>NC_091463.1:19991509-20361705 GCF_027789765.1 Dendropsophus ebraccatus | reverse complement strand
TTGGATTGGTAACCGGACCCCCAGGAGACATTATCTGCATCATCTCCATGCACCTGTGCTGCTTCCATAGACTAACATGTGTCCCTTAGCCTAGGTTTCTGTAATATGAAAAGTTATAGTTCTATCTATGTTTGCTGTCAGTGAATGCAGGAATATGTTCCTATAATTCCTTCATTCACAGTCAACAAGCAGAGATCTAAACCTCCACTACACCCCCACCCCAGGTAAACAGATGCCTGTTATGCAGCACATAGCTACACCATGTGCGCATCAGCTCTGCTACATCAGCAGCTAGTATGGAATACATATTAGGGCAAAATCAGTGAAAAAAACTGTCCTGTGTTTACAGTGCAATAGTAATGACAGCAGTGGGCAGGAAAGAAAGCTAAGGGGGCAAGTACGCAAACAGACCAATCAGAGAAATGCATGATGGGAAATGTAGTTTCCTATCTTGGTTATAGATTGACTTTTAGAAAAACTTGCAACTCAGGAATGGCAGCAGCTAGAAAGACGGGAGATGGCTCAAAATACTCAGGGGGACTTGGTGAGAAAGGCCAGCTAGCATTTCATTTTTTCATTCTTAGCTGGATAACTCCTAATATGTATTGCACTATAAAGGTAATCCTCGATCGATACCTGATAAATATTCGGATTTGATTGATAATCCATCCAGAATAAACGTAATCCTTCTGTATATCCATTGTACAGCCCTGGGGTGGTGGTAACGTCCCATATGTCTCTCCTTGTACCCCTCTCCAGGCTTTGTGGATACCCTCCTTTCTATGACGAAAATGACTCCGAGCTGTTCAATCAGATCTTAAAGGCAGAGTATGAGTTCGATTCCCCGTACTGGGATGATATTTCGGAATCAGGTACCATAACCCCCGTGCTCGGTTGCCTCCTCGTATTGATCCTTTCCCTGGCAGAATTTAATGAAAATCTCCTACAGAGACATATAAGCGACTGTGGTGGGAGGGACGGGTGAACTTCTCATTTCACGTTCCTGACACTTTTCGAGCCAAATGTTTTAAACTCCCTCGATGTAAAAGGATAAATCTCAAGATCCAACAAGAAGCAAGAAAATCTCCGGCAACGAGAAGAAAAGCTCTCGCCTGGAACAGATGGAATAATGAGATCTCCGGGGGATTTAGGTGTCGGCTCTCACAGGAGATATACAGGGGACTGATTCCTTCATAGTCGCCCTGGCAGGAGAACATAAGTCTTATAGAAAGGAATTAGAGTGTTTGATATGAAGGAATCTTTCTTGATACTTTAGCCTTTTTTTTTGCTTTTAGACTATTTCTATCTTCAAGGGATTGAACAGGATTAGAAAAACATAGCAGGTTTGCCAGTTTAGTCCCATTCATTTCAATTGAGTTGCAATTCCAGACACAACCTGTGCACAGTAGTGGTGCTGTTCATAAAAGCAGCTATGTTTTTCCAATTCTCTACAACTCCATTCATATTTAGCCTATTAATATTGTGTTATCGTATATCAGAAGAAAGGCAACTACTCCTAATATGTTTTCCAGCCAAAGATTTCATCCGACACCTGCTGGAAAGGGAGCCGGAGAAGCGGTTTACCTGTGAGCAGGCGCTGCAGCACCCCTGGTAAGATGGGCACGCTGTGCCATCATCTGCTCTATATCCATAAATTTATCACGGTCCTCCTAGCTCCAGGCACCCGGCCAAGACTTACTGAGAAGCTACAATATAAACTCCAAAAACAAACCTCTTATTACCATCCGCTATTCCCAAGCACGTACCACATCTCTGTGCCAAAAAGCAGGTGGCGAAGAGCGCTGTAAACTTTTATGATAGTCGTGATTGCTTTTTTTCTGCTTCATTATATCTGTCCGTCTGGAGCACTGCGTCTCTAAGCATTATAAAACTAGGTCTGCTTTTGGTTTTCACCAGAAACAGCGCCACTCCTCTCCAGTGGCTGTGTCTGGTATTGCAGCTCACTCCCATTCAAGTGATTATTGCTGAGCTGCATTACCAGATACAACCCATGGGTTTTGATGGAGAAAAGGCGGATCCTACAGCCCCCTCGGTGTATAGCAAAATGTGTAGAGATTGACAGACGGTGTATTTATGTTGCTGATACACTGTAACACTGAAACATGTGGATTGGGCTTCTTCTTATTATAACTCACAATGGCGGCGGGTCTCAAAACTGACATCTGGTGCGATCTTAAAGGGGTTTTCCAGGTAAAACCCCTTTAAGATTGGGATAGCTCATCAGTCACTGATTAGCGGGGTGCTGACACCTGACACCCCCACTGTTCAGCACCCACACTACACAGTGAACGGGGCTGGAAGCAGCAATGGTAGCCCACTCAAGTGAATGGCAGCTGAGCTGCAGTACCAGGTAGCTGCTTCCTGCCCTATTCACTGTGAAGTGTGGGCACTGAGCAGCTGATTGGCAGTGACTGATGACCTCTTCTATCGATACCTTATCGGCATATTTTACCCCGAAAACCACTTTAAGTTTAAGTTTTCTTAAAGGGGTGCTCCGATTAAAACTCACTTGTCCCCCCACAGGCCGTGCCTCTCCAGCTTTATTTTCAATACAGACACAGGTCAGCACGTGACCGGTGGCTGCACTCATTCTCTACGGAGCCGTCTGTAAGAGCCGAGTGCTGTGTCATAGAGAATGAATAGAGCCTTCGGTTACGTGCCGACTAGAGATGAGCAAACCGGGTTCCGGTTCGAGTCGATGCAAACCCGAACGTTAAGCATTTGATTAGTGGTGGCTGCTGAACTTGGATAAATCTGGAAAACATGTATACAGCCAATGACTATATCCATGATTTCCACATAGCCTTAGGGCTTTATCCAACTTCAGCAGCCACCGCTAATCAAATGCCGAAAGTTCGGGTTTGGATCGACTCGAGCATGCTCCAGGTTCGCTCATCTCTAGTGCCGACGCTATTATTATTACTCAAAACAAAGGAGTCGGGAGTCAATCTGGAGATCGCCAGGGGACACGGAGGTCGGACCCCCCGCCATCTCATACTTGTCCCCTATCCTGTGGATAGGAGACAAGTAAGTTTTAATTGGAAAACCATTTTATGGAAACAGCTGGGGCTTATGTATAAGTACAAGAACCCAAAAACCTGAACATATATATGTATGTATATGTATATATATATATATATATATATATATATATATATATATATATAAAACTTTCTTGCTTATTATCCTCCCCGTTCCCCGGTGTTTTTATCCTCTCTCCTAGTTGTATTGAAACAGCATCAGAAAACTACATCTCCATCCGTCACAATAAGCCAGCGTCCTCCGGCCCTGTGGTGCTTGGCACGACTCCCAGCATGCTCCTGCTGCATTCTGGGAGAGTTGCGAGATCCGCTGTAATGAAATGAGTTTTTCTGTTTTATGTCACGAGTAAATAGAAGACATTTAATAGAGGAAATTCTACTTTCGTAGTTATTGGATTCATGAAGCCCATCCACTTGATGAATGTTTGCCTCCATATACCCCAGCTAAGTAAAACGCCCTCATTAGACAGAATTATGACGCAATACAGACACGCTGGTTCCAGGACCGGAGACGTGACTCATAAATGTTCCATGATGAAATTTCTATTTCCAGAGTTTGGCTTCTGGATGGTATTTTACATGCCGCTGCCAAATTATGCCCTAAAACATAAGATACCTGTATACAAAGTTTTGTCAATAGCAAAATGCGTTTCCATGGTTACAGACTACAAACAAACACTGAGTAGTCTGATCCCGCAGTTCTGCCTTCCTCTATTCTCTATGCACCCTTTATGTGTCTAGGGATAGAAATGGGGCCACCCAACACAGCTTTTCTTAGAGGGTTTTTCCCATGAAGCAAAGTTGGTAGTCCCACCCCCCAGTGCACCAAAATGCCTAACTAGCATAGGGATTAAACACCTAAAAGCAAGAAAACAGTGCTGAGCATGAAGGTGAGAAACTTCCCTTCATCCTCAGCTCATAAAACAGTAGAAGATATATATATTTTTTTATCAATCTCTATTTTTTTTTTTTGTGTCGTTGCAATGGAGCAAAATAGAAGTAGTTGTAAAAGAGTGCAATTCCATTGTTGTGTTGTCAGGTGGTACCGCTATGTTTTTTCCCCACATTGGCATCAGCACCAGACACACCTGGAAAGATGCCAGAGGGTTTGGGGTGGTCCAGGGCAATCTGCCTATACAGTATACTCTCTATGCTTGTCAGGCTAAGGCTATGTTCACAGAACGTACTATTTTTTAAAAGAAAGGCCACTGTTTCCCATTAAAACTATGTCCGTTCTCTTCATACTGCAATGATATGCATTGAAATCA
The DNA here is from genome assembly GCF_027789765.1 of Dendropsophus ebraccatus. Lineage (NCBI taxonomy): Eukaryota > Metazoa > Chordata > Amphibia > Anura > Hylidae > Dendropsophus > Dendropsophus ebraccatus. The sequence goes on along the minus strand of NC_091463.1, from coordinate 20,357,375 downwards.
ATGCAACAACAGCCGTTGTTTTCACAAAATGTATTGAACAACGGCTGTTGTTTTGAATCCCAAACAACGGCTGTTGCATTGACTTCAATGCATATCATTGCAATATGAAAAGAACGGCCGTTGTTTTAATGGAAAAAGGGGCCTTTCTTTTCAAAAATAGTATGTTGTGTGAACATAGCCTTAAAGTGGAGCAGATATGGAGACTACTTAGACTTTGCTTTCTTAGAGCCCACATACCTGTAGCAGGGATACCCAATGCTAGCGGATTAACATCATCTGTTTTCTATTCTGCAGGATTTCTGGGGACACTGCTCTAGAAAGAGACATCCATGGGTCAGTAAGTGAGCAGATCCAGAAAAATTTCGCCCGAAGTCAATGGAAGGTGAGTTGAATTCAGATTGACTGCACTTTTCGATATCATTGTATGAAAGATAGATGTATAATAGTCCTTGGGGGAGTCCACTGGAAAATACACCAAGACGCTTGATCACTCCAGATTTCTTCAAATTATTGCATCAAACTGAGATATAGCCATCATGCAAAGTGAAGAAATATATAGAGAACTATATACTGTATATAGCCATTTATCTGTGTAGGCCAGGGATGGGGAACCTTCGGCTCGCCATCTGTTGCAAAACTACAATTCACATGACTAAAGCTTTGGCTGACCAGGCATGATGGGAATTGTAGTTTTGCAACAGCTGGAGGGCCGAAGGTTGCCCAATATCCATCCCTTTGACTGGCGGACATACAAAAACACTGTGTAAATGCATCCCTAATGACGTCAGCCCTACTTTCAGTTCAGGCAAAATATTCTTGGATGCAACTTATCAGATGAACGTTTCCATATTACATCGTTGGATTCTTCCTCCAGTGGACATGTTTGTACGTATCATATATCTGTCCCAGAGGTAATAGGGACCTAGGTGTTCAGTCCTTATTTTAGACAAGACTAAAGTTCTAATAATTTCAGGACTGGGCATCTCATAAGTTTCTATTGTTCTTCTGATGAAAAGAGCTAAAAAAAATCCCTCAGAATTGCAGAAGTTAGTAGCAAGAAAACTATGGCTATAATTATATAAGTATTGAAGTGTGGGAATATTATGGGGGTTCTGAAACCAATGTATGATGGTGCACCATATCTGTGAAGCTTGACCCGATCTCAAGATCTCATAGCTCTTGGCATTGGGATGAAGTTAGGGCAATGAGCCTAATGGAACATAAAGCACTATGAAGCTATGGATATCTAGTCATGACCATATGGATGTAATAGTGAATGATATCTTCTTATATTTATTCAGAGGGCCTTTAATGCGACGTCATTTCTGCGCCATATCACTAAGATGGGTCAAAGTGCTGAGACAGAAACGGAAGAAACACACGGAGAAGCTGTCCCAGATGAGAAGGATAAATGGTGAATAAAGGTGAGAAGGAAGACTGAGGACCATATGGGAAAGGAGGTGGGAGAACCTTACATGTGTCTTAAGGTTTTGGGTTAGCCTTGGTGGATGTCAAACTTTTTATATTAGGGTGTGGAAATGTGATTCTTTTTCTTCTGTCCCATACAAGGACTACTTACTGACATTCTCACTTCTCTTTCTTCCCAGTTGGAAAGTAAAGACTTGACGTCTGGAGTACCCTCGTACCAGGGATCTCCTTGTCAGGCACTACACCCTTGCATGAGCTTGTGGTGACACCTGTCTGCATGATGCCTTCAGCGGCCAATGGCTGTTCTTCCCTTAGCCCACCACGGCCCCCTTTAACTTCCTGCCCCTCCAGCCGGCCCCAGTTTATTGAGAGGTTATTGAGATGGAGCAAAAACACCACTTTGGTATCACTGATCCCATTGTCTCCTCATTCGAAAGGCAAGAAAGAGACAAAGAGGATTCACCTGCTGGTTATCAGTGCTGAAGACGACCATGGAACCAGGAACACTGCACTGTGATATCCTTCATATATCCACATCTAAAGCCACTTTCTTAAGTTTAAGTATCAGGACTCTCGGCCTTCCATAGTGATGACTTAATGGTCCTCATTGAAGGTTTCTGAGATCATATGCAACATAATATTAAAAGTAGCTAAAGCCATATCTAGTACCCAAGGACGTGACTCGTCTAAGGTCACCACTTAGCCATTGCAATTTCTTTCATATACAGAAGTCAACGCCAAGGTTTATTTTACATTGTTCAAAATTACCCAGAAATTACCTTTCGACATCTTCTTCTAATAATTTAGCGTTTCCCATGGCAAATAAAACTTATGGTACAAGAAGGTATAGAGAATCGAGGTGTCTCAGCGCAAAGGACGAACAAGACGAAGGCTGAAAATTAATAACAAAAGATACCCTTAAGAGGAAACGACCGGGACCTGGGAGGCTGGGAAGATCATGAGCTGAATTTTCTTTGGGTTTGGATGTCTTGGCTGTGTAACTTTTAGTGGAAAAGTGTTGCCGTCATTGTAAACCCTGGGGTCTGTGTGCCAAACCAAGACCTAGAGCTCCTCCATGCTTCATTCTATGTTGAGGAGACACTTTCATGAAACACTTTGTGGACTCACCAACACGCATTGATAAACCCCCTACCCCCCCCAGTGAAGATGTGCCAAAAATGTCGAAAGTGTGCTTAGGCTTCTGGTGTCATTATGAAACACATAGTTATTGGTGTATTAGGACCGTGGTTTAGTCTCTGGAAGAGTGTACTCTTGTGATTTTACTGTAATATATTAAATACAAGTGCTGACCTGAAAAACCTACTGCCAAAGAGCTCAGTTTTTTCATACATCATCGTTTAAATACATTTTTATGTTAAAGGGTCATCGGGACGAAGTAAAAAATTGCAGCACGGCTGTCTCATCCACTCATTTGTTGGGAGGGAGCTCAGCCAATCAGTGACCGAGGCGGGACATCACTGATTGGCTGAAAGTGCAGTTCCTGTGGTGACATGATGTCACAAGAACCAGGGAGACCAGGAGCAGCACCATGGACAACCGGGAAGGGTATAAATAACTTAATTCCAACATTTATTAGGATTACTCCACACTGTTGCCCTGAAATTTTTTTATTTTGCCCATAGTTTTAAAAAATGTTTGATGTTTTTTCTAATTTTCCTTTCTACTATCTACATTTGAAAATTCAAAAATGTGGAAATTGTCATTCTCATCACTAAGCTAAAACTTTGAGGATAAGGAGGATGTTACAGCAATTACAGAACTACAGCAAAAGGTGATACCAGGCGATAAAGTAGATAAAACATAATGTTCACAGCTCAGCCTCCCCCTCCCTGTGCAAGAACTTAGTCAAAGGTCATAGAGCATGCACAGACACCTTTCCCATTTATGTCAATGAGACAGCTTCCGCCCATTGTTGTCTGTATAGGGCTAGTTGCAAAGCATATCAGTAAATGCTGTTAAAAATAGTTTGGGCGAGATGGCTGCAACCATAGTAATGTACAAAAATGTAATAAAAAAATTACAAACTTAGGCCATACATACTTTTAAATAATCCTGTATAGACCTCACGATAAAAGATGGAGCGCCTAACATCCAGTTATTGCCGTATAAGGATTGACTTCATCTCTGGAACCATATATCAATGTACATGGGCTATGCGTCTGGTATTACAAAGACATAACTATAGATAAGAACAGTGCAGTGCAAATATGTAGGATAATGACGGGGAACAGATACTGTACGTCAGACATAAAGTCTAAGGCTTTACTACAGATACAAATGTTATAACTGTGCACTGAGGTACTGAGATTAGAGTCATAGCTTATTCTCTTATCCCCTACCCATAAGATAGGAAATACCAAGCTGATCGCTGGGGGTATGACTGCCCGGACCCCTACCAACCCCAAGAATGTGAAAAGAGCGGCCATAGTGGCTGGTTACCTATTCATTTTCTATGTTGCCACTGAACACTTTTGAGCTTAGTGCTCAAAAGGGTTTGGCAGCCCCCATAGTGAATAAATGGATCCCCCGGCTGAGGTGGCCACTCTATTCACCGTGGGGCGATTGTGCCCCCCATTGCGTCCAATTGTGTCCCCACTGTGGGCCGATTGTGTCTCGGTAATGGGCGTCCGGTTGATTGGACCCCCGAGGGTTCAGCTTGTTAATAAGCCCAGATGATAATACCCCTTTAATTCTAACCACCAAGGCCTCCATACACATTAGACATGTGTTGGTCGAACTTATCAGTGGGACTATCTAACAATGAGTCTGGCAGCAACTTACCCCTCCTGTCTCTATTTATAACACATAAATGCAAATGGGCATAGAGGAAGGGATTCAGACAGCAATCAATGGCTATCTCATCTTACCCTAAGGATGATCCTGGGCAAATGGAGAGGATGAAGATAGTAGTCCATCCATCCCATTGACCAAGTGGCAAAATAATACCTCTATGTGATAACCTAGCCAGGTAGTGTTAGCTAGGACAAACAGAGGCCTACTTTAAGTGGGGACCTATCCAGACACTTGGGTATTCAGTTGTAGGGGTTTCTAACAACCTTGCAAGTATCTGTGCGCCCACGGCTATTGCTGGTTGAGGGCACAGAGTGACACGAATCCAGGAACACAGGCCCCACCTCGTGGGTAAAGCTAGCCATTGGGATTACCCTATAGGATCCTAGTGAGTTCTTGGCTTACCAAACTGCTGAATGAATTGGTCCCTGTCTCAGGGCTCTTTGAAGAAGAAGATGATAGCCTCTCAGCATGGATTAGTCCTTGCTCCCCATCTACAGTAGCCTCGCCACAGATGTTTCTAGCCCCGCATGGCTATCTCTGGAACACTTGTAAAATCAATACAGGAACACCAAGCAACCCAAGAGATGCGTCCTGGATGGCCCTGGGAAGTCTCTTAGTGGAAACAGCACTTCTCTGGCTCTTTCTCAATAAACAAGGATACAGATTATACCCCATCTGCTCTACCATAGCAAACATGGGCCTCAGGGAGCTATCTGACTAAGGGAAAAACATCAGGGAACATTAAAGGGGTTATCCAGTGCTGAAAAAACATGCCCGCTTTCTTCCAGAGACAGCCCCACTCTTGTCTCCAGCTCGGGCGGGGTTTTGCTGCTCAGTTCCATTGAAGTGAATGGAGCTTAATTGCAAACCGCACCTGAACTGGAGACAAGAGTCGTGCTGTCTCTGAAAGAAAGTTGCCATGTTTTTGTAGCGCTGGATAACCCCTTTAAATCTAACCTCTGATAGTTTGAGGGAATAGAGGAGGGACTAGTGTAAGGTACGCTCGACAGGGATTGGTCTCAGTCAGCTTAGAGATAGTGGCATAAACATAGTACATATTACATAACTCTGGTCACATAGGCAGTTAACCCTTGGGAAGCCTTTCTTCAGCTGTGCCACACAGTACATAGAATACATAGTGACATCTAGTGGTGGGAGTGCAGAAAGACACCTTTAGCCCAGAATACAGATACTTAATAGTACTGTCCTACACACATACAATACAGCAGTGAAACATCTGCTCTGGGACACCTGCCAATAATAGCACATTATACTGCCATATATATGCTGCATATACCAATGGTTTCTAACCCCTGACCTCTAAGCCATTGTTATCCTTCAACTTCTATCATGTCCTATTGCCTGATAGTTGTAGCCTCATAAGAGACAGAGAACCACAGGCTCACATTAGTACCATATGGCGACCATATAACAGAGCTACACAGTGCCAACAGAAAATAACACAGTACCGAGAGAAGAAGAAGAAGTTTTGTTTGACCCAGCACAAGGTAAAATGAATGATGCAGAGAAAGAAAAACCACTGGAGTCTCTCAGCTGGGACTTGGTTGTCAAACCGCTAAATACCCTGCACGCAACCTGATTTATTAGTTTAGAAGGAAGAATGATGTCACAGCGTGGAGGGGGATCAAACCGGGAGAATCCCCTGAGCCACTTTAGCATCTGAATCACAGCCAGGTCTCCTGAGTAACATCATGTAATGGCTGAGATCAGGGGAGCCGGCTGTAGAAGAAAGCCAAACCTTCTCGCGTCAGTATGGCTGGGCCGCACACAGCTGGAGTTCACATTTATAGGTGTATATAAAGGAGCATCAATCTCAGTGATCGGCTTCACAAACCTCGCAGGATCATTCATGGAGCCTATTCGTGGAATAACCCTGGGGCACACGTGGTTGGAGGCTGCTGATCTTTCAGCCAGTCAGAAAGGCCCAATAAGCTGATGCCATCAGACGTATCAAAGTTATTGATAGCAACGGGTCTCATTAATGATCCTCAGATACAGCCTAGGTGAGCGCGCAGCAGCGAGTGTCTCTCCTCATCTGTCAATCAACTCCGACTATTTCCCCTTCTTTATAGTCTATGAAGCAAAAGAGTCAGACCTTTGGTCGGCCGAAGAGTGGCCCAGACTATATCTCAGGATCACTGCTGAGACCCGCTGCCATCAATAACTTTGATATGTGTGATGACGACAGAAGATATTACACATACAACCCTGCATTATGCTACGTTTACATGAAGCGATAATTCGCCCAATCGATCGTTTAACGATTTCGAAGCAAAGATTTGGTTTTTATAACGATCAGCGTTTAGACGAATAAATCGTTAGAAAAATCGTTTTGAAAGTTCGTAAGAAAAATCGTTATTGCGATTGTTTTTAAGATGGTTTAAGCCAGCCCATCTTTTACATAGGGTAAATCAGTGAAAGACTGTTTACATGAAGCGATCTGTGAATTTTCAGCGAACGACGATTTAAGAACACGTTGAAAGATCAAAATGAACGATTTCTCGCTCGTCGTTTGAGCGTTTGCTGTGTTTACACGGTATAATTATCGCTCAAATGCACGATAACGATAACCGTTCCGTGTAAACGCAGCATTAAAGGGTGAAATAAATAGGTGGTCTGTGTAATTCACAGGTGTGCTGGTCCTTCAATGGAAGAGAGGATCTTGGTATCCACTTTTCCAGTCAGAGATCTCAGTAAAGAACACTAGAGTCCAACATATGTGGTCACCCAGGGGTGCAAGGTGTTAATTGTATGAGCTGATGGTTGCGGTACTGCTGCGACACTTGTCACAGGGCTCGGAGTGATAGTAGCTCCAGGGTAATTTAAACAGATGAAGAGTTTACTTGGCTGTTTCCTTTACCTTTTAGTGATCCATGAAGTACCTGGTACATCATGGTGCCGCTAGAGGGGGTACAGAGAGGACTTAGCTTCTCAACTTATGCTGAGAGAACAGACCAGGAGACAGCGGGGCACAAAGGCTTCTTGCTCTTTTCCAACCGCTTTAGAAACACGTCCTTGTTCAGACTTGTAGGACTTTTAGATACTTAAGAGCGACCATGCTCCACAACGTAAACTGGTAGAATCCCCTAGCCTGTGGTAGTTACCCCTTTGGTGTTCTAGCAGGCCATGGCCTGGTGTGCAGTAACTTGTGGAAGCAAATAAATCAGATTGCAGTCTATTAGTACTCAGGGTCTGGCCACAGGACCAGGCCCTGAGAAGGACTCCCCGAGGAACTTGACTATGCTGTGCTCTTGTCACTGGAACTAGTCAGAAACTAATCTAAACTAATCTGAGTACATGGCTCTCTTCACTAGACTTATAAGTAAGGGCTGAGACTTGTTTCCTATTTATGAAGAGCAGCCTGTGATACCGCGGTACCTGATTGGACGAAAACTGGAGGGAACTTTACACAGGGCTATGATGGCCCAGAGGTAGGGATGTGGATGGTAAACTTTCAATGACTTACAAGTGTCACAAAGCAATTAACCCCTTTGTTTCCTTCAGCTAGTTCTCCCTGTAAAGGAAAAAGTTAGTGCCATCTTGTGGCCAAAATGCAAAACACACTTTTATCCACAGATTAACTTGAAATGTATATATAGACTCAGTGTCGACCTACAGACATACAAACCTCCTGAATGGCACTGTGTCTTTGTAAGCAATTAGGGGGATGAAGTGATTGGTGGAGTCAGAATTAAGGATAGACTATGGTCCTGGAAAATCTCTTAAATAAAGTTTATATATGCACCATACCTACTTCTGTATATAAGAGCAGTATAGCTGTATACCCTGGATGTAAACTGAAGCTGTCCAGGGCAAGCAATCTCAACCTTAATAGGTTAACTGGACTGTGTATAACCTATACACACAATTCTTTACTGGTGCTTCTCCTGCGCCCTGAGTATAAACACTTAGGAGCTGAAGTGCTGACTGGGAAAGTAAGTCATGAGTTGTGTAACCTCTGGTCTGTACTAAGCGCCAGTTGTCATAACAGGAGGAGGATTTACATGGTGTTCAGACTCTCTGAGTGCATTATCTAGAACTGTTTATGGAGGCGTCCATGTGTCCTCATCTACACACCTCCCACCCAGCTCTGGAACATATCACTGAGAGCTCTCACCCATTCCAGGCAGTGTGGCGTCTTCTGCATCACCATATAGAGCTACACTACAGGCACCTAAGGAGTTATGATCTCATTCTTCTCCAGATCACGAGGATATGCAACAATGGATATCATGGGTGTCTCTGTAACATGTTAAAAGATTTGTAAATGATAGGAACACTTTAGGTTTCCTACTTTAACACTCACTTGAATGATATCTCACCCATTAAATCCTATGTCAGGATTCTGACTGCCTGCAGCCACCATTAGGGGGAGCTAAGGAGTCTACTGCATACTGATTTTTTATTAAGATCAATGTAAGAATTGTACACAGAAAGCTCTTTCTAGTGGTAGAAGCAACCGTCCATCCACACTTCTTTCATTAATAAAGTCTTTGTCTATCAAGGGGATTTGGAGATTTGTATCAGGAAAAAAGAAGCACTGAGCTTTATTAAGAAATTAACCACCTGAAAATATGCCTAGAAAGGACTGGATGGTATACGGTCATGTCACCAAAGTACAATAATCCACAGCAGCAATCCACATAAACTATTGGGTAACGTTACAATTTTTTTTCTTAAGTCTTCTAAAGTCCTGTTATCAGAGAGCAGTGCATTGTGGGAGTTACACATTTAAGCTCTGATCCATGACATAAATGTACCTCATGTATGGGTACGGGTGTATTGTGTGAGCTTGGGAACCAAGTCTGTTCCATACACCATCTATCAGCAGCTGGCGCTCACCGTCAATGACTGGCATCAGAGATCGGCCTGATGACGGCCACTTAACCATCTAGATGCTAGGATAACAGCGATGGCTGCATTTAGTCAGAAATTTGAGAGGTGGCAGGCTGCAGTAGTAGATCGCCGATCTCACAATTCAAAACCAGACCCAGCAAATACAGCCCTGGATCTAGAGACAGCGCCCCCATTCGGGAAAAGGACATGAATGTTATAACGTAATTATTTCTTCCTCCTCATATTCTTAGCAATTGCTGCTAAATGTTGTATGTCCTTTCCCCGGCACGTGTATAGATATATCTTTTTTCTACATGTGAAAAAACAAACTTCATGTATGACCTTGGGGTTTTGCTACTTTTTGGGGGGAGGATTATGCAGCTTTGTGTGAATAGGGGTCTGCAGTGCAGATGCTATTTGTTTGCTATGTTATAGCGCCATCTTGTGGTAGTGGAAGCATTTTTAATACTTGAGCGTGCAAATTCACTCTTCAAACACAAAAGAAACACAGAAGAAAACGATCTCATGCTAACAAACCTTCTCTGGGGGAGGGGGCACCCATCTGTAGTCAGCTGATTCAGGGTCAATACAGAGCAGGGTCCTGGTTGGCTAGGGAGATACTAATTTGCATATTTTTTTCCCATGGAGCTTTGCACTCTGGCATCTCTTCAATGAGGATGAGGTGCCTCCATGAGACTCTTAGCAGCTGATGAAAGAAGGATTTGGCACGCTAGATTATAACTTCTATAATTATTTTATTCTCAAGGTGACAATCTGTGGTCTGAGGTGTCTGGCAGCGGCTTTCTTCCCCCTCCCATTTAGTATGCATACAAGACAACACGTTTCAATCTGTTCCTCGGGTCATGATAAAGAAGTAATTTGTTATCTCGAAATGCGTTGTATGCATGCTGATTATGACGCTGGCTGGATGATATCAGGAAGCAGCTGGTGCAGCAATAGTCTATCCTTGGAAATGTGACATTGAGAGGGCTATACTAGCATTGTGCCTGGCATCTGCACGACCTGAGGGTCACCTCCCAAACTTTGCATCTATTCAGTCACCTGTCAGGGTTCACTCTATGGGTGCGTGTCTTCCTTTTCTATTGATAAGACATGCACACTATACTAAGTTGAGTGTGCATATCTATGGGGGTTCGGGAAAGACACATGTTGAATGAACGAAGCATTGACTTACAGTTATCTTATGTGTATGGCCAATCCGCTATGTGTTCCCACATTGGGGCTCAACTGATGGGACCTGAATCCATCCTCATTGGACATGCTCATTGCAAATACATGCATCCTATGGGAGCTTTACTAAGGAATATGCCAATTCCCTCCAAAACCTGCTGTCAGGGGGGAGCAGGGAAGCAGCACGGCCATTAGTCTCTATTCTTTCTCTTTATTACCTTTACATTCCCTTTATTACTAATCTATATAGCCATAAGCTCCTGTAAAGCGCCTCGACAGTATTTGACCAGTAGGTGGCAGCATTGCATTGGTAATTTTTCTTCTCTTTTTTCCTGGTCTTTCTATTACCGCATATTATTTAATATGACAAAGGTGACCCCAGGAGCTGACTGTGATTGCCCTACAGCTGCAGGCTTGCGGACAGCATAGTAAGGTCATCGTACTGAAGCAGAGACGTAGCCTTCAGCTGCGACAGTACAGCGAGGGTCATGAGGTCTGCTGAATTCTCATGTAATTGTCGCATTAAGAAGGATTCCTGCAGACGATACATGGCATCAGGACACAGTGCAAACAGTTTACTGTCACAACTTTCAGGACCCTTAGTCCTCACATGATGCCCGACCAGACAGAGCGGGAGCTAAGCTTTCCATCACCTAGGATAAAAATTCTGTTAGCGACCACCATCCCCACCCCCTGGAACCGAGCACCTGGGTGGGGGGCACACGCTTTGTTAATCCTTGCAGCTAACAAGAAGCATGAAAAAGTAGGTGTGCACTTGTCTATGAAGGTGTGGTACCCATGGGGATGATGAGCATTATGCTGCGGGCTAGCTGGGAATAGTAGTGTTACATCATGTGGCACAGTGGGGTAACTAACGTGCTGGTCCCCTGTAATCCCAGAAATGTCCCTTGTCAAGGTATTGCAAGAATGAGACTATATTCACATTCACTATATGGGAATATACAGTAGAGGACCTTCACAGAAGACTGAAGGAGACTTTATAGGCTAGTTACCAACCACCGGAGAGACATATAGGCAGGAAGAACTTTTCCCATGGTCAAGGGCATGTTGCCCACAGTTATTAGCATTGCAGGAGAGTACTTGTTCAGCTTCCCCCCTCTTGTCTTGCCAGTCTCTTGAAAGTAAAATTGTCCTCTCAGCATGGAGTGAAGGCAGTCTTAAGTAAAACTGCAGCAACCCAGGGGGGCAGATGTTGTGGAGCACCACACAGTCACTTGACAGGGTAGCCAAGAGTGGGACCAGCTCTGGCCACCACTGTATACAGTGGCTCAGCATCACCACCGTACTAAGAGTTGTATTCGCTGCAGTTAGGTAGAGTAGTGAGTGTCGTACGTTGTACAGGATTAAAGACACACTCCGGTTCCTAAATAGTTAATGCTTTGACTGAAGGAACTTGGTAAACAGTACAACTTATGCGGTTCTTGCACAGTAGTGGGAACAGACCAGTAGCAAAATAACTTGTTATCCAAGATCTCTTTGTACGAGGTTGATCTGTAGTGGGCTTGAGTAAGTACAGTAGTTTAGTTAAGGTGCAGCTAAACACTGTTAAGAGTACGTTGAACAGAACTTAAACTTGGCGTGGTTACTCGAGGGAAGGTTCTCAACAAGAGAGACTTTGACCACTTTGGGGGTGGCGATAAAGAAGTACCTGCTTCCACGGGGTTTAACGTCCGCCTTGGCTATCTTGTGGGCACAGACTGACATATGATCAGGGATGCAGGCCGCAAAACCAAGGTGAGCTACTTTTCGATCCTCTAGAAGCACAAGCGACTTGCAGCAGAGTCTTGGTTTGAATAGTGCACTTAGCTAACTGCTGTCTTCACTTGACAGTAGACAAAACCTCCTTCTTTACTCCTACAGTAGTCCCTCTGTGTGGATAAGTTGTCCCTATCTCTTTCATTCCCCTAAAGGTATTCTTAGACATGGCTAGCTATGGAACTCTTTTGTAATCACTATATAACTTACTCTCTAAATACCTCCCTCCACTACTATCTCACTACTCCTCTCCAACAATACACTAACTGAAAGTGAAACGTACTTCTTCTCTTGCATCCCCAAGGAGCTCTAGGATTGGGCAAAACCCACCCTGTGACTATACCTAAAGTCTCTGATAGGCTGTGTGTGAGGGGAGGGTGTTGTGTGAGGTAGCCTTGACAATGATTGGATCTTAGATAGTTTACAGAACACGCTGTGATAGGTCAAAACACAGAATCAATCATAAACAGTTAAAGGGGTTGTTCAACAAAATTCTTCTTCTTTCAAATCAACTGGTGCCAGAAAAAGGCAAAAGGTGGTCAGACCAAAGTCCAAGTCCATACAAGTGTTGTTACTAGAAATTTGAAATCATGTAAAGCTCGGTCTAGGGCCTAGAAAATAGGAGAAAACAGTAGTAGATGTTGTCACTCCCCCAGTTTACTGTAAAGTTTCAGCCCCCTGGGGAGGGGTTAGGTTTGCAGTGAAAAGTTTTGAACCTAGGAGGCGCCTCCCTCGGAACAAACTTTGGATTAAAGGTGTGCAGACTTGGAAATACATGTCCGCTTTCTTACAGCTTTTATAGTTCTATTAAAGGGAACCTGTCACCCTGGCACCTGGGGCAGAATCCACCCGACACCCCAATACAGCCCCTGATACTTACCCCCTCCTTATCCTGACGGCGGTCCCGATGCCGATCGTGCTACAGAGGAATTACATTTGCATATTGAATGAGCTGACGAGCGGGTGGCAGCTTCTCCATGGCGGACCGGCATCGGGTAGGGCGCGTTCTGCTCCAGGTAAAGTGAATGGAGCTTAATTGTATTACCATACATGACCTGAGGACAGGGGTGGCGCTGTTTTTGCATGAAAGTAGCCGTGCTTTTTCTCATTTTGGAAGATGATGTTACCAAGTTTAAGTGAATTCATTGTGGGACCATGGTTACAAGTTCGGTGGATCTGGGATGTATGGTTAAGACAGTCCAGATTATATAGGGAGGTAAAGATAGCATTTGCCCCAGGGCCTCAACTATTGGGGGCTGGTACCATCTGTATAAACAGAAGAGCAGCCAGTCCAGTCTAGTTTCATGTGATTGATGGCTTTCACATTACAGAGCTGGAGGGTTTCCCATCCCTGCCAGACACCCCAGGACCCCTTCTCACATCTTGACGGGAATGACCGATATAATATCAGGCAGGTGGTTTTAATGTTATGGCTGATTGATGTCTATTTTTAAAATTCATTCCCCAGTTGCTTCTCCAGAACTGCGCCTGCAGGGGGCGTCATCTGTTTACATATGCACATCCCTGCGGATTGGTAGATGTATGTAGATCTTTATGGACAATTATTTATCCACAAATCCCCGGATTCCCTCCCCCTCCCCGGCTGCGGTCACTGAGCTCTGAGGATATATTACAAGGAGCACACATCTCCCATTACCTAATGCAGGAATTATCAGCCACATAAGGAGTTTGCATCTCCATTTTTTTTTCTTCCCCTTTTTTTGGAGGGGGGGAGAAGGAGAGGCATGGGGTATATTGTTATATCAGCCATAGGGATAATATGTACAGAACAGCACCAGGAGGTGATCTGTAACTCATTTCCATCTGATGAGAGATGATCATCTAGAACATTTACCAGCCGCATGCACTTCCATCTCCCTGGGGTGTTGCTAGCTGGTGAGATCACCAGAACATGCACAGGATGGACTCATCTGAAAGATGCACTTACAGTCATTCCCCGCACGCCCACTCACCCCCTCCCCAATAATCCCCCAGCGGGCACAGTCACCGCTGCTCCTGCTGTTAGGGGCTGGGTACATAACAATATACTTGCACCCACAAGGAAGCCACAATATAATCCAGCCCTCAAAGATCCTTAACACTTCAAGTTCCAGAAGGAAAATACTCAGATTCATGGGGGAAACTGGCTTAGGTATCATTATATATATATATATATTTTATGAAAAAACTGAGATCTAGCAGTGCTACTTTTGTCAGATGTAGTGTAGTTGAGTTTGCGATATAGACAAGAGCCAATAGAATAGGGTAGACCTGGTCTTTTTGAGCTGAGATTGAACACTTTGGGTGTAGCAAAGCTAAGTTTGCCAGCGGCAGCGGAGCTTCCAGATATATAACCATGCCTATCCCGCTGATTCCCGACTGTTGCAGCTAGGATTAGTATAATGTCAGGAACTGTCCAGAGCAGCAGCAAATCCCCATAGAAAACCTCTCCTGCTGGACAGTTCCTGACATGGACAGAGGTGGCAGCAGAGAGCACTGTGTCAGACTGGAGAGAATACACCACTTCCTGCAGGACATGCAGCAACTGATAAGTACTGGAAGAATTGAGATATATATATATATATTTTTAAATAAAAGTAAATTACAAATCTCTGTATAACCAGAATTTGCGGGACTATGACAATGTACTGTCTTTGTACATAGGGCTCGGGGCACACATGCTACATTATAGGAAGATTATCTTGATGTAGCTCCAGAGTGAGATGGTAAATCCAGCTCTGCTACATCTGCCTGTATTCCGATAGCAGGCTGGGGTCCAGCTCATACGCTGTAGCTTTATCTCCCTCGTTCGTATTCTGCTGACAGGCACTCGCTTGCCAATTTTGAGAAGATTAATGCTCCGATAAGGACATGTTTGCCAGTTAGCAGATTGACTGGTGCCCAAAAGGAGACGACACAAATAAATGATCCCATTCGGCTATGAATTCTGAGTCACAGAAATAGCAAAGCACAAGCCCTTTAAAGGGGGTTTCCTTGCTGACTAAATGAGGGCAGAGGACTTGGAATAACTGTAATGAGTTTCCTTTTTTAAGGTTGAATTCACACATGGCAGATTTGTAGCAGACAACATCCTATTCATCTGAAATCTCCTCATTCACATGAATGGAACTGATGTCTGCCGCATGTAAACTCACCCTAATGTTGAGCTTATGGGTACTAAAGATAAATTCAGATCATAAAGTAACAAGGGGAATGGTAATGGTAAGTAGTTAAAGGGATGTTCCAGCCTATTGTAAAAAAAATAATTAAGGTGCTGCTACAGAGGGAAAAATAGAATAGAAACCTATACTTACCTAGCCTTGGTTCCCTGCTATTCCTCTTTTTCCTCTTCTGATCTTCCAGTCTCTTTATTCTTCCTGCATCTTAGATGAGCACTTGGTGCAGGACCTGCGCTCCCAGCCAATCTGTGGTCAAGACAGGAAACTACTGCAGTCAGTGATTGGCTGAGCTAGCAGGTCCTGCACTGGATGCAGGAAGAAGAAAGAAGATTGTGGGACCAGAAGGAGAACAGGAGCAGTAAGGGACCAGGAATAGGTAAGCATAGGTTTTTATTCTATTTTGTCCCTAACCCGACAACATCATATTTTGTTTACACTACACTGGAATACCCCTTTAATTCATTCATATATTTGCAGGATGAATAATAAAGGAATTTCGTTACAAAGAGTTCCAAACAAAATTGGTAACACAAGTAGTGGCGAAAATAGATATGATACCCAGTGGACAGCTGGGAGTTGTAGTGCTGGTGGTGACCAGTTGTAATGCTGAAGTAGCAGGAGAGAGATCTCTTACCCTTGCAGGTTGTAATTAGTTTATGTAGATTTGTGCTGCAGTGTCAGCTATAAGATGCAGGTAAGTATAAAAAATTCAATGTGATAGCCACAATGCTCTGGCTTAAAGCCTGGAATGCAAGGAGGCCCTTGTACACATTATCCTCTATGGTTTTGGATGTCACAGAAGAAAGATTCCCTTGACAATGGTTGATATTCTTTTAGATGGGACTGGAAGATTCTCCATAATGATTAAGTTACTCGAGGGAGAATTTCCTTGAGGATCCTTGGGCCTTAAGTTGGGCGTACACCGTCAATTACTGTAGGCCGAACGATTGTTTGGCTGATTGTTATCTCTCCTGTCCTCCCTATTATTAGTTATAAAGTATTGTTTGATGGTGAGTGCTGCAATTCTGTATGAGTAGTACTTGAAGGGGTACTCCAGAGGGAAAAATGTTCTCAAATCTACTGGTGTCAGTAAGTTATAAAGATTTGCAAGTTACTTCTATTTAAAAATCTCCAGTACTTATGAGCTGCTGTATATCCTGCAGGAAGTGGTGTATTCTTTCCAGTCTGACACCGTACTCTCTGCTGCCACCTCTGTCCATGTCAGGAGCTGTCCAGAGCAGAGGTTTTCTATGGGGATTTGCTACTGCTATGGACAGTTCCTGTCACAGACAGAAGTGGCAGCAGAGAGCACTGTGTCAGATTGGAAAGAACACACCACTTCCTGCACGACACACAGCAGCTGATAAGTACTAGAAGGTTTGAGTTTTTTAAGTAGAAGTAAATTATAAATCTGTATCCCCGGGTAGGGGGAAGGAACCCAGGCAATTTTTTCCTAATCATTATGGTTTTTTTTCACAGTCTTACTCATGTGTGGTCTCAGATTTCCCAAAACACCCGTTGCAAGTTTTATGATAGTAATAACTAGTTCCCAGATCCCCATTTGGGTGGAGGTCATGGTGCACCCGTGATGTCTACTTCCCCATTCACAGATAAAGTCAACGTCCTCTCTGGCAATCCAGAATGGACAGGATGGAAGCCGGACTTGTCCGTCTCATACCGGAACGCTCTAACTGCTGTTACCATTGATACCGCCTGCAACCAAAGGGCAAAACAAATCAGACCTCTCTCCATGGGAGGATGTATCGGGGCTCAGGGTACAGCGCGGTCAGCCGCTTATACTAGACCAGGAAACAATGATTGTTGACCCCCCATCCTCTGCACACATGGCGACGAGTGATGAGGGAGCCTAATAACCCTGTTGCTTTGACTGCAGAAATATATTGTGGAAAGGAAATGAGCTATCCTTTCCCTTTCACCCACTTTATAGTAGATTTAAGGACAACTAAATCACACAGAACAAGACTGAAAAGGTGGCATATGGTCAGTAGGGACTTTCGGAGATGGTGGTCATTTTTGTCTTGGAATTAAGTACTGACGTATGTTGACATTGCTTATAGATATGAGCAAACCTCGAGCATGGTCAGGTTCGTCAGAACCCGGGCATGCGGCATTGGATTACCGGTGGCTACAGTGGATGCAGCTCTAGAGAGTCCTGGAAAACATGGAAACAGGCTATGGCCTATGGCTGTATCCATGCACCCAGTTACCATTAACCAAATGCCACACGCCCGGCTTCAGACGAACCTGACCATGCTCGAGGCTCCCTCTTCCCTAATCCCTTGTAAAGTCGATTCAGACTGTGCCAACAGGGGGTATATGACCAAGCAAGGCACCATGCTATCTTACAATTCCTGGTAAATAGAACCCAGTGGGTTCCACCATAGTAAGGCACCTTCCAATAAGTCAGTAGAATCTTGTAGAATCTTTACACCCTTTTAGAGTCTTCCCATTGTCAAGAATAGGGAGAGGTCATCTACAAAGAAAACTAAGGGGCCTATTAGACGGAAAGATCATTGTACGAAAAATCATTATATAGTTAGAATTTAAGTGCTAATCTTTCCGTGTGTATGCAGGCAACGATCAAACGACTAACGAAAATGTGTTCGTATGTGGTTGATCGCATCTTTTTAAAGAGGACCTGTCACCCCCCGTGCCGGGGTGACAGGCTCCCGACCCCTGCTAGAGCCCCCTATACTTACCTGATCGCGCTGGGTCCCGCTTCTTCATTCGGTCCGGTGACGGAGATTTCAGCGCCCAAAGCGCGGCGCACGCGTTCCTGAGATGAGTCCGATGCCCATAGAGAATGAATGGTGAGTCCGACGCTCCATTCATTCTCAATGAGCGTCGGACTCATCTCAGAAGTGCATGCGCCGGGCTGCGGGTGCTGAAATCTCCGTGGCCGGACCGAATCAAGAAGCGGGACCCGGCGCGTTTAGGTAAGTATAGGGGCTCTAGCGGGGGGTCGGGAGCTTTTCACCCCAGCACGGGGGGGTGGGGGTGGGGGGTGGGTTTAGTGACAGGTTCCCTTTAACTGACCGTAAAATCATTGTTTATCGTTCGTTAATTGGTCACAAACTGTTTGGTGTATGTACACATCGTTCCTTCATTATTAAAAATGTTTGCATGCTAAAGTATATGAATAATCATAATTACGATCGTCACTAACGACTATCGTTCCGTGTATCATGGTGAATGATTTCAGGTTGTTCCCAATAGTGCTCATTTGTAATCATTTATCGTTAATTGGAGGAAATGAAAAATCGCTTCATCTAATGGGGCCCTAAGAGCCAGAATTACATAATAACATAGTAAGGTTGAAAGAAGACAAGAGTCCATCAAGTTCAACCTATAGAAACCCTACTGTGTTGGTCCAGAGGAAGGCAAAAACCCCTATGAGGCAGGTGACAAGGGAGAAAATTCCTTCCCAACTCCAATAGCAATCAGAATAATCCCCGGATCAACGTATCACTGGAAATCTAATGTCCATAATTTGCAATGTTATATTGTTCAAGAAAAGCATCCAGGCCTCCCTTTAACTTATTTAATTAGACTTTTGAGGTTTTATTGACTGTCTTTTTATGGTCTTGAGGACACATAAAAGGCAAAGATCACAATTCACAATGCCTTGTTATAATGATAAGTTCCATCGGCCTGCCCATGAGCCCCAACAAAACCCCAGGGGATAAAACTGTGACTGTGAGCCAGGCCTGGTCTCCCAACACCAACTGTTGCGGCCATATGGATGAACATCCTTCTGCTGTTATGTCCTAGAAATCCAATGACAAGACTTTTATAACTGTTGAGTGGAACCATCACCATATTTTCACGTTTTTGGATTCATTCAGCATGGACATATGACATATGGCTTCTTGGAGTAGCCATTAGTAATTCAGCTAAGGATGTTATGTATTGGTTGCAGTAAACTGGTGCCACCAGTAGGGGATTGGACTGGGCCAATGGAGGAATCAACTACTTGAAGATGACTTTGGGACCAACTAACCAGCAGTATGAAATATTACAACTAATACACGTTGATGATGTGTCCAATATAAGTAAAAATAGCAACAAAAATGACGATGAACTTCAAAGTGAACATGAAGACTGGAGAATGATTCCATCTGGTGGACCCAACACAACTCTACAGAATGAGAATTGTCCACAACCATTGTTACTGCCTATAGAACGTCATATAGCGCCGAGAGAAAATAGTTAATATGTCATGTTCTATGTTAGGCAATACTTACATTGCTTATCGGTGCCGTATCAGGAAGCTACACTTCCTCTTTTATGTGCAGGAAAGCCTGCCCCGGAAGCATCTTGCAGGATGCTGGTGCGGGCTGAGGGAAAGGAGTCCATGGGAACGGAAGCCCAAAGAGCCTCCAGTTCTGCTCCGTGTATGAACGCTGTGATTTTGTTTCTCATCTTTACAGATATAGAGACATTAGGTCATTCTATCCACTTCCACAGAACTCATCAGTCATCGTGGAACTTCCCTACGCCTGTAAAGTAATGATGGTCCAAGGACACATGTAGTGGAGCTGCTTTTATTCCATATTAACCAGTCTTTCATAGGCTCGTCCACCATATTGTATTTTCTCACTGTGTTGACCCAGAGGAAATGTTTCATCTCATTGTATTGTAGGGAGACCTATTTACCATTGGCATACACTATTGGCAGAGGATGGCCTGGATGTAATGGCTGGATGGGCTTAGCAGAGGACTGATGTCATGGATTGACAACCAAGAACAATTAAGATGCCAGCATTTTCTCTTTATGTGGCTGGTGTTATATTGGTGTTGCAATATCCAATTTTTTAAATTGAAGTCTATTGACTAGTGTTAGCAAACTTAGCGAAAGTTTTGGTTTGACAACGCTAGTCCGGACCCGAACACTCAGCCTTTGACTCCATAGAAATTGGATGCAGTCCTAGGGCTGCCAGGAAAACATGGATACAGCCTAAGGCTATGTTCACACGGCGTAAGAGACCGGCCGTTTCGTGACCCAGCCGGATGATCTTTCCGGCCGCAGTGTTCTGATGCGGGCGCATCAGCGCGCGCCCACATCAGAACTCCCATAGCACACAATGAAGCGTGGGGCCAGAGCCGATCGCTTCATTGTGTGAACTGACAGGTCTTTCTGCGGCCCCAATGCCAGTTCTTTGCGGAGCTCCGGCCGGGATCCCATAGAAGATAAGGCAGTGTGATGGCAACAACGGCCGTACTTTTACGCTGTGTGAACATAGCCTAAGGCCATGCGACATGGAGAGAAAGGAGCTGCTGCACATCACACCTATGGCTGATACTAATGCTGCTAGGCTATTTTTAAAAACCAACGCCAGGATGTTGGTATATAATTTGATCAAACTATATTGCCCGTGTACCACGTGCCGGTCTCCTGGTTCACACGGATCCCTACGCTAACTCCACAGTGTGTCGGTCAGCGACCGCCAACCCTGCAAAGAGTGCACATGCAGGGAAGGGAGGCCATAGAATGGCCCTGCAACCCCAATGTCACAGGACCAAACCCAAAATGCCCCACCAAAACCCAGCCGGCACAATCGGCGGAGAAGGCTGCCCCCAAACACCACAAGTATGAATATGGTATTGCACTTACCACCACTGACCCAGATTAGCAGGATATACCTGTGCTCACATGTCAGTGCCTCATGGCTTTCCCATTCTGTCTGCAGCAGTGGTGGTGAGTGCAGTACCATATTCATACTTGTGTTTGGAGGCAGCCTTCTCTGCCGGTGGTGCCGGCTGCTTTTTGGTGGGGCATTTTGGGTTTGGTCCTTTGACATTGTAGTTGCAGGGCCATTCCATGGCCTCCCTTCCCTGCATGTGCATGCTTTGCGGGGTTGGTGGTCGCTGACCGACACAGTGTGGAGTTAGTGTAGGGACCCGTGTGAACAGGGAGACCGACACGTGGTACATGGGGCAATATGGTTTGATCAAATTATATACCAACATCCTGGAGTTGGTTTTTAAAAATAGCCTAGCGGTATTAGTATCAGCCATAGATGAGATGTGCAGCTCCATGTCGCATAGCCTAAGGCCATGTTCACACAACATAAGTTGTGTTTTTATCATGGCCGTTGTTGCCAATTTGCAACAGCGGCCGTGATTCATACAAAAGTTACATGCACTGCACTACAGAGGGAATCCCGGCTGAAGTGTATATTTATAGTATGCGCTCCGGCCGGCTCCCTAATGGCCGCACAAAAAACTGACATGTCTGACTGATATATTCATTGAATAGTGGCCGCACAAGCCTGACAGGTCACACAATGAAGAGTGCAGCTCTGGCCGCACTCTCTATTATCGGCTATGGTAAATTGGGATGCGGACGCACATGGATGTGCCAGTATCCCAATTCAGCACAAACGAAGATCATCTGGCCGGTACTGCAGATGATCTTCACTGACACCCGTTGTTCTGTGAAACAGCCGGGTCACAGAACGGCCGGTGTTTTTATGCAGGTTGAACCCGGCCTATGGCCGTATCTACTGTATGTTTAACATGACTCCCTAGGGTGGCATCTAGCTTCTCCAGATGCTGGAAGTCAAATGGCGGGCATTTGGGTTCAGAGAAAGATTGCAGAACCCGATCTTTTGGCAAGTTGCTCAACACTACTGTTGACGTTAGTAAGTGAACTTCTGTGATTGACTGGTTTAGGTAGTGTACTAAATTTGACTCATACAGGCTTTTTGGTTCCATTAACATTGGTTTTCTTCATAGCAACATCACTCCCTAAACAAATGGAGCATTTTTACAACTTTCTAATTGCCAATACTTGGATGGATTGACTGGGAGACCTTATAGTATGTGAATTCCATCTCAGGCGGTAACGCAGTTGCATCAGTCTGCCTTTAAAGTACGTATACAATGCATTTAGAGAGTTTTCAGACCACAGTGAGAATGTGAATACAACATTTTACAATCTTTTTACTAATTTACTAAAAAGGAAAAACTACAGTTTCACATTGCATCACAATCCTGTCTCTGAGCTCTACAGGCAATTCTTTCCTCCTTATGACTTGGTGTTTGCTCTGATATACAGGGGGCGTGCCTCTCCTAATCCTGTCCAATCAGCTGAGTCTACCGCAGGTGACTCCAAAGAAGGTCTCAGAGAGGAGCAATAGAAATAGAAAGGAGCCAGAATATCACGTGTCATACAAAAGAGTCTTAATACTTATGTCCATTTTAGTTTTCCCTTTTAAATAAAATTTCTAAAAACTTGTTTTTACATTCTTTCACATTGAGTGCAGAATGATTTTTTATTTTTATTTTTAGCACAAGGCCGAAACATAACAAAAAGTAAAAGTATCTGAAGAATTTCCTAATGCATTGCACTTCTCTATATGACAGAGCAAACAAAAAGTAGTCTAGGGTAAGGGTCAAAAGAAAAAACCCTGAGAAAGATGAAACAAAGATCTGGTTGGAAGGTGACGTTGGATGTGGCCTGACATTCCTCCTTGCCGATCCTGGCTGTGCCGTGACTTACAGATATGGTTCTGAAATCTTCATTGTTTACTAATGCTATTTCGGAGAAGGAAAGATTCGCTAATCATCATAAGGTACAAAATCAAGAAAATGCTAATGTGCTTCATCACCACAGATCAGAATCACATTAGAAACAGATGGAACGGAGGAAAATATTTAGCAGAACGGAGAATGTTTGCAAGTAGAAATGCCATTGCTGGAAATGAAAAAAAGAAGAGATCTGATGGTTTTCCTATTGCTAGAACTACATGTGAACGATGGAGCAAGGTATGGATGGTCACCAGGAATGATATACGTACGTTATGTGTATGTCTTATACGGAATTACATCAGATCCCCCTCCCCCGCCAGAAAACAAAACAAATACAATAGACAATCAGATCAGTTAGATACTGGATGAGTATTTGTGTCTCTGTCCAACGTGTCTTCCCAGGCCCCATTCGATGCCTATACTGGTACTTGCTTTAGGGTACTATTACACGGAACGATAATCGCCGAATCGGCCCTATCCGGATGATTATCGTTCCGTGTAATTAACACAACAATCAGACGATGATCGTTGTCATCGGCTGATCGTTGATATAGGTTCTGACCTATAATTGTCGGCCACCAACCACGCACCGCTACGTGTAATAGCGGTGTGCGGCAGGCGGCTAGCAATTTGCAAAAGAAATTTGCAAGTGATTGGCCTGACAGGAAAAAAAAAGGCCTCTCTGAAGCTGGAGCGCACGGGACTTGGGGAGAAGAGGAGCCCTGAACCTGGGATAGGTAATGTATACCAGTTTAGCAAGGGCTGCAAGGACATCGGTAACGATATCCCTGCAGCCCTTGTTAAAAGATTATCGGGCCGTGTAATAGGCCCTGTAAACGAGCGCCGATCTAGCAGATCGGCACTCGTTTACATTTATTATAGGGCCCCTATCGGCCCGTCTAATAGTACCCTTAGAATCTCCTCTAGGTGCTCCCTTCAATGCATACTTCAGGTGTTCCATTCAGTATCTTCTCTGGGTGCTCTCCTCCACCAAACGCACCTTGAGCGATTGCATGAGTCCTCCCCAGGTGCCCCGTTTTGTTTCTCTTTTTCGGATGTCCTAATGAATGCCTACACCAGGTTCTCCTTTAGTATCTCAGGATTCTGCTTTCAGTGGCTACTTTAGGGGCTTCAGAGACCCCCATTCCCAAGTACAGCCGTTGGCGCCACAGGTACCCTTTTAGTGTCTGTACCAGATACTTCCTACAATGTCTTCATCAGGTGTCTCCCCTGGGGCTCCCACCAGAGACTTCTCCAGGTGCCCCATTTAGTGCCTCTACCTCAGGTGGCCCCTTCAGCGTCTTCCAAAATACCCCCTTCAGTCTCCTGCCCAAATGCCCCAATCATGTTTTGCCTGCATGCTTCCTTTGCTTTCCAGTGCTTTCCCTTGTTTCTCTCTCCAAAGTCTTCCATGGGTTCTCCATTTAATGCCCTCCTGCTCCGTAGTACCTAGACTATGCTTTCTTTAGTGTCTATGATGCTTACATCAAAGTCTCTCTTCAGCGGCTTCCCTTGCTTAGTGTTTATGGCTCAGATGCCCTCATTGTGCCTGTCCCAGGTGCCCCCGCTTCCCAAAAGCCAATTCAGAATCTTGGAAGGCTTGGAACGTTCTTACGTCTTTGGTTTATCCCAATATATTTAGAATACAGTAAGACCCTTTCTTCAAGCCATCATTCTCTATACCCAGGTCATGTCCACAACTGTTAGAATAAACCACATAGCAAAGTTAGAAAAAAAAGGTGCAATTTATTTTACTGAAAAATCGTACAACAAATGATGAATATACAAGTCATTAATTAAAAAGACATTTGCCCGTACTTGCATAATACATTATTTTATCATCCCTCCTCGATGGTTATTGTGACAGGTTAAAGAAGGGACTTCCTCAGCTCTTCTCCTTCTCGTGGTCAACGCAAAATTATTTGGGAAAACGGATGGTGGAGCGAAAACTCCAGTGAACAGCAACTTGCTCCTACCAGATGACCTGGATGGGGACCTAATACTGTTAACCCTTCATTAAACCAGACTCCTTCTTCTCTGAAATGTCCATAATTTGTCAACATCAACAATACTGTCGGAAAAAAACACTGGTTAAGTACAGTATAAGTAGATCAGTATCTGATCATTTGCCATTGGATTGAGGTTGTTGGTCATATTCTGCCTACTTTTCATAAACACGAGTTCCTGACGAAGGTTGTTTTGACCAGAAGTGATCACCACCAATACTTCAATTATTTTTCACATTCCTATTGTCCAGATGTATCTTTACATTCCTCTAGAGGTAAAAGGGTTGGTGTCCAGTCTTGGAGGGTATAATAGAACATATAATAGGACTAGTCTTGAGAGGACCTGTAAAAGTTGTTTGGCAACCTTCTCCAAACCCGAACGCATGGCCATAGGCTGTATCCAACTTCTGCAGCCGCAAATCAAATGCCGAGTGTTCAGGTTCGGTGAACATTGCTGAACCCGAACAATTTGACTGATCCGCTCAACACTAATCCTAACATCTTATGATTAACCCACCAAGGTATGTTAAAATCAGTCGATCTATTTTTCTTTTCCTTCTGGAGGAGAGCTACTTTGTATAATTTGGCATGGCTATGGTGGGTGAACCATAGATTGTGAAGATCAAGCATGGTCTATCTAACTACCATCCAAGAGTGGATGCTTGAGTGTCATCCACCCCAACCAACCCCAATAAGCCCTTCATTTTTGTAGTTTTTGCAAGTTTTTTTAAGAGCGGCCAAGATCAATTGAAAGTCCAGTATGGCTATCTTGTTTTCAAGTTTACATTGAACAAACAGGCCAGCATCCTGATGTACGGCCAAAGAAATAAGTGAGATAGCACCGACTATCCAATTCGACCTTGCACAGAACTGGCCAAACTAGGATAAGTCCAGTCACTTCTAGCTTAGGGCAAGAAGTCTGCTTTAGTGGTGACGTCGGCTGATCTTCCAAATGTTCACTGGTCCACTTAATTTGGTATGACATTGACCGTTTAGTTGGTCTTGGAGCCGAAGATGGTAAAATGTTGGGTCATTTACCCCATGAGGCTGGTGTTAGAGTTTTCAATAGCTTAAAACTTCTCAAAATCTTTAGCAAACATAGGAAAAAGGTCAAAGCGGAAGTCAAAATTCCTGTCTGTCCTTATAATCTGGTCTAGATTGTTCTTGCTCCACATCGTCTCAAGATAAGATGCACAGATGGCTGATTTATCAAGTAATCATTGGAGTGCGTTGACTGGGTACATTAATGGTTGGTCCTTTAAGAGAAGATGAAAGGGGCTGGGCAGGTCAACATGCTCGCTTTATTCCAAAAACAGCCCCACACCTATTTGCAGGTTGCTTATGGTATTGCAGTTCTGGACTATTTACTCCAACAGAGCTGAGCTGCAATACCAGACAGAACCTATAGGTGTGGTGCTGTTTCTGCAAAAAGGTGAATGTAATCCTGGACAACCCCTTTAGGTTATAATCACACATGCATTCTTAATTGCAGTTTTTGATGCAGTTTTTTTTTAATCTTCATTATGTGATTCAATATCTTGACTTTGTAATATGATAGTACCAGATAGAATATACATTTTTTAGATGTTTTTGTTTGTCACTCTGTGAGTAGGACTGCCCACTGGACTCCCAAGATGAAAATACCCCTTTAAAAACCTAATGTGAATGGAGTCTTAAAGCGGGTGTTTTTAAATTTGAATATTATTCTGATGTACGGTCTCTAAAGCAGAGAAATTTCCCTTTAAGAGAACTTTTTTTTGTGTGCGAAACATCAAGTTCTCTGCTTTGCCTCTGCGGTATTGAGGAGCAGGGACTGAGGTACTAATCCACTTTGTAGAACAGCATAGTCTTTTATGAAATTGCCAAAGTAGTTTAACTCCGCGTTCTTCAGAATAATTCTTCGGCTTTGACACCGTTGTATCGGGAATGTATTCTGCCAGGATGAAGTGAACGTTCAGCAGAAATACTTATTATTCTTAATTACTGTAACGTATTTCATCTTTCTATCTGCATATATTGTAGTAGGGCAGACTAAATGCTTTAAAGGGGCAGTCCAGAGAAGTTTTTTCTCTTCAGATCCACTGGTGTCAGAAAACTATACAGATTTGTAATTAATTTCTATTTAAAAATTTCAAGTCTTCAAGTCAGTACTTATCAGCTGCTGTATGTCCTGCAGGAAGTGGTGTATTCTTTCCAGTCTGAGTCAGTGCCCTCTGCGGCCACCTCTGTCCATGTCAGAAACTATCCAGAGCAGGAGAGGTTTTCTATGGGGATTTCCTACTGCTCTGGACAGTTCCTGTCACGGACAGAGGTGGCAGCAGAGAGCACTGTGTCAGACTGGAAAGAATACACTACTTCCTGCAGGACATACAGCAGCTGATAAGAACTGGAAGACTTGAGATTTCTAAATACCAGATGATTAAAATCAGAGCTTTAAGGATTAAAATTTCATAAAAAAAAAGAAAATTGAAGTATAAAAGAAAGGATTGAAGCTTCTCCTCTATGTCTGTGAAACTGCATCAAAAACCGCCATAACGCATGTGTGGTCCTAAGTGTGTCTATATATAAGGATAGATGGGTGGAGGTCTGATGGGGGGGCATTATCGGGATTATTCAGCTGGAAGGTTTCATCTTTGGTTATTGCCTACAATGCACAGGAGGATAAATAAGGGGAATGTATAATAGTTGTGACTCATTGAGGACATCTGCAGCGCTATCAGGTGACTCCGCAGCATCGTGTCTCGCTGACTGTGTCTGTCTCACTTTTTGGGCATGGGATTAGAACATTTAGTCTTCGGAATATGCAATTTTTTTTCCTTCTCAAGTACATGGAATCCAATGAACCAATAATTATCTGTGATGTCCATGTGCCAGCAAGCGGTTTTATAATTAAAGCTTTGTTCTTTTTTTTTTTAATTATTTTTTTTATTTTAAGAGGATTCTAGAAGAAATAGCTTAAAGTGTGTCTGTCACTAGTGTTCAGAGCCCCACTGATCACAGAACAAAGGAGGGAAAAGAGCACAGCGGAGTATTGCCGCTCCCCAATCTGTGCCAGGGATGGGGACCCTTCATCCCTCTAGCAGTTGCAGAACCACAATTCCCATCATGCCTGGACAGCCTTTGGCTGGGAGTTGTAGTTTTGTAACAGCTGGAGGGCCATAGACTTTCTATAGTCTGGGGAGAAAAGATGCTTAGCAGGCACTAGCAATAAGTAGGGGTCTGAGTACTGAAACCCCCATGTCTTTAAAGGGGTTGGCCACTTTATAGTAAAATAGTTCAGAGTACAGTATTAGTAACTGTATATACTGACAGCAGCTCCCTGTGTACCTCATAGAGCTAATATCAGACTTCCCTCCTCCAGGCTGTGCTGTCCTGCTCTGTGGTGAGTCTGTCCATAAGATGACCGAAATAGAGGAGCATGTTACCATGCCCCGCCCCCAGTGTCCACCACTGAGACTGTATATTCCTATGGAGGACACTGGGGGCTGGACATGGTCACATGCTCCTTCATGTCGGCCATCTTATGGACAGACTCACCACAGAGCAGGGCAGCACAGCCTGGAGGAGGAGAGTCTGATATCAGCTCTATGAGGTACACAGAGAGCTGCTGTCAGTATATACAGTGAGTACACTTACTAATACTGTACATTGAACAATTTTACTATAAAGTGGCCAACCCCTTTAAGTGATAGGGCCTATTTAAAGGCACAATCCAGGCAAAGCTGATTCATCACACAAGCTAAGGGGGCGGAGCATGACACAGAGATTCTGAGGAAGGTTGATTACACTGTCCTATAGTAAGATTCTGTTTGTTGCCCATAGCAACCAATCGCAGCACAGCTTTCATATATTATATTGTTTTAAAATTAAAGCTGGGCTGTGATTGGTTGCTATGGGCAACAAACAGAATCCTCACTGTACCCTCACTGCCGATATTCAGTAGGGGCCTTACTAGAAAAATGCTTGATAAATCTCCCCCTCTGTCTTTGAATTTATTCTTTTCCTGTGTCATGCTCCGCCCCCTTAGGCCTTGCACAGTCTTTATCATTTTTTGTCCAGAGTTCTCCTTTAGGGTACATTCACACATACAGGATCCAGTGCAGATTTGATGCTGTGTTCAGTTACTTAGATTAAATCTGCTGAGGATGCGCAAATCTGCAGCGATACATGTGAAGCTACCCTGAAAGGCATGAAGCTGCTGTAAGCTAAGCGGTTATGTATATCTACCTTTCTATGATGTTTAGTAATGGGATTATTAAAAGAGCACTTGTCACTGTTTAAAACTTTGCTTGTTATTGTCTAGACATAGTGCCACCCTGACCACAGGTTGTATGCAGTACTGCAGCGTAGGTCTATTATACTGAGTGGACAACATACAAAGCATGACTACTGCCTCTGTATGCCTCAGTAATCATGGTTTCAGGCCATTCTCCCCTCCCAGTATTTACTTTTAGGGTGACACCATATAGAAGCGATGGCACCATAATATGGCCATACTGGCTCAGCGCATACGGCTCTGCTGTGCGAATGAAGCCTATACCATAACTAAGAATAGTTACTGAATGCATTCATGCTGGTAATGACTATTTTCTTACAAAAAATAAGTTTGCACTTAGTGAATAACGATATTAATACTGCTGAATTTCGTATAGCTTACACGTGTGGCTGTCTGGTATAGACAACCCCTTTTCTAGCTGCCCTTTTGTCGCGAGCTGAGCTTGACGGTGTAGCAGAGCAGAGCTCATTCATTAATTTTTTGCAGGGCTGTAGGTAAATTTAGAAAGAGTTCAACGACATACACTGCTCTGCTACATCAGAGGACAATGGTTTACTCAATGGTGGGTACCTGTCCCCCAAGTAAACTGATCGTAAGGACTTCAAGCAGCAGGATCAGCTCAGCAATCACATATTTTGCATCTATCTGAAAATATATTAAGTTGTCAAAACCAGACAAACCCTTAAAGGGGACCTGTGGCCTCTTCCGTAAAGTTTTTGCTAATAAGGGCCTAGACTGGACAGGTTCACACCCCTTTGACAAATGAATAATAAAGACCGCCCCCTTGACAGTCAAAGAACATTGCTGCAGTATATGGATTATCAAGGAGGCATCATTACAACTCTCAATAGAGTGTGAGCCTACTTAGTAGTAGGGACCGCCCTCTTGACAACAATCTAGGCCTTCATTAGCATATTGTCTATCATCATGACTGGTTATGTATAAAGTTTTTGCTAATAAGGACCTAGACTGGACAGGTTCACACTCCTTTGACAAATAAAGAGTAAAGACCGCCCCCTTGACAGTCTAAGAACATTGCTGCAGTATATGGATTATTAAGGAGGCATCATTATAGCTCTCTATAGAGTGTGAACCTACTTAGTAGTAGGGACCTCCTTCTTGACAATCTAGGCCTTCATTAGCATATTGTCCATCATCATGAATGGTGATGGATAAAGTTTTTGGCAGGGGCCATTGGTTCTCTCTAAAGGAGTTCTTCAGGGTTAAAAAAAAAATCTGCTTTTTTTGTACAGAAACAGCGCCACCTTTGACCATGGGCATCGTCTGTTATTGCATTTCAGCCCTATTAAACAGAATCCTGATGAGCTGCAATACCTGACACAACCAACAGACAAGAGTGGTGCTATTGGTGGGAAAAACGTAGATAGTTTTTCTAACCCAGACAACTCGATGAAAGGGATCTCCATCATATGCCTAAGGCTGGAGCACTAAATGTAACCATCTGAAGCCTACCCTAAGTACAGAGCAATATTACTTACTGGCCTCATGTCCTAAGATCACATGACATCAAATGTGACATCCAGACAATGACATTCACTGTTACTAAAGGACTAAACAGCTATTATAACAGTCATTTTAATATTGAGTAGTGTGGGCACCGCAGGCCCAGCAAACCATGTAAATATTAAAGGGGTTCCCCACTTTGGAAAATCTATAGAAAGGCCCCATAACAATAAGCAGGATCATGCAGTGCCCTCATTGCTGGGACTCTCAGCAATCATCTGTAATCTATGGAGAAAACTA
Source organism: Dendropsophus ebraccatus (assembly GCF_027789765.1). NCBI lineage: Eukaryota > Metazoa > Chordata > Amphibia > Anura > Hylidae > Dendropsophus > Dendropsophus ebraccatus. Next base: position 20,326,530 of record NC_091463.1, on the reverse strand, counting down.
AGTGCTTAATTTTTCTGCAGCGCCACCACAGGGGAAACTGAGCATGACACAATGCCCATACATATATATGGCCTGTCTGTGTAGTGCAGGACAGGACAGCTCCTCCAGTGTGAGAGACGCTCTTTATAATCACTATTTCCATGAGATGAGGATCCTGAACAGATGCTCAAAATTCCCTATAAGGGTATATAAAAATAGGTTTTTGATTATAGAGAAACCCTTTAAGTATTGCTTCCATAGGGAAAAGCTACAGGGGGCGATAGCATGGAGAAGTTTTTCACTCCCCATAATATAAAATTCAGATAATTTTGCCTATATCCTTTGGTCACTGCATTTTGTGCCTCGCATTTCATAAACATCTCAGGATAGAAGAGGTCATATGACCCACGGCAACCAATCACAGCTCATCTTTTGAACTGTTCTAGACCAAAAAAATAAATGTAAAATCAATGGTTACCATTAACTTTTCTCTAAGATCATTTCCCTATGAGGCCTATTATTTAACCAATAGGTAGTAAAATCTAGATTTTTTTTTAGGGGTGTTTCCCCTTTAAGAAGTGCTATATTTTGGTCCTGAAGGATACCATATATTTTCATGCAATTACAGTTCCCTTTGTGTGATGAAAGTAAATTGAATCTGCTCTTGTTTACTTTTTTTTCAATTTAAATAGGTCAAAAATACTGGGCTCCTTAGCTTTTTATATCTTGATACAGCTCTATTCCTCTGATACAGAGCTCCAAAACTGTAAGTAAGAGTTAAAAGATACAATTCTCATAACTAAGGGCCACCACTAGGGAAAGCTTACTGCATACTGATTATGCACTGAACTCAAAAAGAAAACAGTATACACTAAGCTCCCAAGCTCCCTCTAGTGGTGGATCCAGGTAGTCAGAATTTTTTATTTGATTAAATGAAAGTTTGTCAGCATGGAATGGTGCACCTTAATACAATATGGTGTTAAAATTTAGAGATTCACTTTAAATAATCCTTCTTTTTTACCTTCTGATCTACTCTACAAGGTATACTAATGCTTACTGACCAGCTATGATATTTCAGAAGCAGTCTGTCATGGGAAATCTCCACCCCTGGGTTAAGGCAGCTGAGAGAACGGGACATTTTTGGGTCCTCTGCAGTCAAAAAGGTATAAATATTCTGCGAAAAAAAGGCAAAAATAATAAAAGGTCCCTGTTTCTTAGAAGAAGAAAAAAAAACAATACCTAGAGTTTCCTTTGTTCGGTATGATCTCCTAAAAACGTATTTGCTTGGACTTTCTAGAACTCCATGACACTCCTAAGTGATGATTCCCATCCTGCACTGCAGGGCTATGGAGCCATATGTAATACTCTACTAAGAATAGTATGCAAACAAAAAGCTTGTCAACCGCATGTCAGCCCACATCAGCTCTTTAAATGCCAGACGTAATCCTGAGTTCTTATATATATATATATTTTTTATACTTGATATCTTATAATAGCCTGCGGCCTGAGAAGAGTGGCATCATTATAAAAGTTGCCTATGGCAATCAGCCACGGTGTAACACACAGAATAGAAATACTGTACAAAAGTCAAGAAAGAAACACATGGCTTTGCATGTTCAGGCTCAACCCAGATTGGCCTGGACTCATCCTGTGCGGTGAAGCAGAGTCTGATCGTTGTATGTGGGTTCCAGATGGAACGTGTATATTCACCACCTGCTCCTTCACTTTGTAAACTCCTCGATTCCGCTCACAGGATTTATCATTCCAATCAAGCAAAACAAGTGAGTCAGTCCTTGTCGTGATCCATTTCAAAGAGGAACATGGTGCGTTCCCGATCGGAGCCTCTATTCCCAGTTGAGTAGACTTCATTTAGAACATCTGATGCCTCTGCTCTAAAATTCAGCAATTAAAAAAAAAATGAGAGAATCAGTTCATAGAACAATACTAACCCATATGATGCTGGAAGGGAAAGCACTGATAGTCTACTGGCTGACATCCTCAGGTGAAGGCTACAATGTTCTGATGCTGGTCCTCAGTGAAAAGTCTACAAGAGTCTACTGTAAGGTTATCTTTCGGTTTATATGCTTTGGTTCTCAAATGTTGTCCCACATCTCGTCTTTGAAGAACTCCAGGACTCTGAGATGTAGGGAATGCCCATCCAATACATACGTATCTCCTTCCAGTTTTAATATCCACTGAAATCTAGACTGGAAAACGTTAGATATTAGACTTGTGTGTTGTCACGTTGGTTGTCACGTTGGTCTTCGGCCATACAGCAACGAACTGGCAGATGTTCCCGTATATCTGAGCAGCTTAGGCCCATAAAAGATAATAGCTTAAAACGGTCAAAGCGAAACTCTCCATAAACTTTTCTACGTGGAGTCCAAAGAGTCCAGTTCGAAAACATCATCGCTGGACGGACTGGTGAAGAACGAGTGGCCAGGTGGCCGATTGTCGTCCGGGCTACTGAGTCCCAAACTTTTCTCAAAATCCAGCAGCTGTCCCATAAAGTTAAAATTGGGAGAGATATTGGTTTTCTTGCGCTTGACGAAATCGTAGGCATCGTTGAGGGACAGGTTGAGCTTCTGCATGAGGTAGGCAACGGTGACAGTGACCGATCGACTGATACCCGCCAGACAATGCACAAGTACCCCACAGTTGTGGGAAGCTGCCTCGTCTGTAAAAGAGAGAAGCACCCAGTGTTAAAAACAGTGTCTATAGTATAAGGGCCAGTTCACACAGAGTATAACTGGCGGAATTCCACAATGGAAACCCGCATGCCTCCGTGTCATACTGGCAGTCTATGGGAGGGCTTGCGCCTCCCGTGTGGTGAGAGGAGGCACAAGCTCTCCCATAGACTGTCAATATGACACGGAGGGGATTCTGTGGCGGAGAGTTCCGCCGTGGAATTCCGCCAGTTTTACTCTGTGTGAACTGGCCCTTAGTCACAAGGTAGGTAAACACAACCGGCACTACCACTGAAGGCAAACTCCTTGCTCTGTACTCTGTCCGACAGTGATTAGCCCAGGATTAGTTCACAGATGGTGCACAAACTAATGAAGCAGTCCATATCCATACAGTTGCAAAGGAAGAGAATTAGCAGAGGCACTCACCCTCTTTGACATCCAAAAATGCAGATTGTATTAATCATCCATAGGCATTAAAAACTGTTTGTTACAGGTACTGATTTTACTGCCTATGAATGACCATTAAAGTCAGCATTTTTGTATGTCCAAAAGGGTGAGTGCCACTGCTTTTTTTCTTCGTTCGCCAATATTAAAGACAGTAGGTAAATGATGATGGGTGACTCTTCGATGATCCACCCCAAGGACCTTCTAATATGTTGTGTTCTGGGAACCATAAAGAAACAGATAATGAGAAGGATGGTAATAGTTTGCATCCCTTTCATCTACTGCTGCTTTCATTTGCATTCTCATAAACTACACATGATTATGCCTCCTAGATTCTTACCATGTCAGAATTATTGATTTTTACTGCAAGACACCAAAGAGTTCTGTTCTGTCATCTGGAGAACATTTCCTATACGTTACAATAGTGGCCGCTTCTACCAAACGTATAGTTATCAGCTAGTATAAGCTGTATAGGGTATATGTTCTCAGCTATGACATTGTTTCCTAGACAATATGACAATAATCTTTTATTACAAGGAGAATAGATGGAGGCGTCGGAGAAGTTGCCACCAGAAAGTCATTCATCATTATCAAACAATCTGTGCGTCTTCATCGAGCAACATTCCCAATAACAGCAAAGTGAGAGAAGAGATGTAAAAATAGCTCGGAGACAAAAGCAATAAGTGGTGGAGAAAAGGGGAGGAGGGATGTCCATTAAGGTAACCCTATCCGGGAGGCAGCGAGAAGCCAGACAAGGTCACTCTCAAGGACATGCACAGACAAACATGTCCTTAAGATGCCCAGATAGATACACACCAGGGATCTCTTCAAACATACTTACAGCCACCGTTGTGTGATCAATGCTTCACTGCACCAAGACCTTCTAGCTAAAATATCATAGGAATATATGAAGGCAATAAACAGTTTGTAAAGAGTTGTCTGCTCTCTACTAGTCAGAAGAATCCCTGGAGAAAACTAAATGACTACAATAAAGTAGTGGAAAAATGTTGTCTACCTGTGCAATTGTACCTATGTACATACACATAGCGGGGAAAAGCATTTACAAATGTCAGTATTCAACTCCAGTTAGGAGCCTTAGAACATGAATAAAGATTTGAAGCGCTACTGTCATTTGTACTAACTTTTGACATCAACAGACATGTCAAAGGTTATTGACCACAGTATGTCTTGGCAATACTCAGCTGGGGAAGTGTGCATCTCTCCCGGAGTCCCTTGCTTTATTACAGTCTATGGAGTCAGATATTCGGCAAGCCTGGGAGTGAAGCGTGCTACTACATACTCCCCCCCTGCTAAATCTCGGGATCGTAGCAGGTCTCAACAGTGAGAGCCGCTACAGCCAGTAACCTCTGACATGTCTAATGACATGTTAAAAAAAAAACCCTTTAAGAAAAGTCAGAAATCTCTCCAGAAGCAAAGGTTGTCTATCTGTAGAGAATTTTGGCTTGACTTTTATCCTCTGTCATGTCCTAAGGCTTCTAATCAGAGTAAAGGAAAAGTTACTTCTAAAATGTGGCGTCATAAAACTGCTTTGCATATCCTTCTTCCCAGAATTCCTAGTGGATCATGAATTATAAGTTTCCACATGCCCTTGTGACACTTTCCTCAAAGACAGTTTCCTTACACTCATGGACCCCCATTTGACAGGACTGTAAATGGCTGACAGAATGCATGGTCAATATCTATACAAGAACTCACCAATAAACTCAATCGCTTCTGGGAAAAACTGAGACAAGTTTTGACTCCAGTGGTCCGATATGGGAATCTGCTTGTAATGGAAGTCTCCGTCCTTCTCAAAAATATTAGGTAGATTTGGGGTGACATTCAAGATATAGCGAATACCAAGCTTGGCCAGAGTGTCCATGTTTCCAGAATCTCTAGCGCTGCCCAGGTACAGATGTGGCAGAATTTGCACAGGGAAGGACGGGGGCTGGTTACGTGGACTCATGCCTTCAGAGTCTATGCCACTCAGTGGCTCTCGGTCAAGATCAGATTCCACGTCGGAGCAGTCAGAAGCAATGCACAGGCCGCCCAGTCCTAGCACTGGGGTTGGCGGCAGAGGTGAGCTACTGGCACAACTGGTAGAGTCTAGGTTGGTTTCACAATGGTGAGGAAATTCTGCCTGGAACTTGCTGAAGCCACCTGTAATACAGAAGCATAGGTAAATTATTCAATGTATGGATAGCAAACATCTCTAATGGAAAACAAAGTCTACTCTATCTGTAACTAGAATCTACTAACTAGAATCCCAATGTCCGCTGGCCATAGCTTGGACCTCCCAGTAGAGACCATATGGCATGATATTTTTGAGTATTTTTTCCCCTTATTCAATGACAGTGTAGACATGTAGATTGAAGGCTTCACCAAAACCAGGAATGGGATATTGACAACTTCAATGACAACGTCAGCTCTGCTATGCTATAGCTCTGCTATGTCTGTCTAACATTTTACTTAGAAATTAGGCATCACCATTATAAGACAATTACAATACCCTTATAATACATTAGATGGATAATAGATACCATTATATATAGTAATTTACTACATGGGACTGCTTAATATTATACTGATTTGTTAACCGCTTTACAGATACCAAGCCCCTTATCTGTACAGGAGTAAATCCTAATCCCATATAATCTAAATGTATCTGCAATGTATCTCCTGGCATCCCTGACTGGCCATGAGTGCCATGATATTTTGTGCCCGGTCCAAGAGATTAATAACATTGCCAGATTTAGTTGGTAATAACACATATACTGAACACATAATACTGCCATACACTTTACAAATACTGGTATCATGCACTGAACACATAATACTGCCATACACTATACAGATACTAGTATCATATACTGAACACATAATACTGCCATACAATATACAAATACTAGTGTCATATACTGAACCTACAATACTGCCATACACTATACAAATACTAGTACCATATACTGAACCTTAATACTGCCATACGATATAGAGATACTAGTATCACGTACAGAACCTATAATACTGCAATACACTATCCAGATACTAGCATCATATATTGAACCCAAAATACTGCCATACAATATACACATACTAGTATCATGTACTAAACTCTAATACTGCCATACAATATACAAATACTAGTGTCATATACTGAACACATAATCCTGCCATACACTATACAAATACTGTACTAGTATCATGCACTGAATCCATAATACTGCCATACAATATACACATACTAATATCATGCACCAAACCCATAATACTGCCATACATTATACAAATACCAGTGTCATATACTGAACACATAATACTGCCATACACTATACAGATACTAGGATCATATACTGACACATAATACTGCCATACACTATACAAATACCAGTGTCATATACTGAACACATAATACTGCCATACACTATACAAATACCAGTGTCATATACTGAACACATAATAGTGCCATACACTCAGGGCCGTCTTACCTATTGGGCAGGGTAGGCGGCTGCCCGGGGGCCCTTGCGTCCTAGGGGGCCCCCTGTCCTCTGGGACACACCTGTATTTTTTTGCTTTATAAGACGCACTTATAAAACTAAGTGCGTCCTATAAAGCAAAGACGGCTTCCAAGCAGTGCTGAGCACCGCAAGGAAGCCGTCCCGCCCGCCCCCTGTATTGCCGCTCACTGTGCATATGCATAGTGAGCGGCCCTGAGCGACCCCCTCCGCCCGCCCCTTCTATCGCTTCTCAGCTGAGCCGATCAGAAGCCCAGGAAAGTGCAATGAGCAGCACTTTCCTGGGCTTCTGCTCGGCTCAGCTAAGCGGCGATAGAAGGGGCGGGCAGTCCAGGAACTCACCTGTCCGCCAGCCCTAGCAGCTCCTCTCCCGGCAGCGCGCACTTCCGACATCCTCCGGCACAGGCAGCGAGGTACAGAGATGCTGCCTGTGTCGTGGATGTGTCGTGCAGCCGGACACTTCCGGCACAGGCAGTCTCTCTGTACCCCGCTGCCTGTGCCGGAGGATGTCGGGAGTGCGCGCTGCCGGGAGAGGAGCTGCTGGGGCCGGCGGACAGGTGAGTAACTGGTTTGTTGTTTTGGGGGTCACTGGCTACTATGGGGGGCACTGGCTACTATGGGGGCACTGGCTACTATGGGGGGCACTGGCTACTATAGGGGTACTGGCTACTATGGGGAGCACTGGCTACTATGGGGGGCACTGGCTACTATGGGGGGCACTATATGGGGGAATTGACTACTATGGGGGGGCAATATATGCAAAGATGTGGGGGATTTGATGGCGGCGGTTGGGGGGGGGGGCCCAATTCGCACCTCTGCCCAGGGGCCCATAATGCTGTTAAGTTGGCCCTGCATACACTATACAAATACTAGTGTCATATACTGAACACATAATACTGCAATACACTATACAGATACTAGTATCATATACTGACACATAATACTACCATACAATATACAAATACCAGTGTCATATACTAAACACATAATACTGCCATACACTATACAAATACCAGTGTCATATACTGAACACATAATACTGCCATACACTATACAAATACCAGTGTCATATACTGAACACATAATACTACCATACAATATACAGATACTAGTGTCATATACTGAACACATAATACAACCATACAATATACAAATACCAGTGTCATATACTGAACACATAATACTGCCATACACTATACAAATACCAGTGTCATATACTGAACACATAATACTACCATACAATATACAGATACTAGTGTCATATACTGACACATAATACTGCCATACACTATACAAATACTAGTGTCATATACTGACACATAATACTACCATACAATATACAGATCCTAGTATCATATACTGACACATAATACTTCCATACAATATACAGATACTAGTGTCATATACTGAACCCATAATACTAGCAAGTATTTTCTCTTTTGCTCAAAGTTTATTTGATAATTTTTTTTCTGAATGGAGCCTACTAAGCATTGACTGTTGTATAACAAACTTTTACAACCTGTTTCAGGTTAATGGGACAGACTTTTTATATGGGATCCATTGCTAGAACACATGTCCCTATAATTAGTTGTAATTGCTCATATTTCAGCATTTCGCATCCCTCTCGGCTCCCCAGACTGGACCGTTTCCTGGTAACTGGAGGGAGCGCTTACCATATTGAATACAGAGTCACGTGCTGAGCATGAATGGGCTGCAAATGGAACGCTTGGATATGTGTGTTATATAAGAGCTCAGAAAAATGTCGATTTTTACAGGTTTTCTTATATTAGGATGGTCTTTGTTGCCCTTAGCGTTAGTAAGTTGTTAGGGTCAGCAGGTTCAGCTGACATTATAAGGTGCACAGGGACCTCTTGAGCTTCCGCCAACACATAGTACTGGTGGAAATGGGGGTCAGGTGTGATGGATTTTAACTGCCCTACTCTTTTGTTCTTAGAGGGATAAGCTGGCACCAGAGTTCCCTGACTGTGGCTTACCCCTCCCTTCCCTATAGGAAACACATAAATGTTTGGCCGTGCTGAACATCCATGTGTATGGGAAGGACAGGAGAGTTAACTGAATATAGCTGAAGATGTACAGGCACCTTAAAAGAGAAGGAAAGCAAAGTGGGTAGTGGCTCCGTACATGGCTTAGTGGCTGGGCTGGGTTACTGCACTTGAATAGTGAGTGTTGTTCCCCCCACCTGAAAACCACAGGTTGACCATCAATAAAACAGACCAAGAAAAAAAACCTTTAAGGCGGAAATATAATTCATCTCCAATTTACAGGAGATGAGTGCAGTGGGGGTGGGCCCCCTCCCGGTGTCATGAACTGGACCCCGACTCCTTTGTTGTGAATGAACAAGCGGGTCAACAATACCGCTCCATGCAGGCTCTATGGAGCTAAGTACAACGCTCAGCAGCCCCCATAAGGTATAAATGTGAATCCATTGCTCCATTCAAAACTTACAAGTTGACCCCAGGCACAGCTCCTCCACTCCACCAAATGAGTAACCAGAAGCAGATCCCGATATAGGCAGTGCGGTTATAATGTATATAAGTGGTGTACCCCCAGTGTGATGTTATATTGGAGGAGCGGCGGGTCACCTGCAAGGTGTTGAAGTGTGACGCCACTCCTGTGGTGGTTGGCCGAGATACAGCCAGACCTTGTAGTGTTGTCTCGTGATGCCAGTGCCTGAAGGGCACACAGATGTGATGGCACGTCTGCTTTTAGTGTTAAAGGCCGGTTGTACCCTTTTCCCCTGTGGTCAGTGTCCTGCTGGGTTGCTACCGGGTCCCTTGGGTTAATATCACAGATTGCCAGAGTGGTATAGTGACTTTCCCGGATGACAGGACCCGCCATCCACAGAAAGGGGAAATGTCCCAAGGTTGCGGTGTGTGCTGTGTCGGTGGGTTGCGAATAAACACAGAGTCTTTTGAATTTAGTTGAGCTGTTTACTACTTGTAAATGTGCAGCAGGTAATACAGCTCCAACAATATGAGGTTTCTATAGATAAAGCGCTTGAAACACACTTGACAAGGTTCCTAATAAATACTTAACAATTCAACGACCAGATCTGTAGTAGAAGTGCAGTGTAGGATATAGTTGTGTTGGTTGAGTTGTGCTGAGTGATACAAGAGGCAGAGTAGCAGAGAGGAAGATGCCGTGAGAGTCTCAACCCATGTATTACGGTGTTCTGCCGGGATGTTGGACGATGAGGTAGAATACTTAGAAGAAGAAGAAGAACACCTGTGTCTCTATATTGACTTGAAATTAGTTTTCACACCACCTTTTGCCCACTAGACTTGGCTGAACCTTCCTAATGGGTGACACAGGCCCCAGACCTTGTTACCTGGGTTGAGCGGAATGCTGAGGGTTCCCTGCTGACACCCTCGCTGTGAGATAGAGTTCCTAGGCTTACTGAAACTTTGCTCTGTCTGGATCAGTTCCTGGCTCTTTGGCTCTTTAGTGGATACTGTCCTGCTCTGTGACTCCTTGTCCACGGTGTGGGTTGAGGTTGTCTCTGGCTTGTCCTCTCCTAAGAGGAGTTTAACAGTGCATAGTGCTGTGTAGCTTTGCTTGTAGGAAAGTTGTGAGAGGCGTGCTGTCTTGTGTCTTTCCCATACGGGGTTCCGGCTAAGACTGAACTGAGGTACAGGGACTTGGCAGAGGACCAGGGCCCAGATAGGACCACTGTGGAGAGCTATCTAGTGCGCGTCCTTCTTCCACAATATCCAGGACCAAAGACTCCTGCTCCCCCTCCATCCATGTGACTTACTTCCTCTCTAGCCTGTAAGATACGCTGTGAGTGGGTGAAAAAGTGCAACAAAAGAAGAAAGGAGGGAGATGATAGGAAAGAAAAAAACAGGACTCCTACTGGTCTACAGATTCAGGTGACAAACAGGAAAACAATAACTCTTTACAATCCTTCAGCTGTGCAACATCTAGCGACATCTAGTGGCAAAATTTAGTACTTCTTTCATCACCATAACAATACAATAAGTACAGACTTTTGCAAAGGGTGTATATATCTGTAACACGCGTGGTAGGACACCACATATAAAGTTTAAGAAAATAGACACAATGCATTTCAAGACCGTTCCGGTCTCTTTTTCATGACTAGGAGACGAGACTGGAACAGTCTCGAAAGCGTTGTGCCTATTTTCATAATTTTTATATACATTTTAACCGTACTGCCTATATCTGGATCTGCGCCCGGTTACTCTTGTTGTGGAGTGGAGCTTTGTCTGTCTTGGATCCCTTAATGGAGTACTTGGGAGTGGCTGTGAATCACATTACATGCCCGTTTGAGTGTTGTGCCTCGTAACCACACAACACAATCAGGTGAGTTTTCCTCACCCGTGTATACTGTCTGACCTATGCTATGGAGCACTTTTCTCATTCCAGTTTGGTGGGAGCAGTGGTCAGACCCCTTGTGATCTCCCATTATCCCCTATCCTGTGGATGAAGAATAAGTAAAAGTCAGAATACCCCGGGGGGCGTGGCTTGGCCGGCAATGTGAGCAGACGTGCCTCAGTGAGCTCCACTAGATAATCCTGTGAATATCCTGGGCATCCTGCCATACACTACACTTTTTTGACTCCAAACCGGGTGGACTATTGACAGGTGCTTTGCCGAGACGGGAATGAGCCACAAAAACAAGACCTCGACTAAGGACAAGGCAAGAAAGGGAGGAGGAGCGCAGGGGTCTGCTGTCCCGGCGCCATCTTCACAGGCAGACGCCGCGGCTAACATCACCGGGTGGCTCAGGAAATATACTCACACGCAGAGTGAACCCCACTCTGCAGACGACTGGGGAGACATCGGGCCTGCACAAGCCGAGTGGCTATCTCCCGAAACCGTGAACTCCGGGACAGTGGCGGAGGCCTCCGCTCCAAAGATGGCGGCCGCACCAGAGGTGAGCGCGGGAAACATTGGGGAGAGAGAAGCTGTAGCCCCTGACCAGAATGGCGCTGCCCCCACCTTGCAGGACGTGCTAACGGCCATCGCAAGAGGTAATAAGGACCTCACATTGCTCATGGGAAATATGCGTGAGGACATCAATTTGCTACGCCATGATTTGCAGAAAGTCTCTGAACGTATGGGTGCAGTGGAGGAAAGAGTGGGGGACATAGAGGATCAAGTAAATCCCATGAAAAAAGACATGAAACGGGTGGTGACTGGCTTGAATGCTTTGGCTGCAAAGGCGGATGACATTGAAAACCGCCTGCGGCGGAACAACGTACGCCTCATAGGAGTGCCGGAGAAGGTGGAGGGGAGAAACCCTAGTGAATTCTTTGAGGCATGGCTACTGACCACCTTTGGCAAGGACACCCTAACGCCTCTATTTGCAGTGGAGCGTGCTCACAGAGTACCGTCCCGTCCACTACCCCCGGGGTCTCCCCCCAGAGCAGTCTTGATCAGGATCCTACATTACAGGGATCGCGATATTATCCTGAGGAAAGCCCGAGAACTAGGACGAGTAACCCTGGAGGGTCATAACATCTCTGTGTTCCCTGATTTCTCGGCGGAAGTGCAGAAGAGAAGGGCTAAGTATATAGACATCAAAAGGAGACTGCGATCCATGGATGTACCTTACTCTATGCTTTATCCTGCCCGCCTGCGAGTGGCTGCGTTGGGCAGCACACATATCTTTGAGGAACCTGCAGCGGCTCTCTCCTGGTTGGATGAGAATGAGAACAGACTCCGCGGTTCACAAGGACGTCGACCGGACAGAAATTAACTAAGCGAACAAAAAAAAAAGGATTGCTAAGATAAGAATGTACTCTGCAGCTGAACTGTAGACTTAGCTAAGTATTCCTACTGTGATTGCTGCTGGACCGCAGGGTCCTATAACTGAGGGGGAGGGTTATGCCTGCATGCAGAGGGAATACTATGCTGTGACATCCTCAGACACCAATGAACAAAACAGGTCATGGGGTTCTCTATTCTTTGTATCTCATCCGCTATCCCTATCTCCCCTTCCCCTGTGTATTGTGACCTCTCCTTTCTTTAATATTACTGTTGCCGTTTGAGTTAAATATACTATGTGCAAAATGGGATTGTGTGGGTTGCTGGAGTGCCTCACAAAGTAGGGTACAGGAGGAGGCTCGAGATATGCTGTTCTCTGTTTATTATTACGACGGCTAGATGCAATGTCGAATCTCTTCCCTTTCCTCTCCTCCTTTTTGACCTGTCTGCTATCCCTGTCTACCCACCTCCCCTTGTATTGTGTCTGCTTTTCCTCTCTTTTGAATGTGGTCACTATGGTGGCAAGATATCACGCATATTCACAAATGTATTACAGGTTACATGAATGTTCTTCTAGCCGAGATACGAGATGGGGTGGCTGCTGCAGTGTCTGTCTTACATACCTCTTTTCTCCAATCTATTGGCTATCCCTGTCTCCCTGACTCCCTTTGTATTGTGCTCTTCTTTTCATTCTGTGTGTAGTGGCAGGGCCCAAGCTTGATAAGGAGCTTGATAGATGTTACAGCAAGCGCATGCAGCGATTGCTCAGAATGTTATTTGTTCTGCTCTCTTGTTGGGTATCCTGTTTGTACCCCGAGAACCGCCAGTTGCGGATATGTTTACAATATTATAACTGTTATTTCTCTAAGGGACGGCTGATATATTGGAGGGTTGCTAATATGTGTTATATTCACCTAAGCGCAGTTCTCATATTGGAAGATGTATATATGTGTACTTACTATTCCCTGGCAACCACATGGCACAGCAACTAACAATAATAGCCTGGAACGTGAGGGGGCTGGGTTCCCCCACGAAAAGGATAGCGGTATTTCAGGCCCTTCATAACTTCCAACCAGCAATATTATGTCTATCTGAAACGCATCTTACCAATGATACTAAGGATATACTGAACAAGGCTTGGGTGGGACATGCATATCACTCTACCTATTCCTCACATGCACGTGGTGTCAGTGTTCTAGTACATCGGGCTTTGATGTATAGAGAGCTTAAGTCGCTGGTGGACTCGGAGGGTCGATATGTATGTCTCTATTGTGAAATTTGGCGGGTGCGCTATGTGCTGATAGCATTGTATATTCCCCCTCCCTATTCTCATGCGGTGCTGCGTAGCATACTTACTTTTACCGCGACAGTGCCGGAGGTGCCGACCCTCCTGATAGGAGACTTTAATAATGTAATGGATCTACAGCTGGATAGGTTACATGTTTCATATAGTGGCCCGGTGCCTCACCCCTCGAGTATGTCACAGGTGCTGGAGGAGTCAGGCATGTTAGATCTCTGGCGTGTGAAATACCCACGGAGTACTCAATTCTCCTGCTATTCCTCATCCCATGGTACACTATCCCGTATAGATCTAGCAATAGGAAATAATTTGATGAGGCAGGCCACTTTGGAGGTGGAATACTTACCACGCGGTCTATCTGATCACTCTCCTTTGAAAGTGAACGTAGGGTGCGGCACCCCGCTGGGTGCTCTTAGAGCTCCCTGGCGATTAAACCCATACTGGCTTGAAATTATTGGTACCACTTCTAATCTGGCGGCGGAAATAGACTCTTTTCTCAATATAAATAGGGGTACCGCAACTCCTCTGATAATATGGGACACTCTGAAGGCCTATGTTCGAGGTCTCCTCATAAAAGATATAAGCACCTGTAAAACTAAATCAAAACGTATTCACGACTCGTTACAGAAAAGGGTGGTGGACATGGAACAGCGATTTATTAATAACCCCTCGGAAACTACGCGGAAGTCGTGGGATGAGGCCCAAACCATTTTTAAAGAGCACCTGGAACACGCGGCAGACAATAAGAGGTTTTTTCAAAAGTTAGCCTATTTTGAAAGTGGGGAGAGCACGGGTAGACTGCTCGCTAGAATAGCCTCGGTACAAAGAGGACCGTCATTTATATCACAAATAAACGGACCGGATGGGGACTTAATTACAGGAGATAGAGATATCCTGCAGGCAATGGTATCGTTTTATAAGGAAACTTATTCGTCTGCATTGTTGTCCACTTCTAATGAAATAGAGGAGTTCGTCTCTAATATAGATCTTCCTTCCCTGACACAGGCACAGAGGGAACAATTAGATGAACCCCTGACGGTGGAGGAATTGGAGGGGGCGCTGCAGGGCTTTCCCAATGAACGTTCTCCTGGGTCGGATGGCCTGCCCAGCGAATTTTTCAAACTACACAGTGAATGTCTCTTGACACAGCTTTTGGCCACCTTTGATTCCTCCGCGTCGGTGGGAGTCTTGCCCGCCTCTATGAGGGAGGCAATAATAGTCCTCATCCCAAAACCAGGCAAGGACTTGCAACAAATGGGTTCATACAGGCCAATATCACTATTATGCGTGGACATCAAAATTATAGCAAAGGCACTGGCCAATAGACTAATCCAGGTTATCTCGGGCCTGGTTCATGGTGATCAAACTGGATTTATGCCTGGAAAGTCCACTGCAGACAACATACGACGTGTATTCTTTAATTTACAGGAGTCGGGTGGGGGGGGGGAGGGGCAGCGGGCACTGCTCTCGCTCGACGCTGCCAAAGCATTTGACAGCGTCGAGTGGGAGTACTTATGGTGCGTGTTGTCTCATATGGGATTCGGGCCTAAATATATTTCATGGATTAAATTACTTTATACTGAACCATCCGCACGACTCAGAGTGAACGGACTGCTATCAGAGTCATTCCCCCTCCAACGTGGCACTAGACAGGGATGTCCCCTTTCCCCTTTTCTTTTTGCATTGGCTATTGAGCCACTAGCCTGCATGGTTCGGGCATCACATGGTATAACAGGTTTTAGACACGGTGGGATTGAGGACCGCATTGCACTGTACGCTGATGACATGCTCTTGTTCCTGAGGCATGCAGGGGCCTCCCTCCCACTAGTCATGGACCTTCTTTCTGTGTTTGGCGGGTACTCGGGATTGACAATCAACTGGGACAAGTCGGCGCTGCTGCCCTTAGACGATTCCCCGGAACAATTCCGATTATCGGATGCAACTGTCCCTGTTGTTTCTCAGTTCAGATACCTGGGGGTGCAGGTCACGTCAGATGCTTCCACTTATCTAACATTAAATCTGTCTCCTCTTATGATACGGTCGGCTAATAAGGTAAAGATATGGCGCAAGCTTCCCCTATCACTTGTCGGTAGGTCTAATCTAACAAAAATGATACTGATGCCACAGTTTCTGTATATATTGCACAATGCGCCAGTATGGGTGCCTATGACATACTTCAGCCGTATTCAGTCTTTATTCCGAGAACTAATATGGGATGGGAAAACACCGAGAATTCGGTTAGACACGTTGCAGAGGGGCAAGGACCGGGGAGGAATAGCGGTACCCAATCCTTACTTATATTATCTAGCTGCGCAGCTCCAACAGCTTAGAGGATGGGCGGGGTCGGGGAATATGACTCCCACGGGAGTACTGTTCCAAAGTATAGCAGAGGGACGAACCCCTATATATTTGTTGGAAATAGCGTCCCAGACCAGGCCGCCAGATGTGCCTCTACTGTTACCTATGCTTAAGAAGGTCTGGTCGACGGCCAAATCTTTATTGAACTGCACATCCTATACCAAATATACTCCACTGTGGAATAATGCAGATTTTCCTCATCTGAGCACTCTGGATGGTTTTACCTTCTGGGATACCAGAGGAGTCCATACCCTTCCACAGTTGTATAGTGAGGGAACTCTAAAAACATATGCCCAACTTCAGGCTGACTTTGACCTACCACATTCTGCCTTCTATAGGTACCTACAACTGAGGCATGCTCTGGAGGCACAGTTTGGTGGGACTCCGGTCACCATATCCACACCACCAATCTTAGACACAATTCTTACTACGTCGGACTCTGCAGGTCTGATATCTTTAATATACCAAGAGCTGTTAGAGGCCCATCTTTCCAGACGACCCCTGACGGTGAAAGAGCAATGGGAAACAGATATAGGTCCAATAACTGACGAACAATGGGCGAGTGTGCTTGCTCTGACTCCCAAATTGGCTGTCTCAGAGACGCATAGATCCTCCCAACTGTTTTTATTACATCGGGTATACAGGACACCCAAGTTCCTAAATAGAATTGGTATGAGAGCGGATTCAAATTGTCCTAGATGCGGATTAGCGGACGCACATATCATTCATCTGATGTGGAGCTGTACTGAGTTGGAGGGCTACTGGAGGGAGGTGGTAGCCCTTGTACATAGGGTATACGGAGTTGCTGTGCCAGTGGAGCCACTAAAATGCATATTAGGTCTGATACCAGAGGAGGATGAGCCTACTGGTGTTGAGTTAGCCATATGCAGAATTCTATACCAGGCGCGTAAACTGATCGCTCGTCACTGGATACAGGCAAGTGCGCCCACCGTCACGGAGCTCGTAGCTAGACTTAATGAAGTTATACGGCTGGAAAAAGGGGTGTATCAAAAAAGAAAGGCGTCAAAGAAATTTGAAAACATATGGGGCCCTTGGTTGGATGCACCAGGCATACCATCTAGGAATCTTAGACGTAACCCAATGGAAGCTCTCTTGTCGTTGTCAGACCGTGCTGTATCCACTACACGCCGTAATGAGACGAGGGGAGGAAGGAGAGGTGATACACGGTAAATACCTGGGTTCTTTTGGCGGTGGGTGTCTTGCCTGGAAAACTCGACTCCTATTAGGGAAGCTCACCCTTGAGTCTTTAAACGATGATAATGTGCCTTATTATTTCTTCATTAATGACATTGTGGAGAACTGCGCATGGGTATCCAAAAAAGAAAGCTATGTGATAATAGTTCTGTTTTGTATAACCTGACCAATGTTGTTGCCTTCCTACAATATTTGTTATGGATGGTCTGAGGGAGGGAGGGGGGAGGGGGGTTGGTACTTTAAGGTGGGTGGGGGGAGGATGGGGGGTTAGTTTTGTTGTGTTTGTATGTTCAACTAAAAAAAAAGGGCACGCTTTTTGTGTGTGGAAAACTGCTAATAAAAATAATCTGATTTAAAAAAAAAAAAGTCAGAATACCCCTATAAGTGGGGTCCTAGACTCCTAGACGTCATTATGGTCGATTAGAAGGTCCCAATGGTAACCATAAATGACAGGCTGTACATAAACCTACGTCTACGTAGGGACTCGATGATGACAACAAGGTCACTGTCTGCTCTTCCCCATCCATAACCATTCAAAGTACCAGGAGCATTACAAGGCCTGCTCACCCGGAGAACTGAGGCAACAAGTTGACTATTGAGCGATGACTTTGAGACATGCTATAAATAGTGGTGGTCTCCTGTGAAGGTCTGGCTATTGGCAGGCTGCTTCTATAAATGCTGCGAGGTTGCTTTATACTGCAATTATCCTATGTGGATGTCACTTACTTGACAGGAAAAGTGAAGGACGTAATTCACAGTAAGAGCTTTGCATTCTGAATATTAAACAGTAAAATCCCAGCCGTTCCGGCCGTTGCTTAGTTCAGGGCAGTGAATTAAGGTTTCACGACTTTATGAAGAAATGTTCTGGGCTTGTAACCTTTGCTATGGAGAGACTTTTTCTGGATGACTACGTACAATATCCCTCATGTAAATTATATGTACAATGCCAGTTCTTCTAAGGCTTCCTACACAGTAATAAATCTCCCATGGCAAGTGCACAGTACAACTTCTGATATGGTTGTCTGTATAGTGCCCACAGGTGTGACATGAAGCTCCTGAGCCCTAACATACTCCATAATACTGTGCAAAACTTGTACTCACAAGGCCCGCTCTCACTCCAACTCACTAATCTCACACACACACATACATATATATGTATACATATATACAGACTACCTCAGCCCAATGTCATAAGAAGCCAATCAACCTGGAGCTGTATTCGCACAGTGGACCCCTTTGCTCCTACAATATGGAACGTACTGTAGATGAGCCTAGAACCCTATAGTAACCTAATTAGGTTCAGGAGAACAGAGTGGGTGGGACTGGGTTTTTGCGGCAGTGTGAAATAGGGCTAAGCATTTTTTTTTGTGACACAGTACTACTTCTCTGCGAACTATGTGGACAGTGCCATGAAAGAAGAAGAAGGAGTAAAAGAAAGAAGAAGAGAAGAAAGGGAGGTAGAAGAAGAAGAACCAACATTCTTGGGTCTGGTAAAAGATTAGTTATAAAATCCAACAATGTTCTTTACCCTCTCTCTCTATTACAACTCTACTGTAAATTTTTCATAGATTGTAATGGACTGCAGGGGTTATGGACAGTCATGGGTGCATTCATCGTGATCTTGGTCCCAAAATAATTGTTTCTTACCTTGTAAGTAGTAGGCTTGACATCCTTCCTTCCTAAGCTTATGGAGTAAGGTCACCAGAACTGGTTCCTGTTCTTCTGACTGGACACCCATTCGCCCTGGGAGACTGGCAGTGCACTCATCATACAAAAGGGCCACTTCTCTTAGAGCAGGAGGGGATCCGGGAAGGAGGGAATGGGCAGAAAGGTTGCCTTTGCGGAGTCGCCGTAACATCAGCCCAGGTAGAGCTACGTGCAAGGCTTTCTCCACATGTGAGGAGTCGTAAAGCTCTCTGCTACGACAGTCCAGGATACGAACATTTTGAGCAGGAGAGTCCAGCTCATCCCGCAGCCATTTTGTAGATTTGCACAAGGACTCCATCTGTTCCACTCACATGGGGCGGACCATGGGAATAAAGTAAACTGGAATGAAACAGTTTGAGGATTCTTGCACAGAATATGGTTGTTGCCGATAATCCTATGGGCTTTCCAAAGTGTTTCAGGGCATTTCCTAGAAAACAAGAAGACTATTAAAAAGAAGACCAAAAACAAGTTATTATAACAGAAAGGGGGTCTCTACTTTAGAAATAGCTGTAGTAGAGAATTCTGAGACTAGCTACAAAGAGGGCCCATGGCCAATAAGATCATTATTAATGGCTGCACAACGCCCTGCCACACAGACTATCCAGTGACCATTCACATGACCTGGCTGCACTAGCCGACCCGTCTACGCAGGTTTGTCAAACTAGCACCAATCCCCACTATCCCCGCTTCTTATATGGAGCCAATTGGCCCATGTCAAAGAGCCTTTACTGTTGACCCCCCCACCCACCAGACACTCTACTAGGGAGCTAGGTAATGGATGTACTGTGCTGAGATTATTGCAAAATGCTCCCTCTAACAAGGTTTTCAAAAGTTATTGTGGTTTTGACAGGGGGGAAATTATACTTACTGATCTGGCCTTCTATCTATCTTGACTATGGCCACTCAGCCAATCAGCAACTGAGAAGGGACACTGCTGCAAATGCTGATTGGCTGAGCGGCAAAGTGAAGATAGATGGAAGACTGGAGTGGTAAGTATAGCAGCTCAGCAGCCTCGCACAAGGTGCTCGGTCGCTCACCACCTCCATACCTCTGTGGTAGAGACCCACAAGATGACTTCTACAGGAAGATTTATTGTAAAAACGTTTTGAAAATCCTTTCCTTTCCATTCTTGCCAATGATTTCTTTTGCGCTATTCACATGGGGGGGGGGGGGGGGGGGTAACTATCAGTTCATCTTCAGTTTGACCTCTCTGGCCTCCTTTTTGTGTGGGCCCACTACAGTATCCTCTAGTTCTCTGATATCACAGCACTGTCCTGACTTTACCCCATCTTTGATCCTCACTAGCGTTAGTATTTTTTTGTGAATTAATATAATGTATTAGCGACTTCTTACGACATTAAATCCATTCCATTCTTTTCACTTCATATTAATGACTGCAAGCAAATCGCATTGCCGGCATGCAACATCCTCTAAACATCCACTGATCCCTTTGTTGTCTCTATAATCCCTTTATATCCTACTAGATCGCTCCTATCAATCTTTGGAAATTCCCACTACAATATAATACCTATATGTGAAAATCCCCTTGCAATACATCAGCTTGGGTTTGGGGCCAGCAACTACATGTCTGGGTTTACTAGCAGGATAGAGGCCCTATTACACCAAATGATTGTCAGCCGTACTTGGCTGATAACTGGCCGTTCCTGTCGATAATCGTTTGGTGTAATAGGTCATGTTTAAAGTCAATGCTGTTGGCTGATCATTGTCTTTAAAAAAAAAAAAAAAAAATTCTAATGTGTATGGTAACCTTTACACTTCTTTTTAACACTCAGTTAAATGGACCCTGTCACAGGGAGTAGGGATGGTCCGAACCTGCCAAGGTTCGGGTTCGTACGAACCTGAACTCTCTGCAATGATTCCCGCTGTCTGCCCCCTCCGTGCAGCGGGTGGATACAGCCGGAGGACCGCCTGGAAAACTGGGATACAGCCTATGGCTATGGCTGTATCCCAGCTTTCCAGGCGGTCCTCCTGCTGTATCCACCCGCTGCACGGAGCGGGCAGACAGCGGGAATCATTGCAGAGAGTTCAGGTTCGTACGAACCCGAACCTTGGCAGGTTCGGACCATCCCTAACAGGGACATATCTAAAGTTTTAAGTGTCAGGGTCTCATCATGGCAGAGCATTTCTTTACCTAGCTCCGACATCCCCTTTATCAAAAATACCTTTAATGAGGTTACTGTCCCTTTAAGGTGAACACGTTGCTAGGTTTTACATTGTTCGCTTCATACACAATACTTAATGCATGAAAAATAGAGCACTGAAAGCCTAGTGAAAGGTTCTCTCCGATGAACCAATTCAGAACTGCTGAAGAGTGTGATCTCATGACAGCCGCGGCACTTGTCTGCCGTATTAATGAAAAACACGCTATAGGGGGAAAATGTGAACGGTATAATTAACATCTCTACGGCACAATGTATACATGTTGTCCCTGATGCTCTGTGACATATCTACTCCATGGAGTGGCTCACAGATCATTAAGTGAATCAGTATACAGAAGCTGCAATGCATAATGGGACTTGTATTCTTACCAAACACATTAGAGGTTGTTACTGGGTTTAAATAATATAAAATGTGACTTACAATGGAGATTACACAGAACATGTCGATCTAAGCCAGATGATTTAGCACTCCAGTGACAAAGGGGTGCCATGGTTGGGGGGTTCAGTTGCTATGGCAACAAGATTTTAGCCCTGGTCTCCTTTCCCCCCAGAACTACACATAAGTTGAGCAATACAACAAGGGACAGTACATTCTCATTCTCCAAAACATTGGGTATAGCAGATGCCAGACACCATTTTAAGACTTAAAGGGGTTCTCTGCCTTGAACATCTTCCTCTTCTTATTAGAAGGATTCCTTGATAATAAATTGATCATTAAAGCGGTTGTCCAGTGAGCAGAAGACAACTAAAGCCTTTTGGTCGCAGGAACTTTTTTTGCCTTTTTTTCCCTTGGGGAGAGGGAAGTGGGCAGGGCTCATGCCCGCATGAGATGTCCAATAGCTGCACAGTATCTCTGCAATATCAGAGATACTGTGCAGCTACTTGACATCAGCTGGTGACAACACTGCCCCCTGTCTGGAGCTATATACCTGGTGACAGGTATAGTTTCGCCCACACACAGTGATCGTGACTTAGCCTGACTTATCCCACATCTCAGAAGGCTTACTTCCGAGACATGGGATCTAAGAGTGAACACCGGCAAGCAGAAGGCTTCAACCGTCCGCTGACAAACCTGGACAACCCCTTTAAGATCCCCAACAATCAGCTGTAATCTGTGAAGAAAATCGGCACTATACCTAAAAATGCTCAGTTGCCCAATAATCGGGACCATTTGAAGTCCTTTTGATATGGTCAGATTATTGGGCAAATAAGCATTCTTAGATATAGTTGATCCATGTAAAAGGAATAGTGATCAGCCAATGAATGAGTAAACACCCAGCTGCAAAATTAATGGAGCTTTGGGAAGGCTCTGCAAATGAACATCGACCAGCGAGATCACCATTCATACCTTGCATCCCATCTGCCTTGGTAAAAGGGCCCTAAGTGCAGTGTCGGACTGGGGTAACTGGGGCCCACCAAAGCAAATGATCCTGGGGGCCCACCAATGAAGAACCAATGAGAAACAACATGTCACTCAGTGTTTGGGCAGGTTCTAAATCTGGGGGCACACTGGAGGATCCTCTGGTCCTCTGGTGGGCCAGTCTGACACTGCCTAAGTGTTAATTTTTACTGCAGCTTCCCTTGTCTTAGTGTCTCTGTTACTAAAGAAAGAATGAGCCTAACAACAGGCAATGAAAAATATACTCTGCGGAAGGGAGACCAAGAAGAGGTGGGAAAGGACACAGACCTATTCTGGTCCCACCAGCTGACCCTGCCTTCTTGCCCTAACAGTCCTAGGCAAAAAAACATGGAGATGGTCCCTACTTTCAATAAGGTGATACACAAATAGAACGTGATTGGAATCCAATTGGAGTAAAGAATCCAACAAGAGTGGGTGCAAAGAGAAGATGTCAATTATAACCTAGGCAAAACCGAGGTTAACTGTGATGTTAACTGACAAAAACATATTATGCAAATACAAACACGACTACAGGTGCAGTCTTGGCCACACACCACGAGCCGAGAGCAGCGTCAAGCTCCAAATAGGAGCTGGTCCGATGCATCAAGACTTTGGACAATATGTGCATTTTATAAATGTGCATTAAATAACTATAAAAAAAAAAAAAACGGACAAAAAAATTTATTATCATCAGTCACCAGATTGAACAGGCGTCTAATAAATCACCTCCAGATACAAAGAAACCAGTGGAAAAGGCGAAAAAGCCTCATAAAACCGACTGCGACAATAGACCGCGCTGCAAACCTTCAGGACTGGTGCAGTATGAAAAACTAGGATTAAAATAGAATAAGACACAGACTGATAGCAATCCCATAAATATCTAGTTCTAGTTCTAGTCATTTGGTATATGCTACTATGGAGGGTTTATAATGTTCTATAATCTAGAATATACTCTTAGGGTGTGTTCACACGTGCAGGATCTGCAGCAGATTTGATGGCACAGATTTACTTTAAATCTGGGCCATCAAATCTGCTGCCGATCTGCTGCAGATTCAAACAAGTGGCAGATCCTATACGTGTGAACGCACCATTAATAAGTAAATAAGCACCATCATTACCGCCTCCCATATCTATAATCCAGTGTATTATATTTTTTTGAGTTTAGCATACAAGGCAAGGCAGCAGTAGGGGATTATAATAGGTCCATTTCGGGCGGTAGCCCTGAGCTCCAGGGGGGCCCATGGCCACCCAAAAAGACTTTCAGTGGTGTATTGTCTCCTGGCTACAGTCCTGTCATGATTTGCAAAAAATCATTACTTTTTTACCACAATTTTGAACAAATCAGGGCAAACATGACATTATCTATCCTGTGCTATGATGACCAGGCTAGTGCTGCCATAGTTACAGTGGGTTGGGGGGGCCCAGGCCTGGTGAACAGCCCAGAGCCTATGGTAAAGTTAATCCGCCCCTGCAAGGCAGGTACCACCAAAATAGTTCTGACCCATCAAGGCATGGAATTCACAAAACCTCTGAAGGTCTTGTTAGCAGCAGATCCTTTTAAGGGGTTTTGCAAAAACCCAAAACAAAAAAAAAACAAACATATTTACCCCTTTTATCGATCCCGTTCTTGTTACACGTTGCTTCCTAGTCCATGGGGTAATTGCCCCGATAACGTCTCTGTACACTATGCACAACACCACTGCAGCCAGTCACTGAAATTGGTGGTCACGTGCAAGAGGGAGTGCACATGACCACTTAGGCCAGTGATTGACCGTAGGGTCCCATACAAAATATATGGCACCAATCCTTACCTTTTGGCATTTTTTTTGTTTTTAGATAATTCCTTTTGAGGTTTGGCCTTCAAATAATTAGACTTTTTTTTTTTTTTTTACCTTTTTTAACTTTTTCAAACTTCTGAGAAGTTTTACCAATAGTTTCTGGGAAAGCCGATTACAAGTGACATGAATACAGCTGCATTCCTTATTATTCGCAGCAAAACTAGCCGCCATAACAACATAAAAAGTGCCAATATCTCTGTAAGTAGATAAAACATAACTACTACAGATGAGTGCAACTCGTACAATCGTTTGAATACTGGTGGCTGAAGAAGTTGGATGCAGCCTTAGGGAGTCCAAGGAAACATGGATACAGCTTATGGCCTATCGCTGTATCAATGTTTTCCAGGACTCCCTAGGGCTGCATCCAACTTTTTCAGCCACTGGTAATCAAATGCCAAACGACAGGACTAGAGATGAGCAGGCTTGAGTAGCGCTCATCTCTAGTAACTACCAAACTTTGTGTATAGCTTTTGTTTTTCAATTTTATGTTTTGGGTGAAAATCCACTTTTTATTGAAGTCATTGAGTTATGGATTAGACTACTTTCAGTAGACTGAGAATACGACATGACAGTCATCACTCAAATTGGGCCTCGTCTATGAAAACTAGAACCAGTGAGGGTAATTAGGATCCAGATGTCATTTTTGAGCTATGGGTGACTCCTACACCTTCTGTCAGTGCTAGGTTTCATACTGTATTTAGATGAGATGAGCAGAAAATGTAAAAAAAAAATAATAAGAATATGAGTAATAGCAGAGCAGAGCTGTAGCTAGACTTTCCATCAATTATGAGGAAGATCCAGTTTGCTGCCAAGGACGTATATCTAAGTGAACTTGGCAAGACCGACTTGTTGGTGTCCTGCCTGGCTCCCAGCACCATATGCACTACCACAGTAGTAAAGAATCTGGTTAGAGCCCTAATTTGGTGCAGGGGTACAGACGGCCCAGTGAAGTGATGGGACATACACCTTGGTGGCTAGGAGCCATCCTATCTCACAATAAAAGACTAAAGTCGAAGGGATCGCCAATGGTTTTACCCACCAGAAAGAACTTACAGCGGGAGGGGAGGAGTTATTAGGAGTTGGAGGTACACTTCAAAGGGGTTGACGTCTGAATGTTATGAAAATCCATGTTCCTTGGAGGAGGAAAAAAAAGGCGCAGACCCTAATGGCATGGCTCTATCAGCTGGAATTAAACTATGTTGGCATAGTAGTGGAGGGACAGGAAGTGAGGACTGTGATAATTTTTAAAACCCTGGAAATCCCTGTATGAAATGAAAACTAACGGTCAACGTGTTATCTTGTTAATAACGCCACGCCTGATACTGCTCTCACTTAAATGGAGCTAAACTAAAATACCACAAGCAATCTATGGACAAAAAGTGGTAAAAGTTAGACCCTTCTCTACTTACTTCTATATTGGCACACATTTTGATGACCAACACTCACCTTTCTTACGTCTCCTTGTCCAAAGGTTCTTCAAGACAGCAACTGTTCTCACACTGCAACACAGGACATTAGTCGGAGCTGCCAGACAATCATTATGGAATATAACAGGATCCAAGAAGTTGACGCAGATTGTTAACCCAGCTCAATGTTCTGACGAAAGCCCGCCTATGGGACTCTTCCCGATCAATGTCCGCCTCTTCTTATTCAGAAAACATGTCTCTGCGTTCTCTTTTTGTCCTATATGTTTTTGTGTGGTCGGTGGCACCTGGCATTTCCCTCATGGAATAAATTCTGGTTCCTCCCAAGCTGGTTTCTTCTGTAGCCTATCCGAAGCCACAAGACATTCCAAGCTGCAATTCAGACACTACAGCGGCCTTCCTCTTTATCATGCGTCTTTGGCGAGAAGGCATCCAGGTGTCTTTCAGAGTGGAACGTCCGATAACACAATTTCTTGTAGTTCCGTCCACTGCCGAATGTCCAAGTGTGTCACTTCAAAGAGTCACTCCTTCAATGTTTTAGATCTGCAAAAGTAATAAATAGCACAGTAAAGACCATGAGAATTTTTAGAAATCTGAGAGGATCTTACTGGCAATTATCCTGAAAGTCCGCCCTCTTAACTTCCCCCTGGAGTCCTGGACATGTCTACATGCTGTTAGCAGGTTTCCTATTGACATGACCTCAGATTTTGCAGAGGATGTGACACAATCGTTCCATGGGCTGAGTGAGCTCCGTCATCTCTCATCAGCTCTGACCGTAGAGGAGAGGCCCTCACTGCACAAATTATAATGAGGCTCCTATCCCTAGACAGGGGGGTTCACCGATTGGTAACATCCACCATTTTTCTAAGACAAATATTGGAATTAGATGCTTGTTGAAAAGGGCAACAGGTCTTTCCAAAAGTTGCTGGTCCTATTCACCCACCCCCCAACTATTGGGCCTTATCAAACCCTTAGGCACCTTCTAACCATTAAAGGGGTTTTCCAGGCAAAACAGACTGAAGACCTATCCACGACAACCTAGTACCTTCACCTGTCAGATGTTGAGTGCCGGCATTGACTGCAGCTCAGCTTCCATTCCAGCCCCGTTCACGGTGTAGTGCAGGCACTGACCGGCTTATCGACAGAGATGCAAGGTGTTGGCATCTCCCCAATTGGTGACTGATGACTTATCTTGTAGATAGCTCATCTATCTGTTTTGCCTGGAAAAACCCCTTCAAGTACTAAGATCCCTTATGTTCTGGTTCTAATCATTAGGATCGACCTGAAGATGTAAGATCTACCAGGTTGATCTATATTCCAGAAAATCCTCTAAATATTTACAGCATCGACCAGCAAACAAGCAGAAAGCTCTAGATGCATCTGCTTCACGCCTGGCATTGAGCTATTTAAAGCCATGTTGTATTTTTAGCATTCTTTACATGTTGATTCTGGTTTTCTAATTACTTATTCTCCAGCATGAGTCATGTGAATCCTTTCTCTTTATTATCCTTTCTATCCTTCTAGTGAGATGTATGGCCGACCAATGATGATTCGTAAGACCGCACCATCCGAGCGACGAGCTAAAGAAAGAGCAGTTTCTCATTTATTGGCCGATTACTTGGTCTCTTACATGGGGCAGTTATTGTCCTTTGTTTGGCCAATAATTTAAAAGGCTCTTTAGAGGTCAAAAGCTCAAAATACTGGCAGCTAAGGGTCCTATTACACGGGCCTACTACGGGCCCGTTCATTTTAGTAAGCGGGCACCGATCTCCCATATTAGACGGCCCGATAATCGGGCATTAAGGGCTGCATGCACATTGTTAGCGATGTCCATGCAGCCCTTGTCCAAACACCTGATACCTTACCTCTCCGTGCTCCTGGTCTTTCCTCCTGTGCACCACAGCTTCCTGGTCCTGGTAGCTGCAGCTTCTGAGTAGCCTGTCAGCTGACAGGCCACTCAGATGCTGCAGCCGCCGGGACCGGGAAGCTGTGGTGTTTGGGTAATCATCGTCCACACATCGCTATTACACGAAGCGATGCGCAGTCAGCTCCCAACGATTTTAGGTCCAAACCTAAACCAATGATCAGTCAATGTTCATTGTCATCGACTGATCACTGTCTCTATTACACGGAGCGATAATTGGCCGAATCAGCTCAATTCGGCCAATTATCGCTTGTGTAATAGGGCCCTAAATGCTATCTCTTCAAAAACCAAGGACGTATGTGTTATGAATGGGAAGCAGCAATGGGAGGGTAGTTGGCCGCTGTTGGACACCTATCGAGAGGCGTCTTATCTCCCCTAGGATTGGGCATATTGAAATTCAACTTCTCAGTGCTTTTCTTCCCCATGATGATAGAGAAGAGTTGGGAGACCAACATACACATTAGGGCTATCTTCACACTACTGTACGTATGAGACCGCCGGTCTCTGGCTGGATCATCTCGGCCGGTACTTAAGTACCGGCCGGATGATCCTTTCAGCCGCGGAGCTCTGATACGGGCACATCAGCGCGCGCGCGCATCAGAGCTTCCCATAGGACAGGTCTGACAGGTCTTTCTGCGGCTGGAATTCACTGCGGCCGTATGGGATCCCGGCCAGAGCGTATACGATGTGTGTACGGTCCGGCCGGGATCCCATAGAACAACAGGCATTGTTCCACCGCGGTAAAAGTACAGCCGTTGTTGCCATCGGCAACAACGGCCGTGCTTTTACGTAGTGTGAACATAGCCTAGATGGGTGGCCAGTCATCGGCAAGTTTGGTGAGCTTTAGTCTAATTCTATCCTGGTGGTTGGCGGGGGATCCCTTCTGTTGGGCCATTACCAATCCGTAATTCACAACAGATCCTAGTGCTTTGTAATGTCTCTTGCTATGGCTGGAATCTTTTATGTTTTTGTGACATATAATCAACCCACCCTTTTCAGCTCCAGCAAGGGTATCCAGACTTCAAAAAAACATGGCCGCTATCTTCCAGAAACAGCTCCACTCCTGTCCCCAGTTTGGGTGTGATTTTGCAACTCAGTTTCATTGAATTCAACAGAGCTGAATTGTAATACCACACATAACCTGAGGACAGGGGTAGTGCAGTTTTTTCAAGAAAGTTGTGTTTTTCTCTAATTCTGGTTTTAAGTGAAAAACCTGTCTGTATGAAAAAACTATCCACAGGTGATTGCGCTACAAGTGCTACGTTATTATATTACATACAAAGAACCTAGTACAAACAGTATAGCTATTCTCCAGGTAGGAGCGTAGCATTTTAATTTAGTTTTAGGCTTTTAGGGGGTCTTTAAATATACAGAATAGTAGCTATGGAGTAGGCGGGATACGTTACATAAAGGAATATTGATTCACACAGACATTAATGGAGCATGCAATGTAGGCGGGCTCTATTATATTCCATGAATAGGGACAGAAGGACTTTCCTAGAAATGCACAGGACATGAAAACAACTGGGCGATTATCCTATTTACATCTGTGTAATGAAGAAATTCTATATCTCCTGGCCCTGAACGCTGGAGGAGATGCGCCTATAGTATACTGTGGCCACACGGGTCTCATGACTGGAAGGTCCTGGACTCCAGCGTAACAATCCCACCACCACCGACCATGGACCATTCATAATAATGGTATCTTCTTACAAGGCGGTAAATTATAAATCTCTGGCATTTTCTGACACCAGTCGATTTGAAAAAAAAAAGCTTCAAGAAGCCTTAGAACATGATTAAGAATTAGGAGCCAAGCCAGAAACTCCCTAGAAGGAGAGGTTACCCATCTGTAGACAGCAGTTTTGAGGTTACTGCCCCTCATTAGAATTCCCAGTGGAGCATGAAGGGCCTGTAAGTCTTCACATGTCTTTACAGTGTGGTGTACTGATAAGGGACAATTTTGTTCCAAAAAATATGTGTGCATATGGGTAACCTCTCCTTGTGGGGAGTTTCTGTCTTGGCTTAGTAAAATTCCCAGTCATGTCCTAAGGCTTCTTAATGGAGTTAAGGTAAAGCTACTTCTAAAAGGTTATCTCAGACATCTTCTTTGTATATCCTATCCCCTGTGTTCTGAATGGAAAAAAAATGAGTGTTAAGCCGCTGCAATTAGGATCAGCTTATCTCTCCAAGAACAAAAGGATCGGGGAGTTGAAACAACACATGTCTGATTCTTCCCCATCATAATCTAAACCATCAACGACTTTTCTATAATGTGTGGGAAACATTAACAACAAGTAGGGGACAGATGACAGAGCATCTGACCACAGGATCAGACTATACAGGACTTTTTTACTGTTGTAACCATGGCGACGCATAGGAGCTGTATACACGAAACGGTAGGATCTGCAATCTTACTATAATGACAACCTGTCCATCCAGTTATTACCTGTAAATATCCAGCTATAGTATTTTCTCCTATATCTACCCGTATATGTCATTAGTTATCAATCTGAACAATTTGTTAAGAATTATTCCCGCCAAGAGAACTGGCCAGTCTTCTAAAACACTGTATTTGCTTCCATGGCGCGCACCCAGCCATTCCAGCAGTAACGGATTAACGCAATTGTCAACCCCAGGGTGTTGCTTAATCCACAAGTTCCACGTCGTTTTTTTTGCTTTGTGCTTGATCATCCCCCAAAATACCCTCATAATTCATTAACATTCATCCCAGAATATGTTAAACTTTAATCAACCACATTGCAAATCCTAGGCCGAGATCTATAAATAAATCCTGCAAGCCTTGCTTTACAGGAACTGCTATAGTCAGGGGCGACAGAGGCGACGTTCAGCAGACAGGGTGGGGGAGGGGGGACATGCCAGTCTTTGCTGCTGCTTCTTGAGGTCTCCGTATGGGCACACATCTTATTGTCTGGGGCAATCTAAGATGGGCCGATGGCGGCCCGATCAATACTGTAAACGAGTGGCGATCTACTAGATCAGCGCTCGTTTACTGGGTCTATTACTGATATTCATTTAGCAAGACTGCATGGATATCGCTAGCTATGTCCGTGCAGCCCTTGCCCAAACAGTAAATACCTGACCTGTCCACGCTCCCGGTCTTCTCTCCTGTGGCTTTAAAGTTGCCTGTCTAAGCTGACAGACCGCTCAGCCAATCACTGGCTGCGGTGGTCCTCAGATAGGCCGCTTTGAAGCTGATGCATGCGGTGCTGGGATGCATACAGAGTGCAGGAGAAGACCAGGTGCATGGACAGGTGAATTACTGTGTGAGCAATCGTCAGCCATCGGCTGTGCATCACTATTACATGTAGCAATGCACTGTGGGAGGCCAATGATTTTAGGTCTGGGCCTAAAGAAACAATCAGCCAATGATCGTTTCATCGGCTGATCGTTGTCTCCATTACACAAAATGATAATCATAATGATAAATGATAATTAGCCAAATCAGCCGGGGTCACGGAACGGCCGGGTGTTCACGTAATGTGAACATAGCCTTATACCAGAGTGTCGCCATACACAATGCCAGTAGTCAAGTTAGTTGTGATGGGAATACCCCTTTAAACAATGGTTCCACAAAGTGCCCAACATAATACAAGAGATTGACCCCTGATAAACAGATATCAATGGGCCCCAAATAACTAACACTGAAAAATGCCCCCTCCTAAATTGGTTTGATTTTCTCTTTTATCTACAGAATAGGGGACAAGTATGAGATTGTGGGGGGGTCCCGACCTCTTTAGAATGGTCGACTTCTCCTTAGTTGTGAGTGGAGCCACAGGTCGGCATGTGACCCGTAACACCATTTATTCTTTATGGGGCCCCAATCTAGAGATCGCTGGGGCATGCAAGCTTATAGTTGTTCTTTTCACTAAATTCTAGAACTTTCTAGATACTTTCCATGCATAACCTGATTATATTAGAACATATTACCCAATTAAGTGAATCGGGGGCAAAGGGAATAGATTTTATGCAAACCCTGCACAAAAATGTAGTATTTTAGGGGCATATCTAGGGGGGGCCAAAGTTCCTGGGTATTTTAGGGGCATGTAATATAATAGACAGATGCTGCCACTTCAGCTAAATTGCCCATAATTTAATAATTGATAAGAAGTGTTGGTGCTTTAATACATAGGAAGACTCCCTCAAGCATGGGGATAACAATGGTGTCCACTTTTCCATTCTCCGCTATTTGGATTAATCTGATTATCGTAGTTGCTTTGATGTTGATATCTCATATTCCGCTAAGTATTTACCCACAAGCTCCTGATTCACATACTGGATCCTCCGACGTATTCAGCTACATACAGCACGCCATATTATATACATACGAGGGGTCTTCTAATGGAGGCTAAGTCTAAAGCCATCACCTTCTAAAAAGCCATTTAGCCATCACTGACCTCATCGGCATCTTCCTCTTACTATTGGACACCATGGACATCATCTCCCCGAGGATTCCCATCATATCGGTGTCATCCACATTACTCAGCTCACGCCATTCACTCAAGGGACCAAAAAACAGATTTTTTTTAATGCATCAGTGAAGCTCATGGTTTAACAGGAGCTACAAAACTCTAATCCTCCGAGCTCCCATGGGCCACATTCTGATCGAGGCGGGAGAAAACCTTTACAAGTTACTTACAATGAAGAAATCAATACAGCACTTTACTCCAAATCCACACTTTGATGTATATCGGGACTCAAGGGTGTAATGCGTTATAAAAGTAGCGAAGGAGGAGGGGGCGCTGCTTGAAAAATCCCTGACTTCTATAACCTAGGGGTGAAACATGACGTTTTGTGCCAAATCTGTAATGGAGCCCCCAATTATACCAGGCCATCGAGAATAGGGGTGTCCTCTTAAGGTTCCATACACCTTAGACTTTGATCGGTGGTGGCTTGGGACATCAGTATAAGGTGTAAGGGGCTCTCCTAACCGTTCAACAAATGAAGTAAGTGGAGATAGGGGCTGGGCGTGATGGAAAATTACTGCCCGACTCCATTGTTCCAGGAGAGAAAAGTCTCTCTGGCTACAACTTTCTCTGACTATGACATAGAGATCACAGGACCATTTGGCCATTCCACTGGTTATACACCACAGAAATAAGGGGGCATAACCTCTGAATTCTGAAATGTATTTTCTCTCTAAATAATGAAGACTTTACCACGGTTTTGAATGTCCATTACAGTGGGACTAAAACGCGTCCTTGCTGGCTAACATATTACTCGTTTTTTAATGGGAACAAAGATGAATTCCAAGTGAAGATAATAGCATGCGGCTTTAGAGTGCCTTAGAGGGGTTATTCAGGATTAGAAAAACATAACTCCTTTCTTCCAAAAACAGCGCCACCCTTGTCCTCAGTTTGTGTATGGTATTACAGCCTAGTTCTATTGATGTGAATGCAGCTGAGTTGCAATACTACACATAACCTGAAGAGAGAGGCGGCGCTGATTTTGAAAGAAAGGTTTACTAATCCTGGTTAACCCCTTCAGGAATGATACTCTTTAATGCCCACCCTTCAGTCGATCAAAGCTTCTCAGTAGGGGGATGGGTTGCGTGGCTTCACATTCACCTGTTTTGAAGCTATTTATCTACAGCTCTTCATACCGTAATAAGATCAGTTCTATATGAAGAGCTTTTGCGGTTTACCATCCGTGTCTGGTAAATGCCTGAATTAGGCAGAACTGGCAGCGTGCCGCTATATTCATTACTGCTGGTGGGTATAGTATTATAATAAATGTGGATAAAACCATGAATCATTACAATGCCTTATGCAAATGACAAACTCAGCACTGCTGCATCTATATGCATATATTAGCATAGGATAAGAACACTGAGAGCTCAGTGTCTAAAACGTGCCAGCTTACTAGCCCCTGCCATAGCCGGTACTGGATGGTATTGACCTTAGCAGCGGCATCACATCATTTCATGTTTCTAATCATGTGAGTTTGCTCTGTTCGTACCCATACCAACTCGTGACAGAGCACACACCGCCATGCTGTGCCTGCAGCTGCAAGCCTCTTTTTTTTCCCCCAACAATGGCACTTCTATCAGGGGTCCTCGAGCTGTGGTTCTTAACCCCTTCACTACCACGACCAGCAAAACCCTGTGCAAGCAATGGTTAAGCCTGCTGTAGCAAACCAGGCTGAAGCGCACGTCGGCATCATAGCTAGCTCCGACCTTCAGTCATGGCAGTGATTAGGTTAATGTGTTTTGCTTGAAGGGAAGCAGCCCTGGAACATGCCCGCCATCACTCCGCTCTTTCCTGGATGTGTAATTGCAGGTTCCTGGAACAGCTCGTGTCTCGTTTCCAAGGGCTGGCC
Organism: Dendropsophus ebraccatus; assembly: GCF_027789765.1. Lineage (NCBI taxonomy): Eukaryota > Metazoa > Chordata > Amphibia > Anura > Hylidae > Dendropsophus > Dendropsophus ebraccatus. Next base: position 20,292,476 of record NC_091463.1, on the reverse strand, counting down.
TTAAAAAAAAAGAACTTGGCAGAGAGAACATGTAGTGACTGGTCTGGGGTACTGAGATGGTTTGAGGTGAAGAGAAGCGAGAGGTTTACTACCTGAGCAAGCAAGAACATGCCAGGCACACGCTACCCACCAGCCCTGTTAACCCACACGACTCAATATAAAAAAATACAGATGTAATGCCCCAGGCCGCAACGGTGCGATAAACAGACACCATGCCACTTAAGTCTTCTGCCCTGGTACGATGGGAAACAATTACATTTACTGCCTGTGCAGAGCTGGGATGACGCTACGCCGAAATGCCGTAAGAGCAGTATCAATTATCCCTGTGCCTGAAGGAAACTATGAGCGCAATAAGATTTAGAAAAGTGTTCCAGCATGATCAGGCCATGGGATATTTATAGCAAAGCTCTGCATTTGGCCAACTTTTTGTGTAGGGAGAATTACGAGGAGATTGCGCTGAAGCTCAATCCCTCAATTTTCTCAAAGAAAAGGATCTAATGAAGACGTATCACCAACGCAACACTGAATGAGGAAGAGAAGGGTCCGAGATGTCTCAGGTATCCATTGAGCTCAAGGCAGATGAGAAATCTGCCTATATACTATCAAAGAATCAAAGGCACAACGAATGAGGATGAGAAAGGTCCAAGATGTCCACTGAGCTCGAGGTGGATGAGAAATCTACCTGTATACTATAACACATCAAAGGCTCATTGAATGAGAATCAAAAGGGTCTGAGATGTCTCAGGTATCCATTAAGCTCAAGGCAGATGGGAAATCTGCCTATATACTGTAAAAAAAATTAAAGGCACATTGAATGAGGATGAGAGGGGTCAGAGGTGTCTCAGATGTCCACTGACCTCGAGGTGGATAAGAAATCTACCTATATACCATAAAACATCAAAGGCACATTGAGCGAGTATGAGAAGGGTAAGAGGTGTCTCAGATGTCTATTGATTTGAAGGGAGGATGAGAAATCTGCCCATATACTATATAAAATCAACAGTACATTAAATTAGGAGGAAAAGGGTCCAAGATGTCTAAGGTGTTAATAGAGCTCTGGGTAGATGAGATGTCTACCTTTAGGCCATGTTCACATGGCGTAAGAGACCGGCTGGGTCACGGAGAGGCCAGTCTCTGAAAAGATCATCCCGGCCAGTACTGCAGTACCGGCCGGATGATCTTTCGGGCCGCAGTGTTCTGATGCGGGCGCATCCGTGCGCACCTGCATCAGAACTTCCCACAGCACACTATGAAGCTTGCTGCCGCAGCCGCTCGCTTTATAGTGTGCACTGACATGGTTTTCTACGGCCGATATTCACTGAATAGCGTCAGCAGAAAACTGACGTCAGTTCTTTACGGAGCCACGAGGGATCTCGGCTGGAGCGTATACTATGTGTGTATATTCTGGCCGGGATCCCATAAAGAAACAGGACACATATCTATTCGTAAAAAGTACGACCGTTGTTGCCGATTGCAACAACGGACATACTTTTATGGAAAGATACGGTGTGTGAACATAGCCATATACTGTACTATAAAAAAATCAATGGATGTGAAATCCATATATTGATATATATTTGATATATTGACATACTGTATATAGACAGGTTTAGCCAAGGTGTACGGGAGCCTTTAGCTATTAACTTCTTAGGCCTTATTTACGCATCCCGCAAAGTTTTCACGGATTCCACGGACAAATCCGTGAAACTGATGTGGAATGTCAGCAGTAGCGAAATTAGATGGGGGCATTCACTCCTGGGCCCACACAGTCAGTGCGCTAGTTATTAGCCTCGGCCGCCAGGTGCTGTGCCTGGCATTGCAGTGCAGTGTTATTGACAAAGCGAGGGGTGCATTGGCTCCTGCTCTCTCAATCATTCTTGTGGCCGGAGGTGGAAGCGTTCTGCTTCTGGCCACAAGAGGCTACTTGCTCCCCCAGCGCTACAGAGTGGGGGAGAGAGCTGATGCCGGAAGATGACAGTGCTGCACAGCTGGTAAGTATGGCATCCCCCCCCCCCACCAACTACAGAAGAAGGTGGCTACAGAGGTGTAGGGGTGCACACTACAGGAGAGAATGAGAGGAGGAGGGGTGTAGGGGGAGCACACTACAGGAGAAGATAAGGAGAGGAGAGGAGGGGTATGCTGTGCTAGATCACTGACAGGGCCTAATTTGGGGGTACAGTCTATTGGGGAGGATGCCACGTAGGGTGTATACATATGAACAACATACTGGGGAGATGGGATGCCTACACGTGGTGGAATACATACTGGGGGATGGGATGCCTACATGTGGTGGAATACATACTGGGGGGGTGGGGGGTGCTTACACATAGTGGAATACATACTGGGGGGATGGGATGCCTACATGTGGTGGAATACATACTGGGGGGATGGGATGCCTACACGTGGTGGAATACATACTGGAGGGATGGGATGCCTACACGTGGTGGAATACATACTGGAGGGATGGGATGCCTACACGTGGTGGAATACATACTGGGGGGATGGGATGCCTACATGTGGTGGAATACATACTGGGGGGGGTGCCTACACATAGTGGAATACATACTGGAGGGATGGGATGCCTACACGTGGTGGAATACATACTGGGGGGATGGGATGCCTACACGTGGTGGAATACATACTGGAGGGATGGGATGCCTACACGTGGTGGAATACATACTGGAGGGATGGGATGCCTACACGTGGTGGAATACATACTGGGGGGATGGGATGCCTACATGTGGTGGAATACATACTGGGGGGGGGGGGGGGGTGCCTACACATAGTGGAATACATACTGGGGGGATGGGATGCACATCAGTGAAAAAAGCGGGCACAGATTAATAAACAAATGCAGTCACAGACATTTTTTCACGGATCACAGCTAGTGGACTTAAATCCCAGTGCTTAAAAATCACTGAATGTGTGAATGAGGCCTTAGTAGGAACCAATAGTAAAATCTACTTCACATGGTTATCTATAGGTGTATAGGTATGGTATCACGTGCTGTTGCCACAAAGGTCAGGAAGCAGCATAAACAGCCAGTATATAAATGTAGTGCTGTGTCATGATATCTGAATGCCTTCACTTTACATAGGGGAAGATTTATTAAACTGGTATAGAGTAGAATTGTCTTAGTTGCCCCTAGCAACCAATCAGATTCCACCTTTCATTTTTCAAAGAATCTATGAGGAAAGTGGAATCTAATTGGTTGCTCAGGGCAACTAAGACAATTCTACTTTGATAAATCTCCCCCATAATATTCATTCAGAATTACAACCACGGCAGCGACTAGGCCTCAGATGCTAAAACCTCATATAATACAGATAATTTTTTATTTCTTCATACACAGTAGAATATTTTAGCTCGTTTTCTGCTATTACGGAGGGAGGTAATAGATTATATAAATGAGGAGATTTTTGGCAAGTTTAAGAGGCATTAATAAGAAGCTATAAGACAGGAGCCGAGGAAGGCCATGGCTCCCAGCAGGGAAAAATATGTATATAAATCCTATTTGGGTAGAAAATGTTTTCGAAAATCTGCCAAAAATCCTTCTTTATGTTGTGTAGAACAAAAAAAACTTTACCGAGTTGGTCATAACCTGCAGACGTCCGGAAACGAAATGCACACTACGGCGTAGTTATTGGGTGTAGCCATGGTGAGTGGCGGGACTGGCCTCAGGACCCCCACCTGGCTCTGGGATCTCGACACTGCACACGACCCGGTTGATAGGCTGGCCACTGAGCCAGTCAGTAACTGGGACAGGGTGCCACTCCAGTCACTGATTGGCTGAGCCTCCAGTCCGTCAGCCAGGGCAGGCATTTTCCCTGACGTCACCACAACTCGGGGGAAAATGCCTTCCGACGGGGATCCCGAGGCCGGTCCCGCCACTCACCGTTATCAAATTCCCCTCTGCCCCTGCCGGCTACTGGGTTTTATTAATTAACTTCTTTAACCTTTTAATCCTTAAGACTATGTTTGAACGAGCATAAGACGTGAAAGTTTTGGTTTTTCAGGGTCTGGGTGTAAAGACCCCCCAAAGATCACTGGATAGATCCAGAAGAAGCCCAGGGCTCAATGCTTCACTTACTGGTTGCAGGAGACAGATTTCATTGTATGTCATTTCATCCAGCGAGCTTGGGAGTGAAGCACTTAGCCGAGCACTTCTCTGGGCTCTGTCTAACGACTATTTCTATCTCTATCTAGTCAGTCTAAACCCCCACCATAACTATGGTGCCAGACCTATCTCTCATCCAGCATGGCATATGTGGAAAAGGACTTGATAGTCACTAAACTATAACTATGGAGCACAGTCCAATTTTTTTTTTGGTGACAGTAATTTCAGCCAAATTACATTGTAGACTATTTCCAAAAACATCTAAAGTTTACAGATGGAGCTGCCAGTAATACCCGGCCCCTGTGTATATACTGTTTGCTTTAGGGATGTCCCTGATTCCTCCGGCAGCTGGGAGCCTCTTGAAGACACAATTACGGAAACACAGACCTGGTTCCAATTTCTATAGTAAACAGATGTATTTCTTTAACTATTGAGGGGGTTGATTTCTCTTCTACTAAATGAGGTTCTGCCAAACACACAATTTTAAACGATTTTTAAGGGTTTGTTCTAAGAATTCTTGGGTTATTCCTCAATACATTAAGTCATAAGCTTCCTTTGGTGTTCTAAAAAATTCCTATATGCCCTAAGAGTGTTAAAGGAATGAATAGATCCAACTAAAGCAAATGTGTGGAAATGGGTGGCAAGGAACCAAGGTCGTCCCTGTAGCCAGAGGTCATGGATTTTATTCCTATAAGGTCACCATTTGGATAACATCTGTACGTTCTTCTTGCATTTGAGGAAGTTCCTCTGGATTTTCCAGTAAATAAATCAAAATTTGTTACAGGAACTAAAAGGAGATGGATAACCTCACCATTGATGGCAGGTCCCTCTGGAGGTCTCAGTGTCTGCATATGGGGCATCACAATGTTCTGAAAGGGTACATGGGCACCTATCTAAACCTGGGCCATACTATTCATTATTTACAGGGGTTGGCCCTGGGGTTGGACTGTACCAAGACCTGTCGGGGCTCATCATTTTTTATTAATGTAGAGCAGCAATTGCATACCTATGAGACATCCAAAGGTAGGCCATGTTTATGAGCCACAGGACCCTGTCCCTGTCCACTTTCCCTTCATGATATCACCTATGGTGGTCATCATGAGACAATGCCTTTAACAGCGCTAGTTCTCGATGTCTTCCAAGGAAGCCCTGTTAGAGGTCCAAGCAACAACAATTCAGGAAACCCCAGAAGGGAAACATTTTAGAGCGAAAAGCTCTTTTACATTGCCCAACGCCAAACAATAGACAGGCACCGATCGCGTAGATCCGTGCTTGTTTACAAAGTCTACACACAGGTCGAACATCTGATCTAGCGACTGTTTGTGCAGCCCTTTACTGCAATCAACTTTCGGTTGCACATCCCCTATTCTATGGGGATATGCATCCGGCAGACAATCATTCTTTGAAGGATCCAAATGACCCAAGGGTTTCATTTCACTCAATCATTGGTCCTATGACACAGGACAATGTGTGTTGGCCCCTCGTGTAATAAGACCCTAAGAGTTGAGTAGACAATCCCTTTAAAGCTGGTGAAACTATCGTCCATGATTAAAAGAAGAGATCTCATTCCCTTCCCGTTTCCTATAACACAAGCCAGGAGTTGTAGACATGCTTGGGTGATTCCAGCCCAAATAGATGGGGAGCTGACTTTCATGGGTGACTGTCCAAAGAAAAGCTTATGCAGTAATGTCGGTCTGGCACCATCACAGTTGGCATTGTAGAGGGCAGGGCAGGAGTTGTAGTCCTGACTAATAAGAAGCATCTGTGTGGCGATCACAATAATACTTCCCGTCCTTCACTTGAGAAGAACACAAAGAGAAACAGGAACAACCACTGCCTACAGGATTCTGCAGGTCATAATCTCATTTTGCCGGGGGCTATACTTTACTGCTGCAGCTGTTGCTGGAATAAAGTATAAAGCTCGTACAGTGGCCGGACAAAGTGAGTTTTTTCCAATGTGGTTTGTAAAAATTCCAACTAGGTGACGATTGATACGGCCATCACACAGGGGTCAACCTGCTTTTCACAATGCATGAAGGTTCAATCTGACTATCAGATGTAGACTATCACATCATAGTCACCTACCTGACCAATGCCTTCAATCATGACCAACACATTGGAAAACGAAAAATTTGGAGGGCATTGCCCAAAAAGTTGATGACCAATCCTTGAGGGTGTGTTCACATGTTCAGGTATTTGATTGCAGTAATTGAATAAGAGGCCAGATCACTAATGGAGGACTCATATAAAGGAAAGACCCAGCCTCCTTTTTGGTGTCGTATTTAATAATTAGAAACCTGACATCTGAACATGCATCTTAATATGAGAACCAGAGGGTCGATCAGCTAATCACTAATAATTCTGCTTCTGAGGCCTCTGGCCAAATTTGGACCTGTAGCGATCGGCTGAACTTGTAGTTTCTACTCATTTTACCTGCAGTGACCGCTACAGGGGAAAAGTGGTATGAAATGTGGCCATTTAGATTGACGGGGTTATCCAGGATTAGAAAAAGCACCGCTAATTTCTTATAAAACAGCACCTCTGCAGGTTGTGTGTAGTATAATAATTTAGCTATATTCACTCCAGTAAAACTGAGCTGCAAAGCCTACATCTAAACTGAGGACAAGAGTGGTGCTGTTTTTGGAAGAAAGCGGCCATGTTTTTAATCCATGGACAGGCCATTTCTGCCAAAGAAGAGTCACTTCTTGTTGGTAGCTCTTCTCTCTTGCATACAGGTTGGTCCTGAGTGGGGGACCTGGCTCGATGATGTCTAGATACCCTAAAGAACCATGTGGTTAGTGACATGACGCAAACTCTTTAAAGGGAACCTGTCATCACTTTCATCATCATCATGTCATGCTGCTTGAACCACTGGTCACCAAGGTTTCCCCACCCCACCGGCCATGATTCATAAATGTGTCTCTGTTTGTTTATAGGGAAAGATCTATCAATTAAAGCTGGTGGGGCAGGAAGAAGCCAGCGGGGACCACCCAGGTGATGTGATTCAGGCAGCATGAAAATGATGACAGGTTCTCTTTAAGCCATGGATCAGTTCCTTTCACAGCCAAAGATGTTTATTTCTCAGCAACTTCCTCCCCCACACCTCCCCTACAAATGGAGCATGTGGGAATGTCATTTCAGAAAGAGGTTTCAGAAAGTGGACACCCCCTTTTAGCATATTCACTATGTACGAAGTGCAGGAGTTGTTGTTTCGGTAACCACTTCGTAAACTGGATACAAGACCCATCCAGATGACTGGGACTGGGAATTCCCATAGAATGAGGGGAAGCTCTGGTAGACAGCACAATACATGGCATGCGTAATACGTCTTTAAGAATCCACCATAACAAGAAAAAAAAGACATTGAAGAATTCATGAGACATTTAAGAATGAGGGAAGGACAAACCAACAGGGAGGAGGTTACATCTGACTCGTAACAGAGCATCATCTGTGATCTCCGTCTTAAAAATACAATTAGATATCCTATTTATAGGGGTCTAGTCTATAACGTGGCTCCTTCATGGAATTGTCTGAGGTCAGTCGCCCCCTAGGCTATCCCCCCTAAAATTCCATTCAGTGGTTTAACCACTGCATCACATCCCGGCACAAAGTCTCCTTTATAAAATCAGCCTGGAAGCAGAGACTGGGCAGGAATCTGCGAGAAGCTGTTACATCCCTACTTGTGAATCAAAAGCTTTACAGAGCATGGAAAATGTGCTGATCGCCTCCGTACTAGAGAGAGGGAGGAAAGCAGAGACAGAGAGAAGAAGGAGGGAGAGATCTAGGATAGGGAAGAGGGGAGAAAGGGTGAGTGTTGGGGTCTCAGCTCTTCCTTTCCATGACCAGACCTATGCAGCCTATCCTAACCACTGCATACCTTGAAAACCTTGGTAGAATCTGGAGTCACATTCAATTGATGTGCCTCCATTGACAAAAATTAGTTGAGTACCAGTAGTCATTGACCGCCCGTCTTCTAGTATCAGTCCTGATACCGGTGACAACCTTGATGCAATGGAGTTGTTAGACTATGAAGACAAGACCTTGACTAAGGGGAGATTCATTCTGTAGAAAGCTCTCGATACCCGTCATGGAAAAGCCTTATTATCCTCTGACTTTTACGGTAAACATTTCCAGGCATATGACAGATCCAGGAAGACATCTTCCCAGCATCATCACACCACCACATTTATGGAACTAATTTTAACTTCCTGGCAAGCACAGCAACGTATTTGGTTCATCCATATATATATAGTCATGATTTCACTTGGATTCCCCGATTGGTATTAATTGTTTACCCAGAACAACATAATGTTTGCCCAAACACCCACATAGACGAACATCAACACATTTCCATGAGGTCGCCAACAATCCTTCTTCTGGCCAAAGCAATTCTGACTAACTCTCCTGTCTTGACTTGACCGCTTTATCTGTACACATATTGTAAATTTGGGGCGATGGTGGAGGGGCCAAAAACTCCACACTGTGTGTGGTTAAATTCAGCTCAGGGATTTACAAAATCTATTTGGTACTGTGCCCAAAAGAATTCCGTGGTGCCCTGTCTGCCTCGGATAAATTTAAAAAATCCTATAAAACAAGTCAGGGTGGACAGAAGACTTGGAAATATTAATGGAGTAATGTCATGTAGTATATGAATTGACGCATGTTACGTTCTATGGGTGATACTTTCCCAACACCTACGGTAAGAAGTTTTGGTGTGATGGTCCGGTCTACTCCCACTCCCTGTCCTAAAAACAGAATCTATTAAATGTTACGTAAGGGATTTTTAGTCTTAGTATTTTCTTGTTTTTGTGGGTTCTTCCATCCATCGGTGCAGTAAACCCGACTACATCTGTGCATCCTTCTCCATTCCTTTGCTGCGCTCGCCTCCCCCTAGCCGTGCTGTTTCCACAAACCCTTCCAGCGAAGGAGGACTTCCTTGCAGTTCCCTTGAGCCCCACCGCCCACTCCAGATGCAGACGGCGAGTCCCAGTATGGCAATGTCTTACCTGGCAAGATGGGGTAAAGTCCACTCTTAAGCCCAGTCGTCCTGGTACAGACGAGGAAGGTTTTGGATGATCAGAAAAGGGCGAGGGAACCTGCCTCCGTCTTTTCCCTCTTGTCTTTGCACGCTGGCAGGCAAGCAAGACTTTTAATGATTTCCAGCACAGCTTGGCTGCTGTGTTTCCTCTTACAAAAAAAAAAAAACGAGAAGCAAGCCCCTGTCCCTCCCTCCTCTTCTCCTTCCATCACTCCCCAGTATCCTCCTCCCAGTACACGTGCAAGCTGTGTACAACCTGAAGCCCAGCCTGCTGCTCCATACTGGCTGATGTGGGATTCGGGGAGGGGTTTCATAGTACCAGAGGCCTGGGTTGATGTCAGGTTACACAGGAAAGTGGGGGCCTGGGGATTTCATTTTCACGACTGAGCCTGTGTAATGATCATCTTCAGGAATGAGACAGAATTAACTCCTGCATTCCTGCTGGGGCCTTCTGGGTAAGCAGGATATATGTGTCAATCAAGTTTTTGGGGGAATGTTTTGAAGCCAAAAAAAATAAAAAATTGCATTGATTAATGCCGATATAAAAGTGAATTTTTGTGTTAGTAGGGCGTATAGAGAATAAAGCCAATATCGGCCATTCATCGGAATTCATTTACTGAAATTGGAGCAGGTCAATCATACACACAGTGATGTCACAGCATAAAGATGACATCACCGCAAAGGAATTTATTGGTCATTAAGGTCGATTTTGGTGACTGCGGGTGTTTCAACGTGTCTTATTCTTCGAGGGGAGAGAAGGATCAGGCACATCTTATTTCATCTGCCTAATTCCTTTTTCAGGTTAATAAACTGCTACCAAGGCAGTCTGACAATGGTTCACGGAGTATATGATTGCTCATATGTCCCAAGCATTTATGTGTATGGACGGATTGGGAGAGAAAGCTGTAGACCAAACTGTCATCCAACAGCTACAATATACAAGGATAATGTGCACTGTGATGTCACAGCTGTGGGATAATGTACTCTACTATATAATAGTAGAGGGAAACTGTGCACAGTGATGTTACAGCATCAGGAGAGTTCACAGTGATGGTCTACCCAGTGAAGTTAAAACACAGGAATTATGCAAATAGTGATGTAACAGTATATGGCGATTGCACATAATGACATCATAGCACAAGAAGGAATGCAAAAAAAAAGCTGATATGTACACAGTGACATAAGGCATAGGGGAAATCCGTATGATGTCATAGTGCAAATATAATGCATCTTATGATGTCAGAGTACATGCATAATGCATAGTGATGCGACAGTACTGAGCTATAATACAAAAAGTTCTATTGAAGTAGAGACATTGGGGCCTATTTATCATTTACGCAATTTTTTTGCACTTACGCACTTTTTACGTGCTGCGCAAAAACTCACAACCTTGCTCAGGTACGCAGGCCTTGATGAATCTGCACTTTTTTGTGTTTACGCAATTTTCAGCAGTTTCTTCGACTTGAAAATTGGCTAAAAAAAACTAGAGTCTGCATTTTTTTTTTTTGGAACAAAAAGAAAAAAATATTCACACATGATAAATCTGGCTAAAAGGTAGCTAAGTTAAACCACGGCCCCTTCTGAGCGAAAGATTTCAAATATGGTGCAGCCGGTATAAACTGCTGAAAAATCGGGCAAACTGCAGAATAAATGATGTGTAAAAGTTTTACACCCTGTGCAAAAACACAAAATACGCCAGAATATTGGCACAAAAAGAATGATAACTATGCCCCATAATGTACACAGTAGGGAGCAATACAAGCAAACAGGCAGCTCCTAACCAAGTGCAGGCAATGTAACTTTCCTTTACAGATTTTAAATATTGGAAGACATGAGATTTTAAAATAGAAGTAAATTTCAGATCTATATAACTTTCTAAAACCAGTTGATTTGAAAGAAAAAAGATTTTCGCTGGACAACCCCTTTAATACTAACTACTTTTGAATATAGATGGACTCCCTTATTTGTTGGGTCCCATAGTGGCCGCTGTGTATGGCACCTAGGTTACCCATAGTTTCTATCCTATGTGCCCAATAGACCAGGGTTGTGACCATGTTGGGGGACTTAGAATTTTTTTGATAGATCATAAAACAAACTCTTGAAAAATAAAAATATATTTGGTCCCACTGCTTCTAATAAAGTTTTCGGTGATCATTTTCAATCAGCAAGTAAATTCTGAAAAGGGGCTACAACCCCCATCCCACTCTCTCAGTCTAAAATTGACTCCAGCCTTAGCGTGAACCTGGAAGATCTATCTCCTCGCGTCACTCCACGCAGCCAATCTCTAGATTGTTCACAGATGTAAAGACCACTAAAGTCATCTAAACTAACCGAATCCATCAAGGACCCCATGTAATTACATACCGCCTGCCCCCAGAAGGCTTTGTCCAGTTTTAATAGCAATTGCAACCTCTGTGTGTAGAATACTTACTCGGCAAGATTATATACATCAGCACTAAAAATATTCTATTTAAATAAGAAAATCCTGAATTATCCTGAAGGGTTTGACATTGCGGCTCCGCTCTATCATTGGTGGCCAATTTACCAAATTAATGAAACATGGTATACAAATAATTTATAAAGAATAATGTAGTATTTAAAGGGGTACTCCAACATCAGGTTAAAAATAAACATGCTGTAGGAGAAGCATATAGCATTGCTTACCTGTCTGCCAACACCGCTCAGTGTACAGGAGCAGGGACCAAACAAATCAGAAAAGAATGACAAAATGTTTGAATTTGAAATTTAAATTTTTTTTGTGAAACTCGGACAGAACCCAATTCGTACCAAATTAATTAGGTAATCTCTGGATGTCAGTATAAGGGATCACAACCAGAGGAGTACACAGAATGGGCTCACAAGAGGTCCATGTGTATTTAATAGTCCATTTAGTGTCAGTGTGTCGATTATAGGAAGTCATCTGCATCATTTCCAGGGGGAAGTTACTAAACTTTTTATCCATAAAAGTCAATAAAAAGTTGAATTATTCACTGTGAAAATCCACCACATCCATGGTGGAAATCTGCCACATCCATGGTGAAAACTAGCCACATCAATGGCGAAAACCTACCACATCCATGGCTAAATTATGCTACATGCCTGGTGAAAAGCCACCACATCCATGGTGAAAATCGACCACATCCATGGTGAAAACCCTCCACATCCATGGTGAAAACCTACCACATCCATGGTTAAATTATGCTACATCCCTGGTGAAAATCCACCACATCCATGGTTAAAATCCACCATGTCCATAGTGAAAACCCAACACATCCATGGTGAAAACCCACCACATCCATGGTGGAAATCTGCTACATCCATGGTGAAAACTAGCCACATCTATGAATTAAAATATGCTACATAAAAGGTTAAAGCCACCACATCGATGGTGAAAATCCACCACATCGATGGTGGAAATCCACGATATCCATAGTGAAAACGCTCCACATCCATGGTGAAAACCTACCACATCCATGGTTAAATTATGCTACATCCCTGGTGAAAATCCACCACATCCATGGTTAAAATCCACCATGTCCATGGTGAAAACCCAACACATCCATGGCGAAACCCCACCACATCCATGGTGGAAATCTGCCACATCCATGGTGAAAACTAGCCACATCCATGGCGAAAACCTACCACATCCATGGTTAAATTATGCTACATCCCTGGTGAAAATCCACCACATCCATGGTTAAAATCCACCATGTCCATAGTGAAAACCCAACACATCCATGGTGAAAACCCACCACATCCATGGTGGAAATCTGCTACATCCATGGTGAAAACTAGCCACATCGATGAATTAAAATATGCTACATAAAAGGTTAAAGCCACCACATCCATGGTGAAAATCCACCACATCGATGGTGGAAATCCACGATATCCATAGTGAAAACGCTCCACATCCATGGTGAAAACCTACCACATCCATGGTTAAATTATGCTACATCCCTGGTGAAAATCCACCACATCTATGGTTAAAATCCACCATGTCCATGGTGAAAACCCAACACATCCCTGGTGAAAATCCACCACATTCATGGTTAAAATCCACCATGTCCATGGTGAAAACCCAACACATCCATGATGAAAACCCACCACATCCATGGTGGAAATCTGCTACATCCATGGTGAAAACTAGCCACATCGATGAATTAAAATATGCTACATAAAAGGTTAAAGCCACCACATCCATGGTGAAAATCCACCACATTGATGGTGGAAATCCACGATATCCATAGTGAAAACCCACCACATCCACGGTGAAAACCCACCACATCCACGGTGAAAACCCACCACATCCACGGTGAAAACCCACCACATCCATGGCAAAAACCTACCACATCCATGGTTAAATTAAAGTGCATCCATACTGAAGACCCACTACATCCATGGTGAACATCCGCCAAATCTATGTTGAAAATCCACCACATCAACAGTGAAAATCTGCCATATCCATGGTGAAAACCCACCATATCCATGGTAAAAATCCACCACATCGTACATTCTGGGAACCCACCTCATCCATGCTGGAAACCCACCCCATCCATTCTGGGAACCCACCACATCCATGCTGGAAATCCACCACATTCATTGTGAAAATCCACCACAGAAATTGGCATGCTACGGATTTCAAAGTCTGCCCCACCGGTGAATTTCAGTACATTGCATGGCTGGGACCTGTGGCCGTACCCTAAGGTGCCCGGTGTATAATACAGTAATAGAAGCAAGTAACACAGCTAACCTACTGCCCCCTTGCCTCAATCTATCCCCCAAATAAAGTCACCTAATGGAGACGCACAATGAAGCCTTCACAATACAGAGCGAGAACTGAATAATAATTTCAATATCTGATCCAGACAATTATTTACACGGATCTTGATATTTTCTTTTCTAATCTCAGGATTGAGAAAAAAAAGAGTCTTTTGTAAAGCGACAAGAGCTAATTCCTTATTATTGGCCTCTCGCCAGCCGTGATGAAAGGAGTAGTAGCGAGACGGTTTCTGTGATTTCTGAGAAATGACGAAGACTTCGCAGGACAATCCGAGGAAGTCGGGCCGCTTCTGGCCAAATGGGATATTTTGTAAGGGTTACAGAAAGGGCACGGTATTTGTGGGGAATAAATAGGAAAAGTAGTTGGGACATACCACTGTGCATTATAAATTGTCCACTAACATAATATTGGCACGGCTACCCTGAAGAAATAATACAAGCCATTCATACAAATGACACACCAGGTGCGGACGCCAACAGAATCTTAAGAACCTGCAATTTCCTGTGACTTGATAAACTGTGTCCCCAGGCAACCTTTAAAGGTGAATACGGCCGGGCCTGTAATCATATAATGCCTGCCCAATGAAGTCATCAACCACAGATCAGGACAAGCAGGCTTTTGTTGCTAGGTGCTTAAAGGGGTTATCTCACTTTGATGAGATATGGCTTGGATATGTCATCAATGTCCAGTCTATGACCTTCGCCAATTGCTGCCAAAGGTGAAACTTATATTTCATGTAATTTTAGGTAACTTTCAGGGTAAGCTGTCCTAAGTGTGTACATGAGGAGCGGCGCGATTTGTTCATTATATAACGCATATATGACATTCTACCAGATGTCTGCTCTGTAGGCCCCATCTCTAATTTTTGAGTTGTCCCTGAGCTAGTAAGTGATACCTAGCCTCCATGGTGTCTTCCATAAATTGCACATACAGAAGAGGTGGCCATTTAAGACTCCCTACAAGATCTGGGGGGGTCAGACTGGGATCTTAAGATTGGAGGTCCTGAAATTCTCATCTGAATGTTATGGCTGGCCGAGTATGCAGTCTGAAGATAGACAAACACTATACTCAGCACTGGTAGTGCTGCGGAAGTCCCTTTCTTTAGACCCCAGCAGTCCAACCCTCTGATATCATACACAATCACCCTGGGATAGAGGATCCATCTTATTGGTGGCACAATCCTAAAGTGCCTTGACTTCGCCTCATAACATGTTCCTGGGGTTCTCAACCATCATGTGTAGTGTTGAGCAGACTTGACGAACTGTTCGGCCTGGGTTATATCCATGTTTTCCAGGACTCCCTAGGGCGTCATCCAACTTCTCCAGGAGTCAAATGCCAAGTGTCCGGATTCGGAGAATGTTGCTGGACCCAAACAGTTCAACAAGTCTGCTCAACACCAATCATCTGTCATTTAGCATTCTGTTGTCTCTTTGATATTGGAAAGAGGCAATTGGGTCCCATGTGTTACCAGAACCGAGGTGATACTGCAACCTCCATAATCCCAATATTTACAACATGGCTGCAGCACTACGTAGGAGCCATGACCCATTGTGTCCTGTCAGCTTTTTTTAAGAGCTACATGGTTGGCATTATATGTCACTTTAAAAAAATTTTTTGACGTGTCTAGAGATCGAGTCCATCCGAATCCGAACTTTCGGCATTTGATTAGCGGGGGCTGCTGAACTTGAATAAAGCCCTAAGGCTATGTGGAAATCATGGATATAGTCATTGGCTGTATACATGTTTTCCAGACAACCTTAGAGCTTTATCCAAGTTCAGCAGCCCCAGCTAATCAAATGCAGAACGTTCGGGTTCGGATGGACTCGAACCTGAACCTGGTTCGCTCATCTCTAGACGTGTCACATAGATATGGGTTATTGGGTATTCGGACCTTTGTTGACCATTAGATAGAGATGAGAAAAGTGTGACTGAGACTTACAATGGATGATGTCTCCTGCAGCAAGATGGGGAGCATGAGGGAGAAGCCTTTGGCCTGCATCCGATCGGAGGGAGCCTGCAGTCATCTAACCAAAACTTTTGACTTATCTGTATGTCATGTCAATAATTTCTTAAAGTGACAGAGACACTTTAATCCATACAAAGGACCAGTAGTTGGCACTGGTTTGATTAACAACCAGTGGAGTTTGTATGCTCTTCCCTTCTCAGAATCACGAAGGTACCATGGGTTCTCGTTTCTGTATATATATGTAAAACACCACATAAGGGGCATGTTGGGAAACGGTCATCTTACATGTCCCAATATGGTGCTGTGCAAGGATGCAGGCCATCACCAGTCACCTTCAGAAGGCATGAGTAATCAAGTGGCCGGGCTGCACCAACAATCACTGCATCCTTTGTGCGGCCAATGAACTATATTTAGCATTTAAACGGGTCCTACACTTTTCTTAAACCTGTGCAGCAACCACTAGGTTATATCCTTTACAGTTACACAGTACTTGCATAAGAAGTATAATGACACTCTTGTATCACAGCTTCTTCCCTATAAAGACACAGATAGACTTGTATAGGATGTAGCTCATTTATGGTAGGCTGAGAGAGTAGGACCTCTAGGCATCTGGGGGCATGTTGTTTTATAAACTACTAAGCAATGTTAGGTCTCATAGTGACTCCATAATAAAAGTGCAACATTACGGGAGTTGTTGGGTTTAGTGCTCCCATTGATGGCACTTGGGGGCTGTGGGACACTTGTGTTGGGTGATTGAGGCAGGAGCGGTGTTCCTGTTCGCTGTTTTTCCATATTAGTGTCCATTTTTTCAGGTGGGAGCCAGTTGCCCCGGGTGTCCTGTGATGGATCTTGTGGCAAGGTAGTGTCTACAGAATAGGGTTAGCTAGGGGCATATATACTGCATATTGGAACCATTTATGGGGCAATATCAACTATGGCAGAAGCAGAAGCAGCTTTAGGTGCATAGGGTGGTGTTCACATTTTATTAGGAGATTGCTGGCAGATGTGTCATGGCTTTGTGCCACCCCAAGAGATCCAACAACTGGCTGGGGTTGGCTCCGTAGAGGCCAGGTAGGTACTACTATGTGGCCATCAAAGGAGTAGACAGATCAGCGATAATCATTGAAATGAGCTAAACTAAGCTCTAGCTCCAGACGGGGTCAGACTAGAGTACAAAGGCCCAGGCTCCGACACAATAATGGAACCCTGTGCAGCAGAAGACACCCACTTGCATCTGACACTGGAGACCATCACTATTTTTATGGGTTGATTCACAAATAACCTGTTAGATCTTAATAAGGGTGAAGTTTGGATTTTGGCAGCTGGCGGTAAAAATAGAAGCATTTCCTGACACTAATATGCATGATTATACTGCATCTCATATCGCGGGCACAGTACTTAGCGCTCTACAGAGATCGTTCATTCATTCACTTCTATTCTTGCCGGAGTACAGCTTGCTTTGTAATTTTCCTACCACGGGCACAAACATACACATTAAGGCCAATTTTGTCAGATGGTAATTAACCTGCCAGTATGTTTGTGTGGGAGGAAACGGAAGCACCCAGAGGAAACCTACATGCAAGTACATACTAACCGGCTGCATCAAGACCCACAGGTCCGGGCTGGGAAAAATAACCCTTGTGGCACCAGGAGAATGTGCATGATGATTGGCTGTAGGAGACGCTGTTCTGGGCATAGCATGTGTGTACTGTAGAGCCTAATGCAGGAGTGTACAGGAGTACCTAATGCAGGGGTGTACTGGAGGGCCTAATGCAGGGGCGTATGGTGTCCTACAAGGGGTGTTGCAGTTGTATACAACCTTCGCAAAAGTCTGTACCTATTGTGTTATTTTGGCGATGAAGTTCGCCACTAGATGTCACTATATTATGTATTATGCGTATAAAAGCTGCACAGCTGAAGGATTGTAAAGGGTTATTGTTTTGGTGTTTCACCTGACTGTAGACCAGTAGGAGATCTGCTCTCTTCTTTCCTATCATGTCCCCCTCTTTCTTCTACTATTGCACTATTCACCCACTCACAGTGCACTATACACACTGGGGAGGAAGTTAGTCACATGGGTGGAGGAGGAGCAAGATCTTTCATTCTGGACAGTTAGAGGAAGGACACACGCTAGATAGCTCTCCACAGTCAGGGGCGCCGCAATCATGAGGCGACCTGAATCGTCTGCCTCAGGCGGCGCCACTAGCTGTCACCATGGGGGCGGCATTCAGTGGCAGATTATAATATGAGCGGTTCTGCGGCCGCCCACATTATAATCCGCCACTGACTGTACCATGTACTGGAGCCCCCCCGCCCCCGGGCAGTATCTGTAATGAGATGCTGTGAGCGGGGGGGACTGTATTCATAAGCGCCGCGCTGTACTAAATCAGCCGCGCCGTGCTGATACTACAGTGCGGCGCTTATGAATACAGTCCCCCCCGCTCCCAGCATCTCATTACAGATACTGCCCGGGGGCGGGGGGGCTCCAGTACATGCATTCCACGTCCGTGATCCGTCAGGATCACGGAACGTGGGAATGCAGCCTTAGTCCCCCGGCTGATGCGCGGCTGCCGGAGGTGTCCCATCCTGTCCCCGGCAGCGCGCGCATCAGAGAGATCCCCGTGCGCCGGAAGTCACAGCCGCAGGCGCATGGGGAGATCTGTGATGCGCGCGCTGCCGGGGACAGGACGGGACACCTCCGGCAGCCGCACATCAGCCGGGACCAGACCAGAGAGGCTCGACGGGGGAACGGAGGGCAGGTGAGTTGTGTGCTGTTTTTTATTTTATCTGCTGTGCAGGGGGGGGGGGGGAGAGGGGGACCATCTATAAGGGAGGGGGGAAAGAGGGGGACGATCTATAAGGGAGGGGGGAAAGAGGGGGACGATCTATAAGGGAGGGGGGAAAGAGGGGGACCATCTATAAGGGAGGGGGGAAAGAGGGGGACGATCTATAAGGGGAAACCATCTATAAGGGAGGGGGAGAGGGAAGAGGGGGACTATCTATAGGGGGGGGAAGGGGACCATCTATAAGGGAGGGGGGAAAGAGGGGGACCATCTATAAGGGAGGGGGACGATCTATAAGGGAGAGGGAAGAGGGGGACCATCTATAGGGGGGGGAAGGGGACCATCTATAAGGGAGGGGGGAAAGAGGGGGACCATCTATAAGGGGGGGGCATCTATAAGGGAGGGGGGAAAGAGGGGGACCATCTATAAGGGGGGGCCATCTATAAGGGGGGGGGCATCTATAAGGGAGGGGGAGAGGGAAGAGGGGGACTATCTATAGGGGGGGGAAGGGGACCATCTATAAGGGAGGGGGGAAAGAGGGGGACCATCTATAAGGGAGGGGGACGATCTATAAGGGGGGGGGACCATCTATAAGGGAGGGGGAGAGGGAAGAGGGGGACCATCTATAGGGGGGGGGGAAGGGGACCATCTATAAGGGAGGGGGGAAAGAGGGGGACCATCTATAAGGGAGGGGGGAAAGAGGGGGACCATCTATAAGGGGGGGCCATCTATAAGGGAGGGGGGAAAGAGGGGGACCATCTATAAGGGGGGGACCATCTATAAGGGAGGGGGACCGTCTATAAGGGGGGGGGAAGAGGGGGACCATGTATAAGGGGGGGAGGGTGACCATCTATAAGGGAGGGGGAGAGGGAAGAGGGGGACCATCTATAAGGGAGGGGGGAGAGGGGGACCATGTATAAGGGGGGGAGGGGGACCATCTATAAGGGGGGGAAGAGGGGGACCATCTATAAGGGGGGAAGAGGGGGACCATCTCCTAAAAGATCAGCACCCTCCTCTCCTGACATCCTCTGTGCTGCTGGGACTTCTCCTATAGGATTAGCACCCTCCTCTCCTGACATCCTCTGTGCTGCTGGGACCTCTCCTATAGGATTAGCACCCTCATCTCCTGACATCCTCTGTGCTGCTGGGACCTCTCCTATAGGATTAGCCCCCTCCTCTCCTGACATCCTCTGTGCTGCTGGGACCTCTCCTATAAAGTCAGCCCCCTCCTCTCCTGACATCCTCTGTGCAGCAAGGGACCAAACATTATGTTTATTGGGGACAGCAGTGGGGGGGGGGGGCAGTAGTGGATTATAATGTGGGCGGATTGACGGGGGGGGGGCGTCATTCTATAGTTCGCCTCGGGCAGCAGAGAGGCTAGAATCACCCCTGTCCACAGTGATCCTCTTTGGGCCTTGGCCCTCTGCCAGGTCCTCGTACCTGAAAGTTCAATCTTAGCTAGTATCCCGCATGGGAAGGACGCAAGAAAGCACACTTCTCACAACTTCTTTACTAGTATCACTAGTATCCTCTTAAGAGAGGACAAGCTAGAGACCACCTCAACCCACGCGGTGGACAAGGAGAAGTCACAGTGCAGGGCAGTATCCATAACAGAGCCACAGAGCCAGGAACTGCTCCAAATAGAGCAAAGTTGCACAAAGCCTAGGAACTCTATCTCTGTCAGCAGGGAACCCTCAGCATTCCACTCATCCCAGGTAACAAGGTCTGGGGCCTGTGTCACCCATTAGGAAGGTTCAGCCGAGTCTAGTGGGCATAAGGTGGTGTGAAGACTGAAGTCAATGGTTAATACATGGGCACAGGTGTTCTTCTTCTTCTTGTTACAAGTATTCTACCTCATCCTCCAACATCCCGGCAGAGCACAGTACTACATGGGTTGAGACTCTCACGGCATCCTCCTCTCTGCTACTTTACTTCTTGTATTACTCAGCACAACTCAACCAACATGACTATATCCTACACTACACTTCAACTACAGATCAGGTCGTTTTATTGTCAAGTATTTATTGGAACTTTGCCAAGTGTATTTTGGAGACTTTCAAAAAAGGAACCTTGTATTATTGAACCTGTATTACCTGCTGCACATTTACAAGTAGTAAACCAGATCAACTATATCGAGAGACTCTGTGATTATTCGCCACCACCGACACAGCACACATTTCCTTTTTCTGTGGGTGGCGGGTCCTACTATCCGGGAGGGTCATCACACTACTCTGGCCATCTGTGATTACATAAACCCAAGGGACCTGTTAGCAACCCGGCAAGACACCGACCACAGGGGAAAAGGGTACAACCGGCCTTAAAATATAAAAGCAGGCGTGCCATCACACCTGTGTGCCCTCAAGGCACTGGCGTCACGTGACAACATCTCAAGGTGTGGCTGTATCTCGGCCATCCACCACCGGAGTGGTGTCACACTACAACACCTAGCAAGTGACCAGCCGCTCCTCCGATATAACATCACACCGGGGGTACACCAAAGGTGTATAGGAGGGCCTAATGCATGGGTGTTTAGGAGGGCTTAATGCAGGGGTGTATAGGAAGGCTTAATGCAGGGGTGTATAGGAGGACCTAATGCAGGGGTGTACAGGAGGGCCTAATGCAGGGGTGTATAGGAGGGCTTAATGCAGGGGTGTATAGGAGGACGAGGACCTAATGCAGGGGTGTACAGGAGGGCCTAATGCTGGGGTGTATAGGAGGGCCTAATGCTGGGGTGTATAGGAGGGCATAATGCCTGGGTGTATAGGAGGACCTAATGCAGGGGTGTATAGGAGGCCCTAATGCAGGGGTGTATAGGAGGGTCTAATGCAGAAGTGTACAGAAGGGCCTAATGCAGGGGTGTACAGGAGGGCCTAATGCTGGGGTGTATAGGAGGGCCTAATGCTGGGGTTTATAGGAGGACTTAATGCAGGGGTGTATAGGAGGGCATAATGCCTGGGTGTATAGGAGGACCTAATGCAGGGGTGTATAGGAGGGCTTAATGCAGGGGTGTATAGGAGGACGAGGACCTAATGCAGGGGTGTATAGGAGGCCCTAATGCAGGGGTGTATAGAACGGCATAATGCCAGGGGGTATAGGAGGGCCTAATGCAGAAGTGTACAGAAGGGCCTAATGCAGGGGTGTACAGGATGGTCTAATGCAGGGGTGTACAGGAGGGCCTAATGCTGGGGTGTACAGGAAGGCCTACTGCAGTGGTGTACAGGAGGACCTAATGCAGGGTGTACAGGAGCACCCAATGCAGGGGTGTACAGGAGGGCCTAATGCAGGGGTGTACAGGAGGGCCTAATGCAGGGGTGTACAGGAGGTCCTAATGCAGAGGTGTACAGGAGGTCCTAATGCAGGGGTGTACAGGAGGGCCTAATGCAGGGGTGTACAGGAGGGCCTAATGCAGGGGTGTACAGGAGGACCTAATGCAGGGGTGTACAGGAGGGCCTAATGCAGGGGTGTACAGGAGGGCCTAATGCTGGGGTGTATAGGAGGGCCTAATGCTGGGGTTTATAGGAGGACTTAATGCAGGGGTGTATAGGAGGGCATAATGCCTGGGTGTATAGGAGGACCTAATGCAGGGGTGTATAGGAGGGCTTAATGCAGGGGTGTATAGGAGGACGAGGACCTAATGCAGGGGTGTATAGGAGGCCCTAATGCAGGGGTGTATAGAACGGCATAATGCCAGGGGGTATAGGAGGGCCTAATGCAGAAGTGTACAGAAGGGCCTAATGCAGGGGTGTACAGGATGGTCTAATGCAGGGGTGTACAGGAGGGCCTAATGCTGGGGTGTACAGGAAGGCCTACTGCAGTGGTGTACAGGAGGACCTAATGCAGGGTGTACAGGAGCACCCAATGCAGGGGTGTACAGGAGGGCCTAATGCAGGGGTGTACAGGAGGGCCTAATGCAGGGGTGTACAGGAGGTCCTAATGCAGAGGTGTACAGGAGGTCCTAATGCAGGGGTGTACAGGAGGGCCTAATGCAGGGGTGTACAGGAGGGCCTAATGCAGGGGTGTACAGGAGGTCCTAATGCAGGGGTGTACAGGAGGGCCTAATGCAGGGGTGTACAGGAGGGCCTAATGCAGGGGTGTACAGGAGGGCCTAATGCAGGGGTGTACAGGAGGGCCTAATGCAGGGGTGTACAAGATGGTCTAATGCAGGGGTGTACAGGAGGGCCTAATGCTGGGGTGTACAGGAAGGCCTAATGCAGTGGTGTACAGGAGGACCTAATGCAGGGTGTACAGGAGCACCCAATGCAGGGGTGTACAGGAGGGCCTAATGCAGGGGTGTACAGGAGGGCCTAATGCAGGGGTGTACAGGAGGTCCTAATGCAGAGGTGTACAGGAGGTCCTAATGCAGGGGTGTACAGGAGGGCCTAATGCAGGGGTGTACAGGAGGGCCTAATGCAGGGGTGTACAGGAGGTCCTAATGCAGGG
The DNA here is from genome assembly GCF_027789765.1 of Dendropsophus ebraccatus. Taxonomy (NCBI): domain Eukaryota; kingdom Metazoa; phylum Chordata; class Amphibia; order Anura; family Hylidae; genus Dendropsophus; species Dendropsophus ebraccatus. The sequence goes on along the minus strand of NC_091463.1, from coordinate 20,269,352 downwards.
GTGTACAGGAGGGCCTAATGCAGGGGTGTACAGGAGGGCCTAATGCAGGGGTGTACAGGAGGACCTAATGCAGGGGTGTACAGGAGGGCCTAATGCAGGGGGGTATAGGAGGGTCTAATGCAGGGGTGTATAGGAGGTTTTAATGCAGGGGTGTACAGGAGGGCCTAATGCGGGGGTTACTGGAGGGCCTAATGCATGGGTGTAAAGGAGGTTTTAATGCAGGGGTGTACAGGAGGACCTAATGCAGGGGTGTACAGGAAGGCCTAATGCAGGAGTGTATAGGAGGGCCTAATGCAGGGGTGTACAGGAAGGCCTAATGTAAGGGTGTACAGGAGGACCTAATGCAGGGGTGTACACAAAGGCCTAATGCAGGGGTGTACAGGAAGGCCTAATGCAGGGGTGTACAGGAGGACCTAATGCAGGGGTGTACAGGAAGGCCTAATGCAGGGGTGTACAGGAAGGCCTAATGCAGGGGTGTACAGGAAGGCCTAATGCAGGAGTGTATAGGAGGGCCTAATGCAGGGGGTACAGGAAGGCCTAATGCAGGGGGTACAGGAGGGCCAGATGATGTGCAGAAAGACAACTCAAGACAAAATCTGACTCTATCTTTACTTTATCCAGTTCAGTTCAAATGGTAAGTTGAGGTCCAATCCTTTGGGCTTGGCATTCAGAACAAAGAAACACCCTATAAGAATACTGAGTAGCGGGACAGAGTTCCCTGTCTTCCTTCTGCTCTATTCTTTGGCAACTCTACATCACCATCACTGCTTGCTTCATACTGGTTGGTTCTAGGCGTCATTCCTCATAGTTGTACTACTCCTTGACATTCTGCAATGGCCAAAGCTGTAGGGTAGGAAATTGAGGTTTAGCCCTCTAAGGTATGAAATAACTAGGCCCGGACGGAAGCCCAATAGGTCCTAGAATGCAATGAGCTCCTCTTCATTGACTTGTGATAATCACTTAAGTGATATGTCACTTAATGATGTCATTATACTTAGACAGCTGTACCCCCTCAATTCTGTCTTTCTGTCTTGGCCGGATGGAGAACACCTCCATAACATGAAGCATTTTATGTACCGACATGATTAGTATATGCTTGAGCTATGGCTGTAACAACTTGACGTAGGAGACAACATCATGGGGCTTCTGGTGGAAACTCTTCATTCTTGTTAAGTGAGAAGGTCCCTCACGTGGTGGTCTCCTCTCTCGCACAACAGAGTAGTGTTACAGAGTAGTGCAGCGCTTGGCCCACCCGCGCAGTCTGTACGCACCCGCTAAGACTATTTCATATCAGCAGCCATCTGCTGCGCTGATTCAGGACAGTAAAGACAAGCTTTTGTTCTGGAGCCATTAAGAGCTTCCTGGTATTATCAGCCCTGTGTCCGGCCAAGTGCACTTCAGTTATAATCCCCTTCCTCCAGCGGGGACAGATAAGAGGGTGGAGGAGAGGGGGAGGAAGCGGAGAATGGGATGTTTGCAAAACAGAGTTCAAGGCTGAAGGAGACAAACAGGACAAGAAGTCTGAAATCTCAGCAGCCAAGAGCGCTGACCATCCTCGGACGTGTACTGTACCCGCAGCGCACACACATACACACACACACCGCCACAATAGACAAAGAACAAACACAACCCAATAAACAACAAAATGTCAACTGGGCAAAATGTCTTTGATTTCATTGTAGAATTTTGTCTAGCAGTCACTGATCTCTCCTCAATGTGTACACAACCCAAAGTAGCCTCCGAGAGTGTTTTCATAGGGTAGCACTTTTACACCCTCTTGTGGTAAGACCCCGTGAGTAATCCGACCTCATTTGGAATCATTACAAAGATCCATCATGTAAACATACCCTAACATTGTAACTACTATTATTCTTAGAATTTATAGTACCAGGTATATAAACCCTCAGCTGCTGCAGAACCCCAGACGCTGTAGGGAATATATGTGATATCATGGTTCCAGGAGCATTATACCGATGCACGGTAAGGGACATATAGAGCACAGCCACTTTGGGTAAAGAGGGCGTCTATATACCCTGCATGGTGTTGTCAAGATGAGAGTTCCCCTTTAAGTAGTCGAAATTAGAAATCAATTACTTATGGCGTCCTCTGGGGTATACCACACATGGGAGGGGGTGGGATGTCTGCTATACATATGGCGTCTTCCCAGGAATACAGAAGATGGAAGTAATTTTCGAGCTAATGAAACTTTCAGTAAATCAAAGGAATTTAGCACCGATGATGAAATGGACCATTTATCGTAAAATAAGGATCAGGACGAACCTGTGTGTGTGTCTTCACTATAGTATAGGCATCTTTTTCCGGAACCAGGAAGATCAGGATGAACAGTGCTTTAGGTCTCAATGACTAGGTCTGCTGCTATACACCTGGTGACAACACCGCCTCCTGTCTGCTACTATACACCTGGTGACAACACCAACCCGTCTGCTACTATACACCTGGTGACAACAACACCCCCTGTCTGCTGCTATACATCTGGTGACAACACCGCCCCCTGTCTGCCACTATACACCTGGTGACAACACCGCCCCCTGTCTGCTACTATACACCTGGTGACAACACCGCCCCCTGTCTGCTGCTATACACCTGGTGACAACACCACCCCCTGTCTGCTGCTATACACCTGCTGACAACACCGCCCCCTGTCTGCTACTATACACCTGCTGACAACACCGCCCCCTGTCTGCTGCTATACACCTGGTGACAACACCGCCCCCTGTCTGCTGCTATACACCTGGTGACAACACTGCCCCCTGTCTGCTACTATACACCTGGTGACAACACCGCCCCCTGTCTGCTGCTATACACCTGCTGACAACACCGCCCCCTGTCTGCTACTATACACCTGGTGACAACAACGCCCCCTGTCTGCTGCTATACACTTGGTGACAACACCGCCCCCTGTCTGCTACTATACACCTGGTGACAACACCGCCCCCTGTCTGCTACTATACACCTGGTGACAACACCGCCCCTGTCTGCTACTATACACCTGGTGACAACACCGCCCCCTGTCTGCTACTATACACCTGGTGACAACACCGCCCCCTGTCTGCTACTATACACCTGGTGACAACACCGCCCACTGTCTGCTACTATACACCTGGTGATAACATTGCCCCCTGTCTGCTACTATACACCTGGTGATAACATTGCCCCCTGTCTGCTACTATACACCTGGTGACAACACCGCCCCCTGTCTGCTACTATACACCTGGTGACCATACCTCCCAACCGTCCCGGATATCGCGGGACAGTCCCGTTTTCGGGGTGCTGTCCCGCGGTCCCGGAACGGCCCCCCGTGTCCCGCATTATATGTGGCCCCAGCGAAAAAACAATAAACCAGTAACTCACCTGTCCTCCGGTCCCAGCAGCTCCTCTCCCGGCAGAGCACGCACTCCTGTCATCCTCCGGGGCGGGCAGCGGGGTACAGAGACACTGACTGTGCCGGAAGTGACCTGCAGCCTCTATCATGAATCACTTCCGGTACAGTCAGTGTCTCTGTACCCCGCTGCCCGCCCCGAAGGATGACGGGAGTGCGCGCTCTGCCGGGAAAGGAGCTGCTGGGACCGGAGGACAGGTGAGTTACTGGTTTATTGTTTTTTCCGCTGGGGCCACACAAATGGGGGGTATTGGCTACTCTGTGGGGCGCTATATGGGGGATTGGCTACTAAATAAGGGGAATGGCTACTATGTGGGGCACTATATGGGGGATTGGCTACTATGTGGGGCACTATATGGGGCATTGGCTACTATGTGGGGCACTATATGGGGGATTGGCTACTATGTAGGGCATATATGGGGGCATTGGCTACTATGTGGGCACTCTATGGGGGTTTGGCTACTATGTGGGGCACTCTATGGGGGATTGGCTACTATATGGGGCACTATATTTGGGCATTGGCTACTATTTGGGGCATATATGGGGGCATTGGCTACTATGTGGGGCACTATATGGGGGATTGGCTACTATGTGGGGCATATATGGGGGATTGGCTACTATGTAGGGCATATATGGGGGCATTGGCTACTATGTGGGCACTCTATGGGGGTTTGGCTACTATGTGGGGCATATATGGGGGCATTGGCTACTATGTGGGGCATATATGGGGGCATTGGCTACTATGTGGGGCACTATATGGGGGATTGGCTACTATGTGGGGCATATATGGGGGATTGGCTACTATGTGGGGCATATATGGGGGCATTGGCTACTATGTGGGCACTCTATGGGGGTTTGGCTACTATGTGGGGCACTCTATGGGGGATTGGCTACTATGTGGGGCACTATATGGAGGGATTGGCTACTATGTGGGGCACTATATGGGGATTGGCTACTATGTGGGGCACTATATGGGGATTGGCTACTATGTGGGGCACTATATGAGGGGATTGGATACTATGTGGGGCACTATATGGGGGATTGGCTACTATGTGGGGCACTATATGGGGGGATTGGCTACTATGTGGGGCACTATATGGGGGGATTGGCTACTATGTGGGGTACTATATGGGGATTGGCTACTATGTGGGGCACTATATGGGGGCATTGGATACTATGTGGGGCACTATAATGGGGGATTGGATACTATATCGGGCATTTTTGGCGGGATTGGATACTGTATAGGGCACTATTCAGTCAGCAGCATGTGGTGACTGTAGGGGAGTGGCTATGGAGGGTTGCTATGGGGGCGTGGCTATGGAGGGTTGCTTTGGGGGCGTGGCTATGGAGGGTCGCTATGGGGGCGGGGCTATGGGGACCGCGGCGCACATGTCCCTCTTTGCTCTTTGCAAAAGTTGGGAGGTATGCTGGTGACAACACTGCCCCCTGTCTGCTACTATACACCTGGTGACAACATCGCCCCCTGTCTGGTGCTGTAGGTGTGACATATGGTAAATCTATTTTGGACAAGACTTATATCCGTCAAGGGAAACCTGCTGGAACCATGTCTGGAGCCATATTGCTTCCTATAGGTGTCATCTGTTAGATCTATGTTCACATTATGTCAAGGACAATGACTCACATTACTATTTTTGCACATTTTCCTCAGGTCCTAGGTGGCCATGAACAATGCTGAACATAAATAACTTGTGTGTCCTGCTGACCCCCGCGGTGATGCATATTTCATCACAGAATCAGAGCACTGTGTTCTCAGACCTTAGAAGATTCTGCTGACTTTGGGTCTCTTCTGATATCTGACCTCGAAGGACGATGCAAGGTCACCTGACACCCTTGAAGCGCATTGAATGACTGCACAGCTGGCAGTGTGACTTGTAATGTCTAGATGTCCTGGAGCCTCAATGCAAAATCTGGACTGAGGCCCCTATATTATGCAATTATATTATTATATAAACCTTCTGCCTCAGCTCTGGGGTCTGTATTTATTTAGGGGATAAGGTCTGGGGTCTGTATTTATGGGATAAGGTCTGGGGTCTGTATTTATTTAGGGGATAAGGTCTGGGGTCTGTATTTATTTAGGGGATCAGGTCTGGGGTCTGTAATTATTTAGGGGATAAGGTCTGGGGTCTGTATTTATTTAGGGGATAAGGTCTGGGGTCTGTATTTAGGGGATAAGGTCTGGGGTCTGTAATTATTTAGGGGATAAGGTCTGGGGTCTGTATTTATTTAGGGGATAAGGTCTGGGGTCTGTATTTATTTAGGGGATAAGGTCTGGGGTCTGTATTTATTTAGGGGATAAGGTCTGGGGTCTGTATTTATTTAGGGGATCAGGTCTGGGGTCTGTAATTATTTAGGGGATAAGGTCTGGGGTCTGTAATTATTTAGGGGATAAGGTCTGGGGTCTGTATTTAGGGGATAAGGTCTGGGGTCTGTATTTATTTAGGGGATAAGGTCTGGGGTCTGTAATTATTTAGGGGATAAGGTCTGGGGTCTGTATTTATTTAGGGGATAAGGTCTGGGGTCTGTATTTATTTAGGGGATAAGGTCTGGGGTCTGTATTTAGGGGATAAGGTCTGGGGTCTGTATTTAGGGGATAAGGTCTGGGGTCTGTATTTATTTAGGGGATAAGGTCTGGGGTCTGTATTTATTTAGGGGATAAGGTCTGGGGTCTGTATTTATTTAGGGGATAAGGTCTGGGGTCTGTATTTATTTAGGGGATCAGGTCTGGGGTCTGTAATTATTTAGGGGATAAGGTCTGGGGTCTGTAATTATTTAGGGGATAAGGTCTGGGGTCTGTATTTAGGGGATCAGCTCTGGGGTCTGTATTTATTTAGGGGATCAGGTCTGGGGTCTGTATTTAGGGGATCAGGTCTGGGGTCTGTAATTATTTAGGTGATAAGGTCTGGGGTCTGTATTTAGGGGATTAGGTCTGTGGTCTGTATTTATTTAGGGGATAAGGTCTGGGGTCTGTATTTAGGGGATCAGGTCTGGGGTCTGTATTTATTTAGGGGATAAGGTCTGGGGTCTGTATTTAGGGGATCAGCTCTGGGGTCTGTATTTATTTAGGGGATAAGGTCTGGGGTCTGTATTTATTTAGGGGATCAGGTCTGGGGTCTGTATTTAGGGGATCAGGTCTGGGGTCTGTATTTAGGGGATAAGGTCTGGGGTCTGTAATTATTTAGGGGATAAGGTCTGGGGTCTGTATTTATTTAGGGGATAAGGTCTGGGGTCTGTATTTATTTAGGGGATAAGGTCTGGGGTCTGTATTTATTTAGGGGATAAGGTCTGGGGTCTGTATTTATTTAGGGGATCAGGTCTGGGGTCTGTATTTATTTAGGGGATCAGGTCTGGGGTCTGTAATTATTTAGGGGATAAGGTCTGGGGTCTGTAATTATTTAGGGGATAAGGTCTGGGGTCTGTATTTAGGGGATCAGCTCTGGGGTCTGTATTTATTTAGGGGATCAGGTCTGGGGTCTGTATTTAGGGGATCAGGTCTGGGGTCTGTAATTATTTAGGTGATAAGGTCTGGGGTCTGTATTTAGGGGATTAGGTCTGTGGTCTGTATTTATTTAGGGGATAAGGTCTGGGGTCTGTATTTAGGGGATCAGGTCTGGGGTCTGTATTTATTTAGGGGATAAGGTCTGGGGTCTGTATTTAGGGGATCAGCTCTGGGGTCTGTATTTATTTAGGGGATAAGGTCTGGGGTCTGTATTTATTTAGGGGATCAGGTCTGGGGTCTGTATTTAGGGGATCAGGTCTGGGGTCTGTATTTAGGGGATAAGGTCTGGGGTCTGTAATTATTTAGGGGATAAGGTCTGGGGTCTGTATTTATTTAGGGGATAAGGTCTGGGGTCTGTATTTATTTAGGGGATAAGGTCTGGGGTCTGTATTTATTTAGGGGATAAGGTCTGGGGTCTGTATTTATTTAGGGGATCAGGTCTGGGGTCTGTAATTATTTAGGGGATAAGGTCTGGGGTCTGTAATTATTTAGGGGATAAGGTCTGGGGTCTGTATTTAGGGGATAAGGTCTGGGGTCTGTATTTATTTAGGGGATAAGGTCTGGGGTCTGTAATTATTTAGGGGATAAGGTCTGGGGTCTGTATTTAGGGGATAAGGTCTGGGGTCTGTATTTATTTAGGGGATAAGGTCTGGGGTCTGTATTTATTTAGGGGATAAGGTCTGGGGTCTGTATTTAGGGGATAAGGTCTGGGGTCTGTATTTAGGGGATAAGGTCTGGGGTCTGTATTTAGGGGATAAGGTCTGGGGTCTGTATTTATTTAGGGGATAAGGTCTGGGGTCTGTATTTATTTAGGGGATAAGGTCTGGGGTCTGTATTTATTTAGGGGATCAGGTCTGGGGTCTGTAATTATTTAGGGGATAAGGTCTGGGGTCTGTAATTATTTAGGGGATAAGGTCTGGGGTCTGTATTTAGGGGATCAGCTCTGGGGTCTGTATTTATTTAGGGGATCAGGTCTGGGGTCTGTATTTAGGGGATCAGGTCTGGGGTCTGTAATTATTTAGGGGATAAGGTCTGGGGTCTGTATTTAGGGGATTAGGTCTGTGGTCTGTATTTATTTAGGGGATAAGGTCTGGGGTCTGTATTTAGGGGATCAGGTCTGGGGTCTGTATTTATTTAGGGGATAAGGTCTGGGGTCTGTATTTAGGGGATCAGCTCTGGGGTCTGTATTTATTTAGGGGATAAGGTCTGGGGTCTGTATTTATTTAGGGGATCAGGTCTGGGGTCTGTATTTAGGGGATCAGGTCTGGGGTCTGTAATTATTTAGGGGATAAGGTCTGGGGTCTGTAATTATTTAGGGGATAAGGTCTGGGGTCTGTATTTAGGGGATAAGGTCTGGGGTCTGTAGTTATTTAGGGGATAAGGTCTGGGGTCTGTATTTAGGGGATCAGGTCTGGGGTCTGTATTTAGGGGATCAGGTCTGGGGTCTGTATTTAGGGGATCAGGTCTGGGGTCTGTAATTATTTAGGGGATAAGGTCTGGGGTCTGTATTTATTTAGGGGATAAGGTCTAGGGTCTGTATTTAGGGGATAAGGTCTGGGGTCTGTAATTATTTAGGGGATAAGGTCTGGGGTCTGTATTTATTTAGGGGATAAGGTCTGGGGTCTGTATTTAGGGGATAAGGTCTGTGGTCTGTAGTTATTTAGGGGATCAGGTCTGGGGTCTATATTTAGAGGATCAGGTCTGGGGTCTGTATTTAAGGGATCAGGTCTGGGGTCTGTATTTAGGGGATCAGGTCTGGGGTCTGTATTTAGGGGATCAGGTCTGGGGTCTGTATTTAGGGGATAAGGTCTGGGGTCTGTATTTAGGGGATAAGGTCTGGGGTCTGTATTTAGGGGATCAGGTCTGGGGTCTGTATTTAGGGGATCAGGTCTATGTTCACATTATGTCAAGGACAATGACTCACATTACTATTTTTGCACATTTTCCTCAGGTCCTAGGTGGCCATGAACAATGCTGAACATAAATAACTTGTGTGTCCTGCTGACCCCCGCGGTGATGCATATTTCATCACAGAATCAGAGCACTGTGTTCTCAGACCTTAGAAGATTCTGCTGACTTTGGGTCTCTTCTGATATCTGACCTCGAAGGACGATGCAAGGTCACCTGACACCCTTGAAGCGCATTGAATGACTGCACAGCTGGCAGTGTGACTTGTAATGTCTAGATGTCCTGGAGCCTCAATGCAAAATCTGGACTGAGGCCCCTATATTATGCAATTATATTATTATATAAACCTTCTGCCTCAGCTCTGGGGTCTGTATTTATTTAGGGGATAAGGTCTGGGGTCTGTATTTATGGGATAAGGTCTGGGGTCTGTATTTATTTAGGGGATAAGGTCTGGGGTCTGTATTTATTTAGGGGATCAGGTCTGGGGTCTGTAATTATTTAGGGGATAAGGTCTGGGGTCTGTATTTATTTAGGGGATAAGGTCTGGGGTCTGTATTTAGGGGATAAGGTCTGGGGTCTGTAATTATTTAGGGGATAAGGTCTGGGGTCTGTATTTATTTAGGGGATAAGGTCTGGGGTCTGTATTTATTTAGGGGATAAGGTCTGGGGTCTGTATTTATTTAGGGGATAAGGTCTGGGGTCTGTATTTATTTAGGGGATCAGGTCTGGGGTCTGTAATTATTTAGGGGATAAGGTCTGGGGTCTGTAATTATTTAGGGGATAAGGTCTGGGGTCTGTATTTAGGGGATAAGGTCTGGGGTCTGTATTTATTTAGGGGATAAGGTCTGGGGTCTGTAATTATTTAGGGGATAAGGTCTGGGGTCTGTATTTATTTAGGGGATAAGGTCTGGGGTCTGTATTTATTTAGGGGATAAGGTCTGGGGTCTGTATTTATTTAGGGGATAAGGTCTGGGGTCTGTATTTAGGGGATAAGGTCTGGGGTCTGTATTTAGGGGATAAGGTCTGGGGTCTGTATTTATTTAGGGGATAAGGTCTGGGGTCTGTATTTATTTAGGGGATAAGGTCTGGGGTCTGTATTTATTTAGGGGATAAGGTCTGGGGTCTGTATTTATTTAGGGGATCAGGTCTGGGGTCTGTAATTATTTAGGGGATAAGGTCTGGGGTCTGTAATTATTTAGGGGATAAGGTCTGGGGTCTGTATTTAGGGGATCAGCTCTGGGGTCTGTATTTATTTAGGGGATCAGGTCTGGGGTCTGTATTTAGGGGATCAGGTCTGGGGTCTGTAATTATTTAGGGGATAAGGTCTGGGGTCTGTATTTAGGGGATTAGGTCTGTGGTCTGTATTTATTTAGGGGATAAGGTCTGGGGTCTGTATTTAGGGGATCAGGTCTGGGGTCTGTATTTATTTAGGGGATAAGGTCTGGGGTCTGTATTTAGGGGATCAGCTCTGGGGTCTGTATTTATTTAGGGGATAAGGTCTGGGGTCTGTATTTATTTAGGGGATCAGGTCTGGGGTCTGTATTTAGGGGATCAGGTCTGGGGTCTGTATTTAGGGGATAAGGTCTGGGGTCTGTAATTATTTAGGGGATAAGGTCTGGGGTCTGTATTTATTTAGGGGATAAGGTCTGGGGTCTGTATTTATTTAGGGGATAAGGTCTGGGGTCTGTATTTATTTAGGGGATAAGGTCTGGGGTCTGTATTTATTTAGGGGATCAGGTCTGGGGTCTGTAATTATTTAGGGGATAAGGTCTGGGGTCTGTAATTATTTAGGGGATAAGGTCTGGGGTCTGTATTTAGGGATAAGGTCTGGGGTCTGTATTTATTTAGGGGATAAGGTCTGGGGTCTGTATTTATTTAGGGGATAAGGTCTGGGGTCTGTATTTAGGGGATAAGGTCTGGGGTCTGTATTTATTTAGGGGATAAGGTCTGGGGTCTGTATTTATTTAGGGGATAAGGTCTGGGGTCTGTATTTAGGGGATAAGGTCTGGGGTCTGTATTTAGGGGATAAGGTCTGGGGTCTGTATTTATTTAGGGGATAAGGTCTGGGGTCTGTATTTATTTAGGGGATAAGGTCTGGGGTCTGTATTTATTTAGGGGATAAGGTCTGGGGTCTGTATTTATTTAGGGGATCAGGTCTGGGGTCTGTAATTATTTAGGGGATAAGGTCTGGGGTCTGTAATTATTTAGGGGATAAGGTCTGGGGTCTGTATTTAGGGGATCAGCTCTGGGGTCTGTATTTATTTAGGGGATCAGGTCTGGGGTCTGTATTTAGGGGATCAGGTCTGGGGTCTGTAATTATTTAGGGGATAAGGTCTGGGGTCTGTATTTAGGGGATTAGGTCTGTGGTCTGTATTTATTTAGGGGATAAGGTCTGGGGTCTGTATTTAGGGGATCAGGTCTGGGGTCTGTATTTATTTAGGGGATAAGGTCTGGGGTCTGTATTTAGGGGATCAGCTCTGGGGTCTGTATTTATTTAGGGGATAAGGTCTGGGGTCTGTATTTATTTAGGGGATCAGGTCTGGGGTCTGTATTTAGGGGATCAGGTCTGGGGTCTGTAATTATTTAGGGGATAAGGTCTGGGGTCTGTAATTATTTAGGGGATAAGGTCTGGGGTCTGTATTTAGGGGACAAGGTCTGGGGTCTGTAGTTATTTAGGGGATAAGGTCTGGGGTCTGTATTTAGGGGATCAGGTCTGGGGTCTGTATTTAGGGGATCAGGTCTGGGGTCTGTATTTAGGGGATCAGGTCTGGGGTCTGTAATTATTTAGGGGATAAGGTCTGGGGTCTGTATTTATTTAGGGGATAAGGTCTAGGGTCTGTATTTAGGGGATAAGGTCTGGGGTCTGTAATTATTTAGGGGATAAGGTCTGGGGTCTGTATTTATTTAGGGGATAAGGTCTGGGGTCTGTATTTAGGGGATAAGGTCTGTGGTCTGTAGTTATTTAGGGGATAAGGTCTCGGGTCTGTATTTAGGGGATCAGGTCTGGGGTCTATATTTAGAGGATCAGGTCTGGGGTCTGTATTTAGGGGATCAGGTCTGGGGTCTGTATTTATTTAGGGGATCAGGTCTGGGGTCTGTAATTATTTAGGGGATAAGGTCTGGGGTCTGTATTTAGGGGATCAGCTCTGGGGTCTGTATTTATTTAGGGGATCAGGTCTGGGGTCTGTATTTAGGGGATCAGGTCTGGGGTCTGTAATTATTTAGGGGATAAGGTCTGGGGTCTGTATTTAGGGGATTAGGTCTGTGGTCTGTATTTATTTAGGGGATAAGGTCTGGGGTCTGTATTTAGGGGATCAGGTCTGGGGTCTGTATTTATTTAGGGGATAAGGTCTGGGGTCTGTATTTAGGGGATCAGCTCTGGGGTCTGTATTTATTTAGGGGATAAGGTCTGGGGTCTGTATTTATTTAGGGGATCAGGTCTGGGGTCTGTATTTAGGGGATCAGGTCTGGGGTCTGTAATTATTTAGGGGATAAGGTCTGGGGTCTGTAATTATTTAGGGGATAAGGTCTGGGGTCTGTATTTAGGGGATAAGGTCTGGGGTCTGTAGTTATTTAGGGGATAAGGTCTGGGGTCTGTATTTAGGGGATCAGGTCTGGGGTCTGTATTTAGGGGATCAGGTCTGGGGTCTGTATTTAGGGGATCAGGTCTGGGGTCTGTAATTATTTAGGGGATAAGGTCTGGGGTCTGTATTTATTTAGGGGATAAGGTCTAGGGTCTGTATTTAGGGGATAAGGTCTGGGGTCTGTAATTATTTAGGGGATAAGGTCTGGGGTCTGTATTTATTTAGGGGATAAGGTCTGGGGTCTGTATTTAGGGGATAAGGTCTGTGGTCTGTAGTTATTTAGGGGATAAGGTCTGGGGTCTGTATTTAGGGGATCAGGTCTGGGGTCTATATTTAGAGGATCAGGTCTGGGGTCTGTATTTAGGGGATCAGGTCTGGGGTCTGTATTTAGGGGATCAGGTCTGGGGTCTGTATTTAGGGGATCAGGTCTGGGGTCTGTATTTAGGGGATAAGGTCTGGGGTCTGTATTTAGGGGATAAGGTCTGGGGTCTGTATTTAGGGGATCAGGTCTGGGGTCTGTATTTAGGGGATCAGGTCTGGGGTCTATATTTAGAGGATCAGGTCTGGGGTCTGTATTTAGGGGATCAGGTCTGGGGTCTGTATTTAGGGGATCAGGTCTGGGGTCTGTATTTAGGGGATCAGGTCTGGGGTCTGTATTTAGGGGATAAGGTCTGGGGTCTGTATTTAGGGGATCAGGTCTGGGGTCTGTATTTAGGGGATCAGGTCTGGGGTCTATATTTAGAGGATCAGGTCTGGGGTCTGTATTTAGGGGATCAGGTCTGGGGTCTGTATTTAGGGGATCAGGTCTGGGGTCTGTATTTAGGGGATCAGGTCTGGGGTCTGTATTTAGGGGATCAGGTCTGGGGTCTGTATTTAGGGGATAAGGTCTGGGGTTTGTATTTAGGGGATCAGGTCTGGGGTCTGTATTTATTTAGGGGATCAGGTCTGGGGTCTGTATTTATTTAGGGGATCAGGTCTGGGGTCTGTATTTAGGGGATCACGTCTTGCATCTGTACTTAGGCTACGTTCACATCAGCGTTTTTATTTTTTTCTAACGGATCCGTCTATATTAATTAAACTGATGAGCATAAACTGATGAGCAGACTGACGCAAACTGATTGCAAAATGTTCATCTTTTTGTATTTTGGTTAAAAAAAACTGACTTTTGTACATCAGTTTGCATCAGTTTGCATCAGTCAGCATACGTTTTTCTATCCGTTTATTTTTCTTCTTTGGTTTTGGTTTCTTGCCGCTTCTGCGCATGCTCAGTGCATAAACGGATGAAAACAAACGGAAGTGAACGGAAATACCTTCCATTTTAGATCCGTCCTCATTGACTACAATGTAAAAAAAAACGGAAGTGCACTTTCCGTTTGTGATCCGTTTTTTGAAACGGAAAGAAAAATACTGCAAACACTATCCGGATCTTGAACGGATTGCATGCAAACGGCGCACAATTAGGGCAAACGGAGCAAACTAATATATCATGGGAATCTATGGGGATTTTAACGGATCCGACAGTTTCCGTTTTGCTTACTCCGAAACGGAAAAGATAGACGGAATGGTACCGGATGGTCAAACGCTGATGTGAACGTAGCCCTATTTAGGGCATTAGGTCTAGGGTGTGTATTTAGGGGGTCAGGTCTGGGGTCTGCATTTATTTAGGGGATCTGGTCTGGGATCTGTATTTTGAGGGTCAGGTCTGGGACCTATCTCCATTCTCTTTTCTTCTCACACTCTCTTCTCCACCACTCACAGAGGTTGTTACATACACCCTGTAGGAAGTAGTCACATGGGGAGAGGAAGTGTAGTTCAGTTCTTTTCTGTTTCTCTGAGGAGCAAGACACACAGATCAGGCATCCCTGCTGAACTTAGCCAGAAGCTTGGCTCTGCCAGGTTCCCTGTCAGGGACAAGAAGGACAGTAATCTAGTCTGGAGTGTGGTAGTAGACAGACACGTATGGAAAACACAGAGACTTTCTTTCTAAAAGCAACACTTAAGTGCTAAACACTAACGAGAGGACAAGTCAGAGGACACCCCAACCCACGTGAAAATATCAACACAGTGCAGGACAGTATCCTAAAGCAGAGAAACTGATCCAGACAGAGCAAAGCAGCCAAGAGCCTACGTACTCTATCTCGCAGCGCAGGTGACACCGGATAATTTCGGACACTTTGCTTAACTCAGGTAACTAGGACTGGAGCTTGTGTCACCCTGGCAGGACTGGTAGTTCGACACTACAGGGCAGAAGGTGGTTTATAGGTCGAAACACGGGCACAAGTATTCTTCTTCTAAAGTTCCGTCAGACCATAGTACTACATTGGGTTTGGACTCTCAAGACAAACTCCTCTCCACTTCTCTGAACTCTCTACTCTTCTCAGTATGTAACCAAGTCAGCACTGCTGTTCTACTCACTACCTCAGTATTTCTACAGGTAAGTCTGTACCTCTACAGTAACTATTTATCCTGTATTACCAGAGACTTGCTACTAAAGGAAGTTTATTTATTCCACTAGGACTCAGTGATCATTGCACCAGCACCTACACACAGGCTACACTGTCCTTGGGTCATTTCCCTTTTCTGTGGGTTGGCGGTACCGACAGTCCGGGTGGGTCATATCTCCACTCTGGACCACCGTGATAAGCGCCCAAGGGACCCATTACAACCCAGCAGGTAACCGACCATTGGGGAAAAGTATAGCCAGCCACACACTAAAAGTCAGCACTGGCGTCACGACAGAACGATCATCGGCTGAGCTATATTCCACTGACCATCCACCATAGAAGTGGTGTCACGTTTAACCACCTAGCAAGTGACCGGTTGCAGCAGCACCTCATATTTATTTAGGGGATCAGGTCTGGAGTCTGTATTTATTTAGGGGATCAGGTCTGGGGCCTGTACTTATTTAGGGGATCAGGTCTTGGGTATGATGGCATTGAAGTCACTACATATTTCAGGTGCCATAGATTGGGTATGCTCCCTATACAAATAGGCAGGGGTTGAAGTTAAAAAGGTAAGTCAGCCATGGGTGACCTTGTGTGACTACCAATATGGCCGCCATCACAGCTGCCACTCAGTCTTCTTTGATAGATATCATGCTCGCTCATGTACTGCAGAACTAGCGGTGGCCACCATGTTGGTTATCACACAGCTTTCTCAGAAACAGAGGAACTTGACTTGGATATTTCATTTTTTTTCGGGGAAATGTTCTTTAAGCGGCCCACATGTCCACACGCTTATTGCACTGACTGAGGGCATTGTGTTCATAGCGATGCCCTGGGCACTTCATATATCGGATGGCGCTCACAACAGCACCATTGTCTGTGCAGAACACGCCAGCCTAATTCATTGGGGCAGCGCTCAGACAGCTCGCTGGCAGAACTTGTGGGTGACTACTACAACAACAATGGTCCGCTTGACTGAGATAACACTACATACTGGGGGCCATTCACTTCTAGTGGGATGTACAAAGCCAAGTATGTGTCAGATTATCTGAAGCATTTGGTTCAATGATAACTGGGAAGAAGGCTGCAGTAATAGAAAGGGGGCAAATTATTTGTATGAACTTCTCACTTATCAGCTGCTGTATGTCCTGCAGGAAGTGGTGTATTCTTTCCAGTCTGACACAGTGCTCTCTGCTGCCACCTCTGTCCATGTCAGCAACTGTCCAAAACAGGAGAGGTTTTTTATGGGGATTAGTTCCTGACATGGACAAAGGTGGCAGCAGAGAGCGCTGTGTCAGACTGGAAAGAATACACCACTTCCTGCAGGACATAAAGCAGCTGATAGGTACTGGAAAACTTGAGATTTTGAAATAGAAGTAATTTACAAATCTACTTAACTTTTTGGCACCAGTTGATTTAAAAACAGTTTTTAAAGAGTACCCCTTTAAGAAGACCTGTCTTTGCTCAAGCAGTCACCAATGTATATGTGTATTATACAGTACTAACTTGCTTATTTTCCCAATTCTCTTCTCAATATTGGATATTTTATTCCGATAGCCATACGGCATTGTCTTATGTGTCTGCCTTACAGAAGAGGAAGGCCATCTGTGTAGGAACGTCCACATAACAGCCCACATTGCTGAGAGCTAACAGTTCTATCACTTCCTCTTAGGAGTTCCATTCATTTCAAGCACAACCTAGGACAAAACTACTATTGTTGATGGATTCCTTAATCTATCATTATGGCAGTCACAGCAGAAATACATCGAGCTTAGGCTGCTGTAAGGATAAACTAAGAAAACCATCAGCACAGAATACAAAAGAAAAGAGAATGGTGAGCGAACGCATTCACTTGTGATATGTTATCTTCTGACAATGAAGGAAGAGATGGGATAGTCAGAGGTGCTGAAGGTAGTAGTCCCTCGGGTGTTGTCACATGTGGCTTTGTGGCTGGCTGATCTTGTAGATCCCCCTATGGAACCAGCAAGCTTTTGTTAATGGGAGTCTGCATAAAATGGTACTCATCAGCTGCTTTATGTCCTGCAGGAAGTGGTGTCTTGTTTCCAGTCTGACAGAGTGATCTCTGCTGCCACCTCTGTCCATGTCAGGAACTGTCTAGAGCAAGAGAGGTTTTCTATGGGGACTTGTTTCTGCCAGGGACAGAGGCAGCAGAAAGCACTGTGTCAGACTGGAAAGAATAAACCACTTCCTGCAGGACACACAGCAGCTGATAAGTACTGGAAGACTATTAAGTTGAAGTAAATTACAAATCTATATAACTTTTTGACACCAGGTGATTTAAAATTAGTTTTTTTCCAGAGTACCCCTTTAAGTGTTTGCAGAAGAGTCCTTGTACAGCTATATTGCCTCTCTCTATCAGCCAATTCTCCCTCTCGAAGCAAGAACAGGATCTTTAGATATGATTTCATTTATTTGCATGAATTTGAGAGAGCTTTCATTACAGACTCGTAGAGCTCTGCATGTTTACTGTGATAACCATGATCTTCACCCATAAAGCATTAGCAACCGGAGCAGGATTTCAGCTTTAAGTGTATACAAGTCTCAGTTATCTCGCCTGTAGCAGACTAAGGGCTGTATTATTATCGTTCGAAAAATCGTTAGATCGTTTGGATTTAAACGATAATCGTTTCATGTAATGGCAGATGATTAAACGACCAACGAGAAATCGTTGGTCGTTTGATAGAACTCTGACCTATTCTTATTGTTTGATTGTTCGCAAATTGTTCAGTGTAATAAGAAGTCATAGCTGAAACGTACGCAATAGCGACGACAAAACGACAGCAAGAACGATCATAAGTAATGATCATCGCTCCATGTAATTGGTCGTTTGTGATTGTTTATCCTACGATACATAGGAAGGAAGCCAAGTCTCGAAGTTGAAAATGGGAAAGTGTAGGGATCAACGACCTTGGCAGGAGCCAAATTGTGATGTCTACAAAATTGGGTCAGGGCATGTCCAAAACTGCTGAACCTTGGGGGGGATTCGGGTATGTGGAGCTTAGTAAATACCAAAAGTGGTTCAAAGAAGAACAAGCGCTGACTGGCAAAAAGATTATGGACATCCCCAAGCCCATTTATTTGTGTTGGGAGTAAAGGCTAGCCTGTCTGCTCCGGCCACACAAATGAGCTGCCATAAAGCAAAATGCTGAAAAAGTTTGTGATGGCTATGACTGAAAGATCACACAGGACATTGCTGCTCGGTGTATACGGGGCTGCAAGCACCTATAATAAATTCTGAGCATCAGAACTAGACCTAGAGCAATAGAAGAAGACGGCCTAGCTTGATGGATTTCTTTTTTACCTCATGGTGATGGCCTGGAAAGGAGATGGCACCGAGGGCAGTGTGATGGGCAATGTTCTGCTGGAGACCTTGTGTCCTGGCTGCATGTGGATGTTACTATGACACGTATCACCTACCTGACCAATAAGCAGACCAAGTTCTCCCCATCCTGGCAGCAGGACGCCCTAATCGTCTCTACAGATATTGTTTAGGACCATGGTGGTGACTTGACCTCTGAATTCCCCAGATCTCAATCCGATCGATCATCTGTGAGATGTGCTGAGGAAACAAGTCCCATCCATGGAGGCCGCACCTCACGACTTACGGGACACCTCTACTTAAAGAGTATTAAAGGGGTTGTGGCGATACTACAACTCCCAGCATGCCCTGCCAGCTGTAGACCCCTCGTGCTATAGAATGATGTGTCCATACCCCATCATGTACGTCTGGGGAGCGATCAGCGTTATATAATGTATACAGGCGGCTTAGTGAGTCATCTGACACAACACCTCCACTCTGCGTACTATATAAAGCATCTACTGTATGGAACACTAAGTTACTCATTGACCTTGGTAGTCTGTAGCTCAGGGTTTCTCCTAGAAGTAAGGCGGCCATGTTCCTGCCATCTGTGGGCAGGTGGGTGGCTCCTATCTGCCCACCTCTCTGGCAGTGACATGGAGAGCTAAGTTTAGCATCACCCAGCAGGCTTTACACCAGAAAAAAAATCTTTCAATTCACAGCCAAGCAAGCAGGGAAGACTGGATGAGCAATGCTTCGTGCTCCGTAACCATGCAGCATCTGTACCGCCATGGCAACCGGCGGAAAGCGAGAATATTTAGGGAATACAGCTACACCTAGTGCAGGCACAAGACCAGAGACGTCGGGGTGGGGGAGGGCATCGCTTCTAGCACTTCTCAATGGCTATTTGTTGCCGCGTACATTGACTGCATATATAAAAAAAAAAAAAAAAAAAAAAAAAAAAAAGACTCTTTTAGTGCAGGGCACCCTGG
Organism: Dendropsophus ebraccatus; assembly: GCF_027789765.1. Taxonomy (NCBI): domain Eukaryota; kingdom Metazoa; phylum Chordata; class Amphibia; order Anura; family Hylidae; genus Dendropsophus; species Dendropsophus ebraccatus. The sequence continues at coordinate 20,250,188 of NC_091463.1, read as the reverse complement.
TATGGCAGTCCTAATGGCAAAGCATAGAATTCCTTTTGGCTGTGCAGATAAGGAGGGGACAACATCGCCACCTAGTGGTACTTCATGATATTGCAGAATATATGGGCCATCCCCCGAATTGTGCCAAAAATCCTGCAATTGCTGTTAGAAAGTAGTTTTATTAACTAGTATTGTAACTCTTGGTGCTATTGCTCAATCGTGCCTCTGAGGGGCGCTCTAAGGGAAGAATCATGAGGAGGAGTGGTAACGTAATCTAGGGCAGCTGAGGGTAGTAGTTGACTAGAATGATTAGGCCCCTTGGGGAGAGAAGTAGGTTTGAAGTGATTGGCTCCTGTGTCCCTACGTCTACGTCACATATGGTCACAGGGAATACTGAAGCAACCTGCGGATCCTTTATTATCCTTCAGTTGACATCACCCGGGACACACAATGGGTTAAAATTGGGTGCAAACTGATTGCACACACATTACACACACTTATGGTGCGTTTACACAGACAGATTTATCTGACAGATCTTTGAAGCCAAAACCAGGAACAGACTATACACAGGGATCAGGTCATAAAGTAAAGCCTGAGATCTATCCTCTTTTCAAATCCATTCCTGGCTTTGGCTTCCAAAATCTGTCAGATAAATCTTTCTGTGTAAACACACCATTAGCTCTGCAGCACACACATTACACACACGGCTCTGCAGCACACACATTACACACACAGCTCTGCAGCACACACATTACACACACGGCTCTGCAGCACACACATTACACACACGGCTCTGCAGCACACACATTACACACACGGCTCTGAAGCACACACATTACACACAGCTCTGCAGCGCACACATTACACACATGGCTCTGCAGCGCACACACACACATTACACACAGCTCTGCAGCGCACACACACACATTACACACAGCTCTGCAGCACACACATTACACACACGGCTCTGCAGCGCACACATTACACACAGCTCTGCAGCACACACATTACACACAGCTCTGCAGCGCACACATTACACACACGGCTCTGCAGCACACACATTACACACACGGCTCTGCAGCACACACATTACACACACGGCTCTGAAGCACACACATTACACACAGCTCTGCAGCGCACACATTACACACATGGCTCTGCAGCGCACACACACACATTACACACAGCTCTGCAGCACACACATTACACACACGGCTCTGCAGCGCACACATTACACACAGCTCTGCAGCACACACATTACACACAGCTCTGCAGCGCACACATTACACACACGGCTCTGCAGCACACACATTACACACACGGCTCTGCAGCACACACATTACACACACGGCTCTGAAGCACACACATTACACACAGCTCTGCAGCGCACACATTACACACATGGCTCTGCAGCGCACACACACACACACACATTACACACAGCTCTGCAGCACACACATTACACACACGGCTCTGCAGCGCACACATTACACACAGCTCTGCAGCACACACATTACACACAGCTCTGCAGCGCACACATTACACACACAGCTCTGCAGCACACACATTACACACACGGCTCTGCAGCACACACATTACACACACAGCTCTGCAGCACACACATTACACACACAGCTCTGCAGCACACACATTACACACACAGCTCTGCAGCACACACATTACACACGGCTCTGCAGCACACACACGGCTCTGCAGCACACACATTACACACACGGCTCTGCAGCGCACACACACACCTCTGCAGCACACACATTACACACAGCTCTGCAGCACACACATTACACACAGCTCTGCAGCGCACACATTACACACAGCTCTGCAGCACACACATTACACACACGGCTCTGCAGCGCACACACACACCTCTGCAGCACACACATTACACACAGCTCTGCAGCGCACACATTACACACAGCTCTGCAGCACACACATTACACACACGGCTCTGCAGCGCACACACACACACACACACACACATTACACACAGCTCTGCAGCACACACATTACACACGGCTCTGCAGCGCACACATTACACACACGGCTCTGCAGCACACACATTACACACACGGCTCTGCAGCGCACACATTACACACACGGCTCTGCAGCACACACATTACACACACAGCTCTGCAGCACACACATTACACACACGGCTCTGCAGCGCGCACATTACACACAGCTCTGCAGCGCACACATTACACACACAGCTCCGCAGCACACACATTACACACGGCTCTGCAGCGCACACATTACACACACCGGTCTGCAGCACACACATTACACACACGGCTCTGCAGCGCACCCACACACACATTACACACAGCTCTGCAGCACGCAGATTACACACACCGCTCTGCAGCACACACATTACACACGGCTCTGCAGCACACACACACACACATTACACACACAGCTCTGCAGCGCACACATTACACACACAGCTCTGCAGCGCACACATTACACACATTACACACACAGCTCTGCTATGATAATGCAGTTATCTTCACCCTGTGGCTTTCCAGCTGTTGCAAAACTACATCTCCCAGCATGCACCTCTCCCAGCTTGGGATCACAGGCTGAGAAAGACTCATTCACTAATCCAAATCCACTTTTAAAACGCCTCCAGGTCAGGTGACTGATCACATGACCGTGACATCATCAAAGGTCCTTAAGCCCATGTGGAGATCGCTGGTTTGCGGCTGCAGTCGCAGTAGTTCTCCGGACTCCCCTCTTTGCATATAAGGTAGGTGAGCCCAACCACTATGGAACTACAACTCCCATCATCCCCCGCCGCTGGTGCCGGACTTGTTTCACACTGTTTATAGAACTGTTTTGGAGCTTATGGTGATGACATCTCTTCTGCTTTATATCTCTATCTGGGAAAGTTGTCTGGCAGCCAATATGGCGGTCACCCAGCTTGCCCAGCCTCCTGATGGCACATCAGTATATGAATGCAGCTGGGGAGCCCGCAGGGGGCGCTGTGCAGCTTGTACCTGTAATTTTCTGCACGGTGCTGATCCTATGGACTGAGCAGCACTGCAGCATTGTGGTGTTATGGGATATAGAATAGTGACCAGTGGGGGGCGCTCTGTATCAGCGCTGCAGCATTGTGGGGTTATGGGATATAGAATAGTGACCACTGGGGGGCGCTCTGTATCAGCACTGCAGCATTGTGGTGTTATAGGATATAGAATAATGACCACTGGGGGGCGCTCTGTATCAGCACTGCAGCATTGTGGTGTTATGGGATATAGAATATGCAGATGGCTCTGTGGGATGGGGTGGGGGGCACTTACTTTGCTGTACACTGTTACATTCTGCACTAAAATCCTCCTTGGTGACATTAGTAATTTAATTGTTCTTGTTCAGCAGCAGCAGAGATGATGAAGTCATCCAGTACAGCGCCCCCTGATGGAGACAAAGAGGCGAAAACCCACTTCAAGATTATAAGATTTATTATGGAAGCAGGTAAGCAGCGCCCCTAGTGGATGTTATGGGAGGTGCGGGGTCACTGGTAGATGGAGGGGGGAGGGGTCACTGGTACATGGAGGGGTCACTGGTACATGGAGGGGGGAGGGGTCACTGGTACATGGAGGGGGAGGGGGTCCCTGGTACATGGAGGGGGAGGGGGTCCCTGGTACATGGAGGGGGAGGGGGTCCCTGGTACATGGAGGGGGAGGGGGTCCCTGGTACATGGAGGGGGAGGGGGTCCCTGGTACATGGAGGGGGAGGGGGTCACTGGTACACGGAGGGGGGAGGGGTCACTGGTACACGGAGGGGGAGGGGACACTGGTACATGGAGGGGGGAGGGGACACTGGTACATGGAGGGGGGAGGGGACACTGGTACATGGAGGGGGGAGGGGACATTGGTACATGGAGGGGGGAGGGGTCACTGGTACACGGAGGGGTCACTGGTACATGTAGGGGGACTGGTCACTGGTACACAGAGGGGAGAGAATTCACTGGTACACGGAGGGGGAGGGGTCACTGGTACACGGAGGGGTCACTGGTATATGGAGAAGGAGGAGTCACTGGTACATGGACACAGAGGGGTCACTGGTACTTGGAGGGGGTCACTGGTACATGGACACAGGGGTCACTGGTACACAGAGGGGTCACTGGTACATGGAGGGGGAGGGGTCACTGGTACATGGGGGGGGAAGGGTCACTGGTGGTGGTGGGGGGACCATCAGCATTGACAGCTCTGACCCCTAATGTTGTCTGTTCCAGGGGTGAAGCTCGGCATGCACTCTATACCCATCGCTACGGCTTGCACTGTGTATCACAAGTTCTTCCATGAGACCTCGCTGGACGCCTATGACCCCTACCTGGTGGCCATGTCCGCCATCTATCTGGCTGGGAAGGTAGAGGAGCAGCATTTGAGAACGAGGGACATCATCAATGTCTGTCACCGGTAAGAGAGCCCTGTAAGGACTCAGCGGGGACCTCTGCTGGTCACTCAGCATATAACTAGTAATGGTCTAATATAAGAGCTGGAGCTCTGGGTATATAATGGCTCCCCAAGGAGTTGTCTACACCCCATGGGGACCTGCACCAAAGCCGCTTTTATACAAGCTCTTCAGAATCCTTGAGCTTCTTGCATGGAGGATAAAGGAACATATAAGTCAGCGATTCTTGACTTTTCTTGTTATGATTTTTAGTGATAGGATTCTAATGGGCCAATAGAGAGGCTGCCATTCTGGGAATCGTCGCTAATCACAGATCACTACGATCTTATCACTTCAATCGGAGACGTGGCCAGATTTGATCCTGAAGGAGATGTGTCACAGAGGGGATGGGATATCGTCTGCAGTGCGCTGAGCGGCCTTCATGTCAAGAAACCAGCGCAGATGGAGGGAACCGGGCAGGGTAGGGAACTTTGGCTCTCCAGCTGTTGCAGAACTACAACTCCCATCATGCATGATGGGAGTTTTAGTTTTGCAACAGCTGGAGAGCCAAGGTTCCCTACTTCTGCTCTAGGACATATCACAAAGTTTAGTTGTTTGTTTTTTAGGTGGCATTGTGGCAGTGCCCCTTTACGCCCCAGATCCCACCCTATACTGAATTGTAATGGTCATAAGGTGCTTTATCTGCCAATAAGTGAGATCTTTCGGCTTGTTTGTTGATGTTTAGTTCTGTTCTCTTGACAGGTATCTGAACCCCGGCAGTGACCCCCTTGAAGTAGATGCCAAGTTCTGGGAGCTGCGGGATAGCATTGTACAGTGTGAATTATTGATGCTTCGCCTCTTACACTTCCGCGTCTCTTTCCTCCATCCGCACAAGGTGAGCAGAGACAAGTACTGTAACCAATTACACCAATAACCAATTATAGAGCGGATATCTAATCTCGTCTTATCGCTCCCTGTAGTATCTGCTGCATTACCTCGTATCCCTAAAGAACTGGATGAACCGTCACAGCTGGGAGCGCACGCCTATCGCCACCGCCTCCTGGGCTCTTCTCAGGGACAGCTACCATGGGGACATCTGCCTCCGCTATCAGGCCCAGCATATAGCGGTAGCCATGATATACTTCGCTTTGCAGTGTTATGGCATGGACGTTCCAGGCAATGAGAGTGCAGAGACGCAGTGGTGGCAGGTGAGGACACCAGGTGGAGGCATATTCAGAAGAGAGCTGGGGACAGGACAAGGTGGAGTGAAGCCACCAGACATATGCAGAAGAGAGCTGGGGACAGGACAAGGTGGAGTGAAGCCACCAGACATGCAGAAGAGAACTGGGGACAGGACAAGGTGGAGTAAAGCCATCAGACATATAGAGAAGAGAGCTGGGGACAGGACATAAGGTGGAGTAAAGCCACCAGACATATAGAGAAGAGAGCTGGGGACAGGACATAAGGTGGAGTGAAGCCACCAGACATATAGAGAAGAGAGCTGGGGACAGGACATAAGGTGGAGTGAAGCCACCAGACATATGCAGAAGAGAGCTGGGGACAGGACAAGGTGGAGTAAAGCCATCAGACATATGCAGAAGAGAGCTGGGGACAGGACCAACGGGTCCCATAAGAGGAAGTGTTACTGGATGTTTTGGGGGGTTTATGCACAATACAAAATATGGGCGCTGTCACTTTAAAAGAAAATGCCCAAATATTTTAATAATACTAAATTTGTTTTATAATTTCCCTCTGTCTCCTAGGTGTTTAGTGAAGACATTACCAAGGAAACCATAGACTGCATCATAGCGGAGCTGATCCACATCTATACTATGGATACAGAGATCCCTTGACTCCAGGGGATACTTTTTGTGGCAGTGAACTAATGTGACTCTGAAGAGCTCAGTGAACTTTAAGGGATTTTCTTTATCACCGGCTGTTCGTCATGGGCCAAGTGTCTGGACGTCTCTTTCCAGAATGGCTGCTATGTGTGATAAAGGGGATAGAAGAAGAAGACGAGGATGAGACATGAAGCCTGTTCTCAGATAAGGAGAGATCTCTGATGCCGTTGTTGAGGACGCCAGCCGGACTGAAGACTTGTCTAGCAATATATTGACTGAAGTGGCTTGTGTACAGCGGGTATACTGGTCAGAGCTTGTGTCTGCTCCTCGTATAACAGTGGATACATTTATTATAGGGTGTAGGACCAGGTATAGAATGCCTCGGAGCTGGCTATGTCACAGTGTTGCTTAATAGGCTCCATTTTTTTATAGAGAGGATGCGTAGGGCAAGACCAAATTCTTGGTTTTCAGGAAGATTCTTATTCGATGTAGACTGATCATGTCAAGTTTTGCGTCTTCATTTTATTTAAAAACTAAAATTTTCTTTCTTATTCCTGGCTATTCCATATAGAGTGGTTAGCCATAGAGCAAGTGGGTAGGGAAGACTTTGCACAGAGCCAGAGAGTCGAGGTTCCTGCAGGGCACAGTTACTGGAGCCAAAAGCTGTATACATTTTGTAGCGGCCATGCTGGATCACTTCATTGGGAGCTGAGCTGCAGTAACCCAACATGACCACTACACAATGTATGGAGCTCTGTACTTAGGGCAGCGCAGCTGGGGTTCTAGGTGTCGGATCACCACCCATCTGATATTAATGGCTTTTCTTTAGGAAAGGTCAGCAGTGGAGATGAGCAAACTTTGAGCATGCTTGGGTTCATCAGAACCCAAATGCTCAGCATTTGATAACAGGTGGCTGAAGAAGTTGGATGCAGCCCTAGGGAGTCCTGGAAAACACAAGCCTACTCCAGATTCACTCATCTCTAGTCATCAGTGAAAAATAATAATTTAAAATAATAAAAAATATATTACAATCTTTTGTCCTCCCTGCCTCTACTACACATGATGTACTACTCCCTATCTGTGCTGTGTGTCCCTTCCTGCCCTCTACATGTGCTGCATATCCTTTCCTGCCCTCTACATGTGCTGCATATCCTTTCCTGCCCTCTACATGTGCTGCATATCCTTTCCTGCCCTCTATGTCTGCAATATGCCCTGCCCTCTACATGTGCTGCATATCCTTTCCTGCCCTCTACATGTACTGCCATATCCTTTCCTGCCCTCTATGTGTGCAACATGTCCTGCCCTGCCCTCTACATGTGCTGCCATATCCTTTCCTGCCCTCTACGTGTGCTGCATATCCTTTCCTGCCCTCTACATGTGCTGCCATATCCTTTCCTGCCCTCTACGTGTGCTGCATATCCTTTCCTGCCCTCTACATGTGCTGCATATCCTTTCCTGCCCTGCTCTCTACATGTGCTACATGACCTGCCCTCTACATGTGCTGCATATCCTTTCCTGCCCTCTATGTGCTACATGACCTGCCCTATCTTCTGTCTCTTCTACATGTCCTGCCCTGCCCTCTACTACTGCTGCATATCTTGTCCGTTACATGTGCTGCATGCCCTGTGCTTCTTTTTACCTATTTTACATGTTTTGCCTGCCCTATTCTCTGCCTGCGCCTCCTGCTCTGCCCTCTGCCCGCACCATGTTTCCTGCCCTGTCCTCTGCCCACGCCTCCTGTCCCACCATGCTTCCTGCCCCGCCCTTTGCCCCACCACGCCTTCTGTTCACTCCTCTGCCTGCGCCTCCTACCCCATTCTCGGCCCTCGCCTCCTGCCCTGCCCCCTGCCTCACCACGCCTCCTGCTCTATTCTCTGCCCGTGCCTCCTGTTCAGTCTTCTGCCCTCGCCTCCTGCCCCATCCTCTGCCCTCTGCCTCCTGTTCAGTCTTCTGCCCTCGCCTCCTGCCCCATCCTCTGCCCTCGCTTCCTGCCCTGCCCTCTGCCCCACGCCTCCTGTTCAGTCATCTGCCCTCGCCTCCTGCCCTATCCTCTGCCTTCGCCTCCTGCCCTGCCCCACCACACCTCCTGCCCCACCACGCCTCCTGTTCCATCCTCTGCCCGCGCCTCCTGCCCCATCCTCTACCTGTGCCCTGCCCTGTATGTATTGTGCCTGAATAAGCTGCTTTTTATGACACCAGGGGAGGGCGGCTCTGTTCTCTAGTACTGTGTACATGTGACGGCCACCTTCCTTTTTCCTCCTGGCTGTTACTGAAAATCTTCTCACAAAAATAGAAAGCTTGACTTGGGGAGCGATGTTTGAGAACATGGAAGTCGCCTTCTGCCAAGTTGTTTCTTAGTTCTATCTGAGCTTTATGACACCAGCTGTCAGGGGAGGAGAGAGAAGAGCGGCAGATCTGCCTGGTGACATGGAGCTATGGGAGTGGAGGGAGATGTGGGTAGACTTGTCTTGTAGGAGTCTACGAGAGCTGTGGGGGCTGTATGGGTGCGCTCACACAAGGAGGGGGCTGCATGGGTTTTCTTTTATAGATTTCCTGTAAGTTTTGTGTCTGCACAGAATACATGTTACCTGCCTGTCACCGCTCTGTCCTTGCCGTAATGGAAATCCTCTCCGCAAGTGGTTTATACCTTTATATAGCATAGACCAGCTAAGGGCTTCTCTCCCAGGGTCTCAGCACCCAGACCTCTATTGGTTAATACTTCCACCATGTCACTATGGAACATCAGAAGTTGTAGGTACTCTTTAGTCACTTCACCTGCCGTGCCTGCTTGTCCATCTGTTCCTCTGTTATTCCTCCTGGAAATGTACCCATCACCTTACACCGATTCACAATCCACAAGGTGTAAGGTTTGCTCCTTGTGTGATGAATTAGAGACCCCTGAAGGAGATGAACTGAGCGATAAAAGACCGTAATCCTGTCACCTAAAGAAACTGACACTAAAAGGGGCACCTACTTAAAGGGAACCAATCAGCCCAATCGGCTTAAATGGTTCCCTGAACTGCTGTATACAGCTCCTGCAGCAGCCATTGCGCGTAGACACAGGCAGAGCGTGGTGACTAGATAAAGGCGGGAAGCCGCAAAGATGGCTACCTCCGCTCTCCTGCCTGTCACATGCCCAGGGGATTTAAGTGTTTTTTTTTCGTATACAGCTCCTGCTGCAGCTGTGGCCGGTACGTGTGCCGCGGCTGCTGCAGGAGCTGTATACAGCAGTTCAGGGAACCATATCAGGCCGATTGGGCTGATTGGTTACCTTTAGGACGAAAAATCCCTAGCCCTGTCTGCTGGACCTACATGCACCATGAATCGGGGGGGGGGGGGGGGGGTCCTGCCCTGTCCTCTATCCGTACTGTGTGACCTAGACTTCTGCCAGAAAAACAACCAGACACCTGGAGTTAGGAGCACTGGTACCTTAGGTGAGATCCTACTTCTCACAAACTTTGGATCATACCTCCTTGCTTTGAGGCAACTGGCCACAGCGATAGATAGATAGATAGATAGATAGATAGATAGATAGATAGATAGATAGATAGATAGATAGATAGGACACATAGATAGATAGGAGATAGATAGATAGAAACATAAAAAAATCCGCAATGGAGTGCACTCTCTATAAGTGAATCAGGGTGCCAGCGGCTGAAGACTGGATCCACGTCTTCCCATACACAAAGAACAGAGTTCCGCTGCACTCCTTCGGTGAAAAATGTAGGTGTTTATTTCATAGCAAAAAAGTTTACAAACTGCAACGTTTCAGTCTCATCACGAGACCTAAATTTTTCACCGAAGGAGTGCAGCGGAACTCTGTTCTTTAGATAGAAACATAGAAGATTGTCGGCAGAAAAAGACCACTGGGTCCATCTAGTCTGCCCTTTTAGTATTTTCTTCCTTATTATCTTAGGATAGATGTATGTCTATCCCAGGCGTGTTTAAATTCTGTTATTGTAGATTTACCAACCACCTCTGCTGGAAGTTTGTTCCAGGTATCTACTACTCTTTCAGTAAAATAATATTTTCTCACATTGCTTCTGATCTTCCCCCAACTAACCTCTCACTGTGTCCTCTTGTTCTTGAGCTCAGTTTTTTACTAAAAACACTTCCCTCCTGAACCTTATTTAGTCCTTTAACATACTTAAAGCTTTCAATCAAGTCCCCCCTTTCCCTTCTTTCCTCCAGACTAAACAGATTCAAATCCTTAAGTCTTTCCTGATATGGTTTATGCCTCACACCCTCCACCATTTTTGTAGCCCGTCTTTGGACCCATTCAATTTTATCAATGTCCTTTTTAGATGAGGTCTCCAGAACTGGACACAGTATTCCAGATGTGGCCTCACTATAGCTCTATACAGCGGGATCACAATCTCCCTCTTCCTACTGGTTATACATCTAGCTATACACCCCAGCATACGATTTGCTTTCCCCACAGCCTGGTTGCACTGGTGACTCATTTTAAGGCTTTCAGAAATCACTACTCCTAAATCCTTCTCTTCTGAAGTCTTTTCCAACACAGTACTGCCGATGTGATACTCGGATAGAGGATTCCTCCTCCCCAAGTGCATTATTTTACATTTGGAAACGTTGAACTTCAATTTCCACTGTTTGGACCACTTATCTAGCAAAGCTAAATCGTTTTCCATATTACTGACACCTCCAGGAATATCAACCCTATTGCATACTTTTGTGTCGTCAGCAAACAGACAAACTTTACCTACCAACCCTTCTCCTATGTCACTTACAAACATTAAAAAGAATAGGACCCAGAACAGACCCCTTGTGGCACACCACTTGTAACCAGTCTCTGCTCGGAATATACACCATTAACAACAACCCTATGATATCTATCCTTCATCCAACCACAAATCGATAGATAGATAGATCGATAATAGAAAGATAGATAGATAGATATATAGATAGGAGATAGGCAGATAGATAGATAGATAGATAGATAGGAGATAGATAGTAGATAGATAGATAGATAGATAGATAGGAGATAGATAGATAGATAGATAGATAGATAGATAGATAGGAGATAGATAGATAGATAGGAGATAGATAGATAGATAGGAGATAGATAGATAGAATTTCAGCTAGTGTTACCTAATTCAGTTGTCATTTTCTATCAGAAAGTTCCTGGAATTCTTCCTGCAAATATGTCATGTGATCTCATCCCTGGAACATACATGTGTTTCTGTGCTTTCAACTAAATTTCTGTCGCAGCTTCCTATATAATCAAGTTGCACAGACTGTTCCACACAGGCTGTCCCCAAGAAAGGGGGGGGGGGGGCAGAAACCCCCATCATAGTAACTGATGATTATGCAGCTCCTGCCACACAGTTTAGCCTCCCTGACTGTATACTTATGGTCTTTTAGCTTATTTAGAGATCTATGTGGTGTCCCACTATGTCTTGTATACCACCTGTATAAAGATAACTCTCAGGTGTCACACTCTGCAATGATGGGTGCCTTTCCACCACTTGGTGTCTCACTCTCCCGTTTGTCCTATGCACAGTTGAAGTAAAAGGGTTAACTGTTGTTTTATCTGTTCACTGTTCAACCAATCACTGGTGCAGGTACCCAACACACTTCTGTCCTATTATACTTCTTCCTTCTCCTCTTTCTGGTATGTTCTCCACCAATAGGAGATTAGACCCCGTAACCCCTATATAAGTAAGTTAGTTCCTGGGGGGACAGTTTTTTGTCAGTCAGCTGCAGTGAGGAGACAGAGAGAGAGAGAGAATTGCTGCTGCAGTCTACAGCAAGGCCTGGCTTAGGCAAGGGCCCTGGTATGGTCAGTCTTCTGTAGTGAGAGACACAGTTTTCCAGAGACTGAGGAAGATATGATGCACTGCTAAGCCCAGAGTTGGGGTAACCGTCACTTGGCTTCAAACTTGCCTATGCCTGGGATCCTTCTAAAATGTCTGTACAATCTAGATAGATAGAGATTGCTCCACAGTGGAACAAAAAGTCTAAGCCGAAGTATTCCACTGGTATTTGCGCTGCCTTTTTGGGCAATCTTGAGGGGTTAGCTTAGCCCAGTTGCTCCAGCCTGGGACTCGTACTACCGAACCTGACACTCTGTGGACTTGTTTGGCAAAAGGCGGTCTTATTCTCTGCTTATTCTAAACATGACTTCAAGGTCTTCTACTTCTACACCAACTCACTCTTCACAACTACCCCGGCAGAGTACTGCACTAATTAGGCAATGTCCCCAAGACAGTCCCTGAACATATCCTAAGTCAAGTAACACTTCTTCTACTTCTACCTTCTTCTCTCAGTCGCTACCTGAAGCACAACCTACGCCTGTACCCAGTAATGTTGTTCACTGACATCTCAAGTAAAGTCCTGCTGGACTCTGTGGTCATTTTTCTCCGTCGCACCTACACCTGCACCCACACATTGTACTACCCTTTTCAAAGCCCATTGCCAGTGTGTCCGTGGGTGCAGTGGCGCCGCAATGATGAGGCGACCTGAGTCGTCTGCCTCAGGCGGCGCCACCAGCTGTTATCATGGGGGCGGCATTCAGTGGCGTAGCTACCACGGTAGCAGCGGTCGCCGCGACCGGGCCGCTACTGTACTGCTCCCATCCCGCTCCTTCTTGTGACCGCAAGCAATGTTTTGCCTGCGATCACAAGAGGCGGCTGGGACGGCCCCCGGCTGACTTGCGGGGCTGGGAGCATCTTGACGGCAAAAAAACAGGTCCCGCGAAGCTCCGCCCCCTCCGCTGGAAGCCCCGCCCCCAGCCGCGGTAAGCCCGCCAGCGCGCGTGACAAGAAGACTAGAGGAACCATTCAGGTGAGTAAAGATTTTTTTGTTTTAAAGGGCATGATGGGGGTGTAGTGGTATGATGATGGAACAAGAGGATGATGGGGGGTATAGTGGTATGATGATGGAACAAGAGGATGATGGGGGGTGTAGTGGTATGATGATGGAACAAGAGGATGATGGGGGGTATAGTGGTATGATGATGGAACAAGAGGATGATGGGGGGTGTAATGGTATGATGATCGAACAAGAGGATGATGGGGGGTGTAATAGTATGATGATGAAGGAACAAGAGGATGATGGGGGGTGTAGTGGTATGGTGGTAGAACAAGAGGATGATGGGGGTGTAGTGGTATGGTGGTGGAACAAGAGGATGATGGGGGGTGTAGTGGTATGATGATGGAACAAGAGGATGATGGGGGGTATAGTGGTATGATGATGGAACAAGAGGATGATGGGGGGTGTAATGGTATGATGATCGAACAAGAGGATGATGGGGGGTGTAATAGTATGATGATGAAGGAACAAGAGGATGATGGGGGGTGTAGTGGTATGGTGGTAGAACAAGAGGATGATGGGGGTGTAGTGGTATGGTGGTGGAAAAAGAGGATGATGGGGGGTGTAGTGGTATGATGGTGGAACAAGAGGATGATGGGGGGTGTAGTGGTATGATGGAACAAGAGGATGATGGGGGTGTAGTGGTATGATGGAACAAGAGGATGATGGGGGTGTAGTGGTATGATGGAACAAGAGGATGATGGGGGTGTAGTGGTATGATGGAACAAGAGGATGATGGGGGGTGTAGTGGTATGATGGAACAAGAGGATGATGGGGGGTGTAGTGGTATGATGGAACAAGAGGATGATGGGGGGTGTAGTGGTATGATGATGAGGGTGTAGTGGTATGATGATGGAACAAGAGGATGATGGGGGGTGTAGTGGTATGATGATGAGGGTGTAGTGGTATGATGATTAAGGAACAAGAGGATGATGAAGGGTGTAATGGTATGATGATGAAAGGGCAGGAGGATGAAGGGGGTGGTAGTATTATGATGGAGGTGTTTGCAGTATGATTATGAAAGGGCAGAAGGATGAAAGGGGTAGTAGTATGATGATGGAGGGGCAGGAGGATGAAAGGGGTAGTAGTATGATGATGGAGGGGCAGGAGGATGAAAGGGGTAGTAGTATGGTGATAAAGGGGCAGGAGGAGGGGACAACATGGGGGGCATCTGTAAGGGGGATAAAATGGGGGGCCATCTATATGGGGGATAACATGGGGGGCATCTATAAGAGGGACAACACAGGGGGCCATCTATAAGAGGGACAACACAGGGGGCCATCTATAAGGGGGAAACATTGGGGGCCATCTATAAGGTGGACTACATGGGGGGTGTATACAATAGGGCATGCACAGAGGGGGGCATGTACTTTAAGGGGGGTCACATAGTGTCAGGGCTACCTACTAAATGAGGGTGTAAAGGGGACAGTACAGATGTGCAGTTTTTAGAGAGATGATGGTGTCAGTGTGAGGAGCCTAATATGTCTGTCTGGCAGATTCTGTGGATTCGTGGCCCAGAGAAGTTCTCAAAATCGCCCACAACAGATGGAGAAGATGAAAAGGGAAGAACTCCGATCAGAGAAGACGTCCCCTGTGAGTCACTTGATATAACTGCACTGTAATGTATATGGTGTATAGATCCTGTGTACAGTGCGTCCACCTCTATATGACTGTATGAAGTGATATTGGTCTATGTACAGAGGATTATATTCAGTAGCAGCGGTGGTGTTAGTCACTATGAGGTGGTATTATTTGTTACTTGTTATCTGGTACTGTGTTTTATTGGATTTAGTATACTGGATTTGGTCAGTAACAATATGGTGGTGATGGTTGTGGTGTGGCGGTAATATTTCCCCTTGTGTACTGGTAATATTGGCAATATTGGTCTCAGTAAACAGGATTTGTTTAGTAACAGTATGGCGGTGATAATATTTCCTGTATACTGGTATTATTGGTAATATCAGTCTTGAGAGATATATATATATATATATATATATACACCAATAGCATCGAGAAAGGGGGGGCCCAAGTTGACCTCTTGCACCAGGGCCCAAGAGACATTAGCTACGCCCCTAGGGGCGGCATTCAGTGGCAGATTATAATATGGGCGGTTCGGGCGGCCGCCCACATTATAATCCGCCACTGATTGTACCATGTACCAGAGACCCCCGAGCCCGGACAGCATCTGTAATTAGATGCTGGGAGCGGGGGAGACTGTATTCATGAGCGTCGCGCTGTACTGAATCAGCCACGCGGTACTGTTACTACAGCGCGGCGCTTATGAATACAGTCTCCCCCGCTCCCAGCATCTAATTACAGATGCTGTCCGGGCTTGGGGGTCTCCGGTACTGGCATTCCACGGAACGTGGGAATGCAGCCTTTAGTCCCCCGGCTGATGTGTGGCTGCCGGAGGTGTCCCATCCTGTCCCCGGCAGCGCGCGCATCAGAGAGCTCCCTGTACACTGGAAGTCACAGCCACAGGCGCACGGGGAGCTCTCTGATGCGCGCGCTGCCGGGGACAGGACGGGACATCCCGGGCAGCCGCACATCAGCCGGGACCAGACCAGAGAGGCTCGACGGGGGAACGGATGGCAGGTGAGTTGTGTTTTTTGTTTTTGTTTTATCTGCTGTGCAGGGGGGGGGACCATATATAAGGGAGAGGGAAGAAGGGGACCATCTATAAGGGGGGGGGAGAGGCGAGAGGGGGACCATCTATAAGGGAGGGGAAAGAGGGGGACCATCTATAAGGGAGGGGGAGAGGGGGACCATCTATAAGGGGGGGGGGAGAGGCGAGAGGGGGACCATCTATAAGGGAGGGGAAAGAGGGGGACCATCTATAAGGGAGGGGGAGAGGGGGACCATCTATAAGGGGGGAGAGGGGGACCATCTATAAGGGAGAGGGGACCATCTATAAGGGGGGGGAAGAGGGGGTCCATCTATAAGGGAGGGGGAGAGGGGGACCATCTATAAGGGGGGGGGGGGGAGAGAGGGACCATCTATAAGGGAGAGGGGACCATCTATAAGGGGGGGAAGAGGGGGTCCATCTATAAGGGGGGGGAAGAGGGGGACCATCTCCTAAAAGATCAGCACCCTCCTCTCCTGACATCCTCTGTGCTGCTGGGACTTCTCCTCTAGGATTAGCACCCTCCTCTCCTGACATCCTCTGTGCTGCTGGGACCTCTCCTATAGGATTAGCACCCTCCTCTCCTGACATCCTCTGTGCTGCTGGGACCTCTCCTATAGGATTAGCACCCTCCTCTCCTGACATCCTCTGTGCTGCTGGGACCTCTCCTATAGGATTAGCCCCCTCCTCTCCTGACCTCCTCTGTGCTGCTGTGACCTCCCCTATAAGATCAGCCCCCTTCTCTCCTGACATCCTCTGTGCAGCAAGGGACCAAACATTATGTTTATTGGGGACAGCAGTTGGGGGGGGGCAGTAGTGGATTATAATGTGGGCGGATTGACCGGGGGGGGGGGGGGGCGTCATCCTATAGTTCGCCTCGGGCAGCAGAGAGGCTAGAATCACCCCTGCGTGGGTGGGTATCACCACTCTGGCCATGGTGACAAGTGTCCTAGTGAAAATACCAGAAGCCCAGTTGCTGTTGCCATCTAGCACTTCAGGCCATGGCATATATAGAAATGATTATTACCCTCCCCCTCCCAGCAGGTAGAGATGGAGATGTTTCTAGCTGCCCATGTGGTGCATCATGGGATTGATAGATTTGATAAGGGGTGAATGCAGTTTGCAATGTGAGAGTCAAGATGGCGGCTGATCAGAGGTCACATGACCCAGGTGGAGTAATACAGATGAGCTGGGATGAAACAGATAACAAAGCAGGAATAGGGGTGGTGATTGTGCATTATATGGGCCAAAAAACATAGGAGTGCTTCTTTGTAGCATACCATTGTTTCCTTAATTTTTTTCTAAATAAGCTGCCCTGTGTAATTCTATGATGTCTCCCATACACTGCATACACACAGAAGAGGGGATCCTACTTCCCTGTGTCTCTGTACGCAGCCTGCTAAGCAGCAGCAGGGAGAGCATTATAGAGCAGTACTATGCAGTGCAAGCTGTGGGGTGAGATCTAAAACTTACAGACTCTCAGTGTATCTCTTTGCCTCCTCCCACGCCAAACTTGTATGGCACTGCTGAGGAGCTGTATAAGTGTCTGGTAGGCTGGCTTCACACTGCCTTAAAGTCTTGGAAAAATGCCAGCGGCCTGATGTTAGCTGGAGGGCAATGGAAGTTTATGATCTGCCTTAAACACTTGTCGTTTTTTTTGGGGTGGTGTTTTTCTCACCTCTCTGGCATTTTTGAGGCTTTGTGGCGGTTTTTCCAAAATGCAGCATGCTGAGGGTGTGGCGTTTATTTTTGGAAAACTGTTTTTCTCCCATAGACTTCAATGGGATTCTGGTTGTCTCAAAAACACCATTGCCGTGTGTATGCTGTTTTTTACTGGCATTTTTGTCACATTTTGTGGTCCAGCAACTAGGTCATATGATGGCAGAGGAAAAAAATAAGTTCAGCACTCAAAAACGCCTAAACCACAAAAAAAGATAATTCGCACATAAAGTAAAAAAACGCCACTTCACTGCTCGGGCCCACGTAAGACACCCGGAAGCGGCCGGGCACCGGAGCGCCGCGATGCGGGACCCGCCACTGGAGCCAGGGAGGCGAGTGGACGTCTTTTCCCTCGGCCACCTCCTCCCCGGTCCCAGCAAAAAAGTGCCCCCCCGCTGGAGTACCCCTTTAAGGGAAACCAACCCCTGGTAGTGACTGCAATTAGAGCCTGGGAGATGTTGAAGGATATATTAAATCTTAAATCAGTTTTTGAGTTTACCCCAATATGGTGGAATGACGGTATTCAAGAGGTACGAAGAATAGGGGTGCTGGATAGTTTGATGAGAAAAGGAATTCTAAAGTTGGGGGATATTTATGTAAGAGGCCAAATTAAAGATTGGAATAGGATTAGGGGAGAATATGAGTTAGCGGATAATGTATGGTACGATTATGCCAGGCTGTGTCACGCTTTGGAAAATACAGTATGGTTAAAGAAGGTGGAGTTTGACCTGGATACCTCGATTGAGCAAATGGTTAAGGGAACAATTAAAATGAAAATTGTCTCTTATATTTATTCCTATATAAAAAGAACAGTAGAAGTAAGTAATAATAGCAGCAGGAAGAGCTGGGTGAAAGGTCTGCGGCCTATTAGTGAAAAACAATGGAGTAAGATCTATAAAAATGTTGCTATGGTGTCCAGGTCGGGCAATCACCGGTTAATACAATTTCATATAAATCATAGGTTCTACTACACTCCAACTTTTTTATATAAGATCAGGGTAAGGAGGGATGGAAAAAGTCCTAGATGTGGCTCTGAGGAGTCTGATTTTTTGCATATGCTTTGGGCTTGCCCACAGATTTAAAATTACTGGTTAGAAGTGTATAATAGAACTAATGAAGCATTTGCAATTAAATTGGCACCCTCTCCGCTTCTTGCTATCTTGGGGGACTCTGGAGAGATTAAAAGGGGGGAAAAAACTGTGAAAAAAAGTACTAAGATGGTGTTTTTACGTCAGATTGTTGTTAATAAGAAATTTGATTTGCCCAGAAGTAAATCAGTAAATTGGAAATGATAATATTGTGAAAAGGGAAACACTGTTCTGTTGTTGTACCTTCGGCGGGGTGGGTGGGGGTAGGGGATAAGGGTAAGGGAGGGGGGTGGCTATGTGGGGGTCTTAATAAGCTTGTATGTATTGATGATTTGTTTTGTTTTTGTATAATATGTATCTTGTTGGAAAAATAAAATATATAAAAGAAAAAAAAAAAAAAAGAATGAACATGCTCATTCTTCAGAGCCGAGAGATACGGCGCGCGCGCTGCCCATAGGGTGTCATTATGACACGGAGGCTAACGGCATAACATGTGTGCTGAGCGGGTGTGAGGGGGAGAGGTTTATAGGGTGAGATATACACAGATAGCAGGACATGGAGAGACAGAGAGAAGGGGCAGAGACAGAAAGTGAGGTGTTAGTGCACACTGTACATCACCCTGCTTTCCTAGGTGCAGACATGTCTTTATCTCATCCTAATTGCTGTGAGTGGCTGTAATTCTGACTACTTTCTAAGCTTGGTTTATCAGCACCTGGAAAGGTTGGGTGGTTGTTATCAAGAAGTGCATTATTATCTCTCTGTATCTTTGCATCCCTCTCTCTGTCTATTCTCTACCTATCCCTTTTCACCTCACTCTCTGTCACACACTTCACCCTCCCCCTTCTCTGTCTCTCGATTTCCTGCTATCTCTCTATATCTAGCTTTCTATCTCTCTATATCTAGCTCTCTTTCTATCTCCATGTTGTTATAAGATCACAATTATCCAACTGTGATAAAAGCCTGTGCAGGAATAACATATACACTTATGCCCTTCTGTCTGATTCACACAGGCAAGTACCCAGCTTTCCCAGGTGCTGATAAGTCACTGTGTGATGGTCACATTCCCTCTGCAGGCTGAGGCAGGAGGGGCTGTGGGGTGTCTGTTGGGTTGTGTGATATGATATCCTGAGGGGGCTGGCTTAGCAGCAGTGGGCGTTACTGAGGGGGCTGGCTTAGCAGCAGTGGGCATTACTGAGGGGGCTGGCTTAGCAGCAGTGGGTGTTACTGAGTGGGCTGGCTTAGCAGCAGTGGGTGTTACTGAGGGGGCTGGCTTAGCAGCAGTGGGTGTTACTGAGGGGGCCGGCTTAGCAGCAGTGGGCATAACTGAGGGGGCTGGCTTAGCAGCAGTGGGCGTTACTGAGGGGGCTGGCTTAGCAGCAGTGGGTGTTACTGAGTGGGCTGGCTTAGCAGCAGTGGGTGTTACTGAGGGGGCTGGCTTAGCAGCAGTGGGCGTTACTGAGGGGGCTGGCTTAGCAGCAGTGAGTGTTACTGAGTGGGCTGGCTTAGCAGCAGTGGGCGTTACTGAGGGGGCTGGCTTAGCAGCAGTGGGTGTTACTGAGTGGGCTGGCTTAGCAGCAGTGGGCGTTACTGAGGGAGATGGCTTAGCAGCAGTCGGTGTTACTGAGGGGGCTGGCTTAGCAGCAGTGGGCGTTACTGAGGGAGATGGCTTAGCAGCAGTCGGTGTTACTGAGGGGGCTGGCTTAGCAGCAGTGGGCGTTACTGAGGGGGCTGGCTTAGCAGCAGTAGGCGTTACTGAGGGGGCTGGCTTAGCAGCAGTGGGCGTTACTGAGGGGGATGGCTTAGCAGCAGTAGGCGTTACTGAGGGGGCTGGCTTAGCAGCAGTGGGCGTTACCGAGGGGGATGGCTTAGCAGCAGTGGGCGTTACTGAGGGGGCTGGCTTGCACACAAGGAATGCTTGCTAGCTTTAGCCCTCACAGGCAAACATAATATGAAACAGGAAGAGAATATGGATGGTAGGGAACAGTTCCACAGAAGCCACAAAAAAAGATCATATAGCAGCGAAACTTTGCAGGGATATTTAGATAAGCCTTAGACACAACACCAGCTGATAGTTGAACAACCCCTTTAATGGTGCAAATTTGAAATTATGCAAGCAAATACGTAGCAGCTGTTTCCCACACTTGCAGTCTGATGAAGTGCACATGCACATGAAACAGCTGCTATATATCTCCGAAAAGTCCACATTACCTCCCCTGGTCCCTGGCCACTTCCTGGTCTAAGACGGGGCTCAAGATGTGACGTTTCAGGGCCGCTCAGCCATTAAGTGGCTGTAGCGGGGTCCCGCCTTTGCCACTGAATGGCTCAGTGGGTTTGAAACGTCACATCTTGAGCTCCGTCTCCAGGAAGTGGCCAGAAATTAGGGGACTGGAGCAGCGTGATGCAGCCCCCAGCGATTGAACCCCGCCATAGTGAAAAAAAAGTACCCCTTTAAATAGGTCTCTCCTTAAAGAGGTACTTCACATGTATAGTATCACAGCAGGTTACACACAAAATT
The DNA here is from genome assembly GCF_027789765.1 of Dendropsophus ebraccatus. NCBI lineage: Eukaryota > Metazoa > Chordata > Amphibia > Anura > Hylidae > Dendropsophus > Dendropsophus ebraccatus. The sequence continues at coordinate 20,229,179 of NC_091463.1, read as the reverse complement.
CGCTGCGATACTCTGTAGTGTTAATAGCCTATGGCTCTGCATTCTTGCTGCGGCTTTCAGTCCAATCCGTGCGCTGGCCCGTCGCAGCCACTGATTGGCTGAGTGGGATGTAAGTGACCTGGGAGGCTAAGAAGCAGGCAGGAGTGTGGACCAGTAATGTTTTAGCTTGTTTTAGCTGCTGGGTTTAGTAGGCAGTGGCTAACAGAGAACTCGAAGCGTGCGATATGGTACGTGTGACGCTACCCCTAATGGGTAAAATGTCATATAATACCTACAGTATATAAAGGGTTGCATAGAACAAAACACACGTCATCGAAACTGAGCTTGTAGAATAGTTTCATATTTTTTTATACAGACAAAGTTTTTGCCTATTTAAATTTGAAATTCCAATACAGACTTGTATATACTATACAGGGTGTTGTTCTTTCATATATAACTTTTTGTTTTATAACAGGCAGGTAAAATTTTAACATTGTGTAGCAATTTAAACAAAATCAGCCATTCAATACAGTATTATGCTTCAGGGAGGCCTCCCAATATGAGTTTTTAAGCTCCACCCTGAAAAATGTACAAGCATTTCTCTTTATAAAAAAAAAAAGGAAAAAGAAAAGAAAAAAAAGAAAAAAAAAAAAAAAAGACGGCATAGACATATTGCACTGCTCCCAACCCCCGCCTACCTCCCCACCCCATAAAATAATAAGCAAAGCACGCTTACATTTGGCAGGTTTATACAGCAGTAGTGGCTTTTTGTTAATTTTTTTTTTTGTATTTTTTTCTTTTTTTGGTTTTTAAATATATAATTCTTTGTATTCATTTGTTCTATCAATATATCTACAATATATAATGAAAAGAAGCCTGCAAATGAACGGTAATATTACACATTGTATCATTTTCAAATTAAACACCACTTTCTTTTTTTTGATTTTTAAATATCGTTACACTCATATGCTGAAAGAATCAAAGTTGCATCTTTTTACTTTTTGATTTTTTTTTCTCTTTTTTTAATTTTTTTTTTTAAATTACGGTTAATATTAGTTAAGCAGCTACTTGGTTGCGGTCTTTCAACATAAAGAAATGGCTTAAACCATCTAGAGCTGGTAGTTCTGAGTGTCACCATGGGTATTACACAGATGTTTCAAGAAAAGAAAAAAAATTCTAAAATGACCTTATCGTGGTTGTTTTTTTTCTTTTTTTTTTCTTATAATGCTTTGATTAGTATTATATCGCTTCCACAAGGCTACAGAAACAGACTTTTATTCACCTTGCGGGAACCGGCAACTGTGACCTAAATGCCTTGTTTTTGTGCAATACCCGTGGAGCCTAGTAAAAAGAAAGCAGGCGTTTCAATTTCAAATGCAGGAATTCCCATGGCTTATATTTAATGAAAAAGTTTAATTTTTTTTAAATATTTTTTTTCTCTATATAGTTCTAGGTGGCATCCAAAAAATGTGGGGCTGGAGGCATCACCTTATTTTGGCTAGCTTGCAAGTAGAACAAGTTCTTTTTCACCGTTTCACAGTCCACCGATTCCGACATTACACCGGGCGCTAGTAGAACGGTATACAAGGCAGGATAATATTCTTCTTAGCTTCTCTGGTCGGCATATCCTCTATATGCTTTTTACCTTCTCCGCGTAGCTATTTTTGTCTTGAGGAATTTCTTTGAAATTTTTGTTTTCCAAAAAGTTTTCATTTAAAAAAAAAATAAAAATGCACAAACGTTGAAACTATAATGAATAGAAGTGGCTTCGGGGGGAGAATGTGTTGTATGATGGGTGTCTATGGGAATGTATGTTTTCTCGTAGAAAATCAGTGCAGGTTTCCCATGCAGAAAAATAGGACTGGGCGGCACAAAAAGGGGCTAAAGGATGTGAAATGGAAAAAAAACAGCAAAAAAAGGAAAAAATGTTTATGTTTTTTCCTAAAACTGAGCGCAGAGATGATAGGATCCATGCAGTATTACTCTAGGTTATAATATACGCCTTATACTTTCTGATATTCACTCTGCATTTCGGTATAGTTTAGAATTAGCTAGTTCATGCCATTTAAAGATTATTGCACAAAAAAAATAGTTTTTTTTTTGTAATTTTAGATGTTATGTATTACTCCTAATAAATCAGATTTGTGGGTTCTGCCATTTATAGTTTATATAATAAGAAATAAAAGTATTGTGGGATGTAACATAAGGCTATCTATTCATTTCAGGGGTGTTAAGACTTCCCCTTCCACTGAACTACTGGCCATAATATGTTTTAAATTTGCTTTGGACAATCCTTTTTTTAATAGTAGGGCCCCCAATAATATCTGTAATCTGCGGGAGAACCCGGCAGCAAATGTTCTTTTCCCCTACAGTGCCACCACAGCAGGAATTAAGTATTACACAGTCCCCTTTGGGCTGTCCATATGGACACTCCAGGTCCTCCAGAGTGAAACTTTTTGGCCAGTAAGTGAGGGTCCTGAATGGGGGGATCCCACCACTACCAAATCAAAATACATAATAGGGTACTAATGTGCAGTAGGAATACAAAAAGGCTTTGTGGCATCAAAAAATAATCAATGATTGAATGACTGAGCTTTTCTCTGAAGCTCTAATTTCCTAACTCAAAGGTGGAGCCTTTCCACGCACCCTATACATTACTTTGGGCCAGTATAGAGATTTTTTTTAATTAATGGCCATTTTAACAAGAAGGGCAAGACATTAACTCAAAACAGTAAGAAAGCCGACTCTGTGATGACATCATCATTTTCTTTGAAAGCTTTTTCAGGATTAGAGATGATGGCTGCCGATTGCCTTGGATTCTTCAGAATGCCCCTGATGATTATTTTACCTCTGTCTTCTTTGCATGTCAGAACGAAAAAAATTTCAAGGGCTAGTAATACAATTTGGTCTTCGATAACCTTGGTGTTGTTGTGGTATGTTGTACCTTTAAGCTGTTTGAAGCTGAAAAGGTTGACTTTGCCGGCTCATCAGCGGAGGCAAAAAAAAGTTCTGTTATCTCGTAATTCTCATGGTTTTCTGAAGACTAGTTTGGTTTTCTGTTAGAGAGAAGTCTCCACACTGTGCAAAGGACTTTCAGGATTGGAAGAGGCAGCCGACTTGCTAGTGTCTGTGGTCAGATAGATGCCACTATCAATGGCATTGTTGTTCTTGTTGGGAGATGGGGGTGGAATGGACCACAGCACCCTGCCCGGAGGCTCTTCGCTATCTTCCGCATCGGTATCATCAATAAGAGGAATGTTATGGATGTAATCGTTGATAAGAAACTCAGGGGTAGTCATGAAATTGTGAATGGAGGTCTTGGATTCAGGTTTCTCTAGGCCTTCGTAGAGGGAACTACGGAATGCTTTCACCACCCGGATCTAAAAAGGATTGGGTTAGGTGCAAAAGGGGGAGAACCCAATGATAACATGAGGGGGGGGGGAGCGATAAGAGGATGGTAGGAAGTAAATGGAAGGGGTAATAAATTGAAGGGGAAGTAAAGAAAACAAAAGACAAAGTATTAAAACAAATTTCAACTTTAGAGTGCAACATTTTATAGAATTTCAGTCCACTTTAATCTTGTATATATGTTGATCCATAGTGATATGCTTATATATCTTAAAAGGTACTAAGAGGTTTTTAGGTATTTCACTTTGTCATCGATATATAATCAGTAGAGGCCTTCTCCTTGGGACCCCTACGATCAGCAGACAAACAGGCCAGGACACTCCATCCTCTGTACTATACGGTAATGTTCCCACTACATAAAAATTACATCCGTCTATTGGTAATGATGGTCGCACGTAGTGGGAACATAACCCGAGACTATGCTCATACACAGTCTTTTTTGGCCATCATTTATGACGGCCATCAATTTGAGACCAATAAACGGCTGTTATTTCATTATGACCTCCGTCATAATAAAATAACAACCATAATTTGGCCTCAAAATGAGTGACAAAAAAATATCCAAAAACAAGGGTGTGTGAACATAGCCACTGTGATGTCTATACAAACTGAGCCCCCCCTTAGTCTTTTTCAAGGGTTTTTACTAATCAATGGGGGTCTGATCAAGGGGAAACCCATGTCTTTCTGAAATAGAGTGAGTAGAGTGGGGACTGGACATGCGGGCAACCTTATGAGTTGGATGAAGATAACTAACCACTGTACACCGCCATCTTCATCAGTCCTGCAGAGTTGCATGGGACTAACAGAAACCCCGTTTTTATGATTGGCAGGGGTTCAAAACATCATGACCAACTTGAACGGGCTGAACTGCAGTACGAGACACAACCATACATGTTGCTGTGTCGAATACTACAGGGAAGCTTCCCTTAGTTCTGCTGATGGGGAGGGGTCTCAGGATAACACCCCCATTGATAATACATTGATGGTTTAAAGCAGGAATAGGGAACCTTTGTCCCTCCAGCTGCTGTAAAACTATTTCCATCTAATTCCCATCATGCCTGTATGGCCATTGTAGGTTTGCAGCTGGAAGGCCAAAGGTTCCCTATCCCTGGTTTAAAGAATAGGCCATCAATATAAAAAATGTTAAAGGGGAAGTCCGGGCAAAATAATTTTAAGATATGTTATTGCCCAAATAAAGTTTTGAAAATTACTAATAGAAACTTATTATTTAATAACTTTTGTTGGGCAATAAAATATCTTAAAATATATATTTCATCATAATGATAATAAATTCTAATTTATAATAATATAATAATAGATTATTATATTTTGTAATTTCTATTATTTAAAATTATATTTTTAATGGATAAATAAACCTAAGCAAAATAACACATTGCTGTGGACTGACATTCTACAGAAAATCACAATTAAGCTAAATACTAATAAAGAGTAAGGGGACAAACACACTTGCCGGATCCGCAGCGAGCCCTCTCGCTGCGTATTTGCAGCGAGGCTCGCTGCGGATCCCGGCCCTATTCTTTCAATGTTAGACAAAATCGCAGCAGGGATGTGCATCCCTGCTGCAAGTTTGTCCCCAGCCCGCCCCGTTAACCCCGCGGCCGGCGGAGCATATACTTTACCTGATCCCGGCTCCGGCTTGCTTCGGCGGTTCCCGGAGTCTTCAGCAAGCCGGAGCCGGGATCAGGTAAAGTATATGCTTGCTCCAGTGCCCGCCCGCAGCCACCGCTGTCTGATCACCCCCCCCCGCAGCTCCGTCCGGCTCCCCTGCAGCCCCGATTGCCCCCCCACAGCCGTGGCCGTCTGATTACCCCCCCGCGCAGCCCCAATCGCCCCCCCCGCAGCCCCGGCCGTCTGATCACCCCCCGCAGCCCCAGCCGGCTCCCCCGCAGCGGGCGATCGGGCGGCCGGGGTCTGCAGGGGAGCGATCGGGGCTTCGGGGGGGGGGGTAGTGGGTGATCAGACGGCCGTGGCTGCGGGCGGGCACTGGAGCGAGCATATACTTTACCTGATCCCGGCTCCGGCTTGCTGAAGACTTCGGGAACCGCCGAAGCAAGCCGGAGCCGGGATCAGGTAAAGTATATGCTACGGCGGCCAGGGGGTTAATGGGGCGGGCTGGGGACAAACTCTTTGTCTGAAGAGTTTGTCCAACATTTTGTCTAACATTGAAAGAATAGGGCCGAGATCCGCAGCGAGCCTCGCTGCAAATACGAAGCGAGAGAACTCGCTGCGGATCCGGCAAGTGTGTTTGTCCCCTAATAAAGAGATCTATGACAGGTATGTATAGAAGATTAGAATATACATATACTACTAACACGTAATAAGAAAAAGAAGATGGGACAGAGTATTGAGGTCAAACAAAACGAACACATACAGGAATGCTTTACTACTGGACTACTTATAAGAACATACATTCACTATGTGACACCTAACAGATGCGAATGCAGTGAAATGTGACGAGATCTTTAAAACAGCAACAACAAAAAAATAAAAAACACAAAAAAGTGCAAGCGGTATCCATTGCTGTCAATTTTTGTGCTTAATTTAAAATCTTTTAAAATTTTTAAATTTTAAAATGTTTCAAAATTTTTTACCTAAAATAACTTCAAAAATTTAAAATTTTAATTTACAGTTTTTACAGGTCCATTTGATTCAGCTGCATTGGGCTACTCAAAGGGGTTTTAGATGACCTTTCCTTAGGATAGGCTACCAAAAACAGATTTATAGGGGTCAACTCTGGACAGCGTTGGAGAGAAGAGGCCATAACACTCTGGCGTCCTCTTTATTGTTAAATAGGCTCAGTGCCGTACATCTGGTGGAGACTGGTGCACCGTGCTGGCTGACTAGTGAGAGGCCTATCGTTGTGGAGAGTGTCATTAAGAGGTATGGAGACTTACAGGCCATTAATTCCCCTATTCCCATTCCAGTCATGTTTTAAGACTCCTAGTTGGGAGATACTGGATTTAAATAGGTATTCCAAGAAAAATTAACTTGTCTCCTATCCACAGGATAGGGGACAAGTAAGAGATTACGAGGGTCTGACCTCCAAACACCCCCCTGGTGATCTTCTTATTGGCCCTCGGCTTCAGTGTTATAAATATAGCTTCTATTCATTCCTATGGAGATGCCGGAGAGAACCAAGTAAGCACTTTTCCACCTTACTCTGCTCTTTCTGGTGGCTATATTCATTTCTATGGAGGTGCTGGAGGGAGCCGAGTACAGCATACTTACTGCTTTCTTGGCTCTTTCCGGTACCTCCACAGGGATGAATAGAGCCGCGGGTCACTTGCCGTGCCTGCTGCTCTATTCATAATACAGAAGCTGGGGGCCAATGTCATCCCTCTCCAGCAATCTGGACTCGCCCCAATCTGTCCCTTTCCGAAAACACAAGGCTGCCTTCCATCCATGGTGCCGGGTCCCTATTAGGGCTACCATCCAGACCCTGGGGACGTTTTATTTTTTAGCCAAGCCTCCTGATGAACTCCTTGTGATGTATCTACTGAGGAGGGAAATGCGTAAGGTGTGAGATTGGTGTGAAAGGGGCTCACAAGCTTTAACCAATTTGGGTAATGTGACCTTCATTCACACTGTTCTTGTCTTTTTTAATGGCCTTGTGTTTTGGGAAAGGGACAGACTAGTGCGAGTCCAGATTGCTGGAGAGGGATGACTAGGGTTATGCCCATGAATCAAGGTTCTTTTAATTTTTGATGTACAGTTATACTGAGGGACCTTTTATTTTCCTAGCCCCTATCATCATTGAATGAGGGGTCAGCTGATCTAGAAAACATCAGAACGTTAAGATATTTTGCTCCTTCTCATTATTTGATGTATTGTTCCATCTATTATGAGTCCTGAACCATTTTTGTATGTACTGACAGTCTATATATTTTAAGTGATTTAGTAAAAGTTAAGTTTTAATATTTACATATACCAATCATTATGCAGTGATTTTGGATTATTACTTGGTGTGTTTGCTGACACATATTCAATTGTTGTGATACTATATCAGGAGAACGGCTGAACAAAATGATGTAAGTAAACACCAATCTGTTCAGCATTTCTGTAACAAGTTTATGCTGCCCTCATTTAAAGCAGTATAAACCTACTGAAAGATTCCCTTTAAAGGGGTTATTCGGGATTAGAACAACATGGCCGTCTTCTTCCAGAAACAGCACCACTCTGGTCTCCAGTTTGGGCGTGGTTTTACAATTAAGCTCCATTCACTTCAATGGAACTGAGTTGAAGAACCCTCACCCAAACTGGAGACAAAAGTGGTGCTGTTTCTGGAAGCAATTGACCATGTTTTTCTAAACTTGGAATAACCCTTTTAAGGATAAACTTAACTACTTTGGACCCCCAACTATGGGCCGCTCACTAGCCAGCTAGCACCACACTCTGTACTGACAAAGGGCAATAACCCTAAAATAGCTATTTGTAGATGGCTAATTTTTTTTTAATAGATCTTTGGTTTGGGAAACATTCCCAGTCATGTTTTAAGACTCTTAGTTGGAGTGAGACACTTATTTTAATGGTGCGTTCACACCTACAGGATCTGCAGCTGATTTTCTGCAGCAGATTTCAGTTAAATAACTGAACACAGCATCAGATTTGATGCTGTGTTCAGTTATTTAACTGAAATCTGCTGCAGAAAATCAGATGCAGATCCTGTAGGTGTGAACGCACCCTAAAGGGGTATTCTAGGAAAAATCTACTTTTCGGATCCCCCGTGATCCAGAGGATAGGGGAAAAGTAGGAGATCACAGGGGATCCAACCTCTGTACCCCCCACCGATATCCATATTGGGCCCTGGCTTCTGTGTTATGAATAGGGCCGCAAGTACGGCATGTGACCCATGGCTCTATTTATCCCTATGGAACCGACGGAAAGGATTGAGTACATCGCTCTTTCGGCATACCGAGTCTTTCTGTAGGAATGAATAGAGCCACGGGTCACGTGCTGTACCCACAGTTCTATTCATTACACAGAAGCCGGGGCCCGATAAGGAGTTCGGCGGGGGTGGGGGGGGGGTTACAGAGGTCGGACCCCTCACAATCTTCTACTTATGGATAGGGGAAAAGTTGATTTTTCCTGGAATACTTCTTTATGGTGCGTTCATACCTACAGGATCTGCAGCTGATTTTCTGCAGCAGATTTCATTTAAATAACTGAACACAGCATCAAATCTGCTGCAGATCCTGTAGGTGTGAACGCACCCTTAAGGGAAATCTTTATTATATAAATTATCTTAAAATCTAAATTTAGAATTTCGCATGTAAAACACAAGTGCACATAGTTATAAATCTTCTCTTATACTCAAGACAAAAAGTTTCACAGATTGGCAGATCTATTTATTCAACTTTGGGCACTGCACCTGTTCCTCAGAAGGCGGGAGGGGAAGGTCTGAAGAACAGGAAGAATGCAAAAAATTGACTTTCATGTCGATTCTTTTTTGAATAATCATCTTTTAGCAATGGATACATTCGAATGATCAGGAATGACTATAAAAACAACAAAAACATGCTAAAAAAAAAAAATATGTGAATTAAGAGTAGCTGTGCACAGCATGAAGAGCCAATGGATGCTTTAAAGAAAATTTTGGATGAATATTTTTTAAAAAAATGTAAAAAAAAAAAAAAAAATGATTGAAATGCACTCATGCTGCACTTGAGACCCATAGGAAAGGGAACCAAAGGAGGGAAAAAGATCAAAATATTTATCATGACTGTGTTCGGCGTGACTTGTAAAATGAAACAACGTAAAGGAGATTCAGCCCACACAGTGACACAGCCTTGACTGTCTGGAGCCGGAGCTCCAATCCAATCATGCATTTTAGGCACAGTAAACATTCGAGTATTAAAGCCCATCATTGCTGTATAAAGGGACTAGCTTTGATTGACCAGCCTTTTGTGGAGCAAGGATTGTAGCATGCAAGGAGGTTTGGTGTTCTTCCATGCCCAGGGTGGGAAGAAATGAAGGAGATGAGGTCACGGGTTAAGGGAAAAAAGCTGATGACACACTGAGTGTAACACGCCTAGATTTACCAGATAAGTGACTATGAAAAAGTGAGGCTACAAGCATGATTTTTATGTTTTTTTTTTTTTTTTTGGTGAATGTATGTCTTTATTTTTTTTTATATTTCACATTTTTTTTTTACATTTTTAAATGTTTTTTGTTAATGGGGTTGGTAATCTAACACACCACCCCAGTTTAGTCAGTGAGGCTCAGTGGTTTGTGAAAAAAATATGTTGTTATATGTTGTTTTGTGCTGATATACGGAATTCTAAATTTGAATTCAAGTTTCAACTGCCTTTTGTCAGAGAAATAATGACAAAAAAATAAATTTCTTTTCTAATGAACCCAATTGTGATATCTATAGTTTAGAGTTTACGCTATAATTAGTACAATATGAGTTTAACATGCTATCGAGTTAAATATTTTAAAAAGCCTCTTCTAAATTTTTTTATTTTTTTGGTACAGAATTGGCTATAGTGGTTTTATAAGATATAGGATGACAGAAATAGGCAAATAAGCTGAAAGAAGAATGTGCTTTATGGTGAATACAGAATGGCATAAAAGAAAAGAAAAAAGTAAAAAAATAAAAAAAGAACATAGGAGGGAAAAGCATTTCTTGAAGGTTAAGCTCCAGCAAAGGAAGAACTGAGTCCGCCAATCCTTTGGGTAATTGAAATTCTGAGGGAGGAAGAGCTTGCAAATTGTGCAGTAAAATCTGATAATGAAATGCATAAAATTTCTAGAGCCCTTGGTCAAGATTTCATTTCAGGTTCAAGAATATGTGTTTATCTTTGCTCTACCGAGGCTAGAAGGTTAGAATTTAACCAAACGTTTTCCAAATCTATCACTATCAATTTACAATATAGAATTTGAGATTTCATACAAAAAATATTTTAATAAAAGCCAGTAAATAATACTAAAATGGTTGAAAGTTTTTACATTTTTTAGGACAAAATGTAGGGTTTGGCTACTCTGGTGAAATGGTGGCGGACTCCACCATGATTTAATCTTTAAGAGGTTGTTAGCCAATACGTAATAAAATAACTGAATAAAAAAATGAATACATAAAAAAAAAAAAAAGTGTAGTGTCATAAAAGTTAGTCTTTATGACACTTAAAAAGGTTGTCAATCGGGATAATTATATTTTTAAAAGGGCAAAGTGAGCGGAAAAAAAAGTGTAAAGGCCAATTAATTATTGGACGAATGAGTCTTTTTAGTATTCAGCCACCGTGAATATGCCCGTCAAAATGGGACCAGAAAGTGGAATGGCAACAGCAGGGAATCAAGCAGGTAAGTAATGCTTATTTTTTCCCCTAGTCTACCCCTTTAAATATTAAATTATCGCTGTTGTAAGTAATAATAAAAAAAAAAATTATTAAAGAAATTCTCAATAAATTGAGGAAACATCTATTCTTATTATTTGTAGAGTACGTATGCCTGAGATGACAAATCTATTACAAGGGCTCTCTTTGCACATGATGGCTTTCCAAGGATTCCTGATAGGAAAGAAAGGTTGTTAATGGCTTTTGACAATGTGATATTTCGGAGCTGTTATCGGCTAGTAGGAGATACTGAATGCACCCCAAGCTGCAAAAGCAAGAGAAAAAAATGAAGTAATGTTTATATATCAGCTGTCACTTTGGGCCCATACTCGAAGGTTTACTCATTCAGGAGTTTGCCAGGAATTTTTATATTTTTATACTTTTTGCCATATTCTCTCTCTTTTTTTTTTTTACATGGCTTAGATTTTTTGAAGCTCTTACAAAGTCATGACAGAACCACGATATATTAGTCTTACCCTTATATAAGTAGAATTTGTTTTCACGTGTAAAAATGAGACATTTCAAGAAAAAAAAGTGAATTTTTATGTGCTTAGAGCATAGTGTCATGCATGAAAGACATGTTATCTGATTTGCTGTAACCATCTTGAAAAAAATTTTTCCAAGATGTTTTCATGAAAATCAAACATCCAATTTTGGAACTTTTTTTTTTTCTTTTCAAATTTTAGTTTTCAATGAATAATTTGTATCTGTGTTTTTTCTCTTTTTTTATAAATATAAAATGAGCTATTAAAACTGCAGTACAAGATAAAAACATAGGAACCAAATAGATAAATTCAACTCCATGTGTGAATGGAGCATGGAACTTGTCACATCTGTTAATATTTGACTAACAGGCTGGGTCTGCTGTGAGCTAAAGGGGTTGTCCATCCCCAGCAAAAAAAAATTATTGACATGTAAGGATAAAAAAGAAAGTCATACTCACCTTCCCTGATCCCTGTCACATCATGGTTCCTGTGACACCTCAATCCCACAAGCACTGCCCACTCAGCCAATCAGTGTCTACAGCTGTGACCCGCCAGGGCCGATGACTAGCTGAGTGGGATGTTCATGTGGAACTGGTGCCTCACAGAAACCAGCGGTAAGCATTGGATCGGCAGGTGGGAGCTTTGGAATGGTAATTCTGGGGGAAACGGGGCAGGTGAGTATGACTTTCTTTTTATTTTTACATGACCCTTTGCCAATTATAGATTTTTCTCTGTCGCTGGAGAACCCTCCGTTTGCTTAATTTAAATGGGGCTGGCAGAAATCCATTGTGCTTGCCACCAAGTGACAATTCTGCAAGACAAATTTGCCGCATGTGAATTTATCATTGAATGAAGACTTTAGAAAGTCCAGCATGTAATACTATATTCCCCCTGCAGTGGCCACTGTAGGGAAAATGCATGGCTATCTCAATCCTCCCCCAGTAGCGATCAGCTGATTAATATATAAAGGGGTTGTCGGAATGTGGCAACCCTTTTAGTTTACTGGTACTCAACATTATGGACAGAAACTTGACAGTGCGCAATATTGCATGAACAGGTAACAGGGGACAATGTTTTGTTCTGCCTCAGTCTATACGTTATATTAGCATACACAGAGTATGTTTTAGACTAAAATTAGAACTCATTCACACTTGTATATGATGTATCCATTTTCTGTCTTTTAGTGATGCATGCTTTTTTTTTTTTTTTTAATCAAAACTATTTCTGTGAAATTACAGGAACAACATAAATAGCTGATCCTTTAAGGCTATGTTCCCACATTGTAAAAATTAAGAGCAGATAACTTCCATTGTTGCAACGTTAAAACAGTATTATCATATAATGGCTGCTATTGCTGTTAAATGACAACCGTCCATGATAAACTGACGTCTTTTAATGGCGAATAACGTCCATTATATTATAACAACGCCCATTAGTATACAAATAATGGCCATTGTTATAATATAACAGCGATTGGTTCTACAATAATGGCCTTTTTTATGTTTTATGCCATTTGCCGGTAAATAACGTCCGTCATTTCAACATAGTGGGAACATAGCCTAAAGACACGCCCATACAACGTCTTCTTCTGAACTTTAGATGAAAGTTTTTTTTTGTACGGACATCATTTTAAAAATAATTGGCGTTAATTGGGCCAAAAAAGACGTTATGTGGTTGTGGTTTTAATATGAATGAAAAACAGTCAACTTGGAATACAATATGGAAAAATAATAATTTTTGTTAAATAAAATTTTAATTTAATAAAAATGTAATTTAAAAAAAAAAAAAAAAAAAAATATATATATATATATATATATATGTATATATATATATCAATGCACATCATGCATCAATATTTGATTTTATACACGTGTGTGAGTGAGCCCCAATAAGTTATATCTACTACTTTTTATTATTCCTAGTATAATGCTAATAAAATAAATATAAAAATAATAATAATAAAAATATATGTAAATTAGCTATAAAAACACATCTTGCTAGATTTTCAGTAATAATTTCAATTAACACATTTTAACTTTCTATGTGAATATTAATAATACTAATAATACTAATAATAAGACTTTATATACTTAAAAATATACAAATCTATACAAATCTTTCTAGGCTATTTTTCTCCCAATAAATATACTTTGCTCTTTTGTGTTCAAGATTTTTTAATATATCTTTCATTATGAAATTAAGTACTTGGGCCAATTTGTAATTATAAAACCAATATATCTGTTACCCAGCAGTGTGAATTATATATTTTATCAAAATGTTCAATATATTTTATCAAAATGAGGCATGAACAAACTAATTTACAGCATTTGGCGTTTGTTATCTGGTACTACAGATTTAATGTGCGGATTATAACTAAGACATAGATGGACAGGAATTACAGAAGCGACAGCAGCAGCTATTTTGCAGGTAGCACATGTGGCCAAACAGGAAATAAAACTAGTTGCAAATTAACAAAGCTGAACTCAGTATCAAATAGAAGCATGGCACTGTACGCACAACACATATGTATGGGGGCTCGTCCGGGATTGGAAAAAAAAAAGTCTGCTTTCTTGTCTATGGACTGTGTCTTCTGATATTGCAGGTTAGCCGTATTCACTTTATAGGTGCTAAGCTGCATGCACATGAGGGTTGTTATATATATATATATACAAATAGCAGACCCCCCTTTTTCAATTCCCGGACAACCCCTTTAAGAATAAAGGAGAATATGGCTTTGAAAATTATACACCATCTTGACTGAAAAAGACCAAACAAAGCAATAAAGAAAGGAAAGTCACGGTGAGCAGAAAATGCAAGACTGCAAAAAAGAAGATAAAATAACATTGTATAAGGGTGGGTGTAATAAAAGTTACTGATGAGCAGTAAGGAAATCTCACTCACTCCCAGCAGTGCTGGTGGTATTGGCAGCAGAGAGAATTACGTGAGTGGGAGTAGAAATGTTTGTTACATCATGGAGCTGGCTGAGGACCGAGGAACGCCGACGCACAGCACCCTGAAATGAACCGCTTCTCTTGAAGGTACTCACTACCTCCATCTGTGGGAGAGAAAATGAGATAGTGTTTTTTTTTCCCCCTTTTTGTCATTTGAAATCTTGATTCTTTGGGCACAGTTGAGAAAAGAGAGAACACTATTAACAATGTATGCAATGTGGGATGTGAACTGTGCTCGATAAGTTCTCATGTATCCAACTTTTACCTTTTTTACTATGACAGAGACATTGCCCATGGTGACATTAATTTCTTAAGGTTGAAAGCGAATGTACCATCAGGTTTATTCGCTTTAACACGACCCACGGATAGATCTGCGCCAGCGCAGGGAAGCCAGTGCCACGGTTCAGCCCGGTTCCAGTGTACGGCCCCGTTCTATGCACGGGTACCGGGCCAGGGCTGAGGCACTGGAGATGGGCCGGCCTGCCCCCAGTGGGAGAAATTCCCCTCCCCTCTATGACGCGGCTCCATTAGAATCAATGGAGCTGCCTCATAGAGGGGCGTGGGATCCCTCCCACTGGGGGGCGGGCCAGCCCGCCTCCAGTGCTTCAGCCCAAGCCTGGTACCCGTGGATAGAACGGCGCCATACACGGGAACCGGGCTGCGGTTTAAAAAATGAACCGGCTTCCCTGCGCTTGCGCCGATCTATCTGTGGGTCATGTTAAAGCGAATGTATCTGATGGTACATTCGCTTTAAAAGCTGAAATTACACTGGGCAAAACCACTATTCTTGATTGCACTAGCTTTCATACATGACCACAAATAGGTACAAACAGTTCCCTTGTCCTGATATTGTAGGAACTAGTGACTGGGGATGGGGTTTAAAACTGTTATATAAGTTCATTTAAAGGGAATCCCTCATTCTGAAGTTCAAGAGTCCATGGTGATTACGACAGCTGAGTGCAGTGCTCAACTGTGTCCGAAGTCCCATAGTTAGTATATGGAGCACTAGCCAAGTACAAATATTGCTGCCTATTTAACTCAGGGTACAGGGATTCACGTTCTTGTTATGAAAGGGTGTCCAATTGGTCGTACCACTACAGATCAGATACTTATCACTTTGAATATGTGATAAGTTTTAATCCTGGCATGGCACATGGTATTGTTAACTCAGCCAATCAGTCCCTGACATCATGTGTTGACCCCAAGCCTGGAGGCAAGGAAGGTGAGTATAGGTTTTTCTTTGTACCTCCATGAGCATTATTATGAAAAAGGTTACTACTAGTGTTGCTTGGACTTGCTGAACTGTTCAGGTTCGGCAACATTCTCCGAACCCGAACACTTTGGGGGGATTTATGAAGACCGGCGTACAAGTATGCCGGTCTTATATTAAACCCTGCCCCCTTTTTCGCGGCAGGATTCACTAAGAGGCATACGCCTCTTAGGGTCCATTTACACAGAAAGATTATCTGACAGATTATCTGCCAAAGATTTGAAGCCAAAACCAGGAATGGATTTGAAAAGAGGAGAAATCTCAGGCTTTCATTATGACCTGATCTCTGTTTATAGTCTGTTTCTGGCTTTGGCTTAAAATCTTTGGCAGATAATCTTTCTGTGTAAATGGACCCTAAGTGAAGCCGGCCAGACGCCCGAATCTGCGCCCAGCGTCAGGGCCGTATTTACCACTAGGCACCCGTGGTCCGGTGCCTGGGGCAGCACCTTGCAGGGGGGGGGGGGGCAGCATTAGGGACCAGGGGGACAGAAAAACAAATTTTTTAGTTTTTATTTTTTTAGTTTCCCTCCTCCCGTTCAGACTTGCCAGTAAACCTGGTGTCTTTTCCAGCAGGGTGGGGGGTATGGTGGTATTGGTTAGGGCTGGTATCGCCAATAGGTGCGTGAAGATGGGGCGTCTTCAGGTTTAGTGCCTAGGGCAGCAGCAGCTGTTAATACAGTCCTGCCCGGCATACCAAATCTACACCTGCTTCCAGCAGGTGTAGATTTGCGTCATGATTTGTGCCTGCAAGCAGGGGTAAAACATGATAAATGAGGCAAGGGAGAAGGCCACGCCTCCTCCTCGCCTCATCACGCCCCCGCAAGCTCCGCCAGCCCGCCCATCGGGCAAGCGGGGCGCACCATGGGCGTAAGCCAGGGAGAAGGGGCGAATCTCCCTGGCGTACACCTCTGGCGTACCCTTTGTAAATCCCCCCCATGACTCCTTGCAGCTGGAGAAGTTGTATACTGCCCTGAGGCCGCCAAGAAAACATGGATACAGTCTATGGCGTATGACTGTATCCATGTTTTTTAGGACTCCCTAGGGCGGCATCCAACATCTATAGAA
Source organism: Dendropsophus ebraccatus (assembly GCF_027789765.1). Taxonomy (NCBI): domain Eukaryota; kingdom Metazoa; phylum Chordata; class Amphibia; order Anura; family Hylidae; genus Dendropsophus; species Dendropsophus ebraccatus. The sequence continues at coordinate 20,212,669 of NC_091463.1, read as the reverse complement.
GGGAGTCAAATGCCAAGCGTTCACGTTCACAGAATAGTTTGACAGTTCTGCTCAACGCTAGTTTAATGTAGTCCTATGGGGGAACTTCAACTATGTGGGGGGAGTTAGACTGTCTCCTATAATGATACTATCTCTTAAAGGGGGCACTGCAACTATAACTGTTATACTGGCATTTTTAAGTGTCCAATTTTCCTACCACTCTACCGATGTAATATACTATATGCCCCAGTGCCTGCAAAAGTTACAAAATTAGGTGGTCATCATGTATATACAAAATCAGTGCAAGTAAGAACAATTTTTTGCCCATGGAAACCAAGGATATCCTGACCTTCATTTTGCAACTCAGAGTGTCACACAAAGGAAGCACGCCTCCAACTGGTTATCCTGGAGAATTGTATTATTTTTATGCCAGCAGTATTTTGCCATCCAGATCCTGTTCGTGACGCCATAATGGGCAGGCATTGAATGGTCTGATTCTAACAATTTTGCCAACCAAACTGTCCATGTCTCAGACAGTGGTTATGGAGACATTAGAGTGAATCTCCAGGCAAACACTGTCTATCCTAAAAGATGGATAAATCCACAACCCCAAGAACCAAAACAAAAAACTTACCTGCATATTGAACCTCATAGATTCCAATTATACCCTTCTACTGGATCCCTTACTTCTATTGGATCCCTTAATCTTACAGGGGATATTAGTCACTTCTCTGTGATATATTACCATTTTGGTGGTGGTGAAAGGGGAATGGTCCATTTCTAATCAAAGTGCATTTTCAGTATTTGCCCAAAGATTCATGTTATATGAGGGATAATATATTTAAATAAGAGTTGCATTGTCTTATCTTTAATATCACAGTGTACTGGGGCACAAAAACTAGTGGCCATATAGTAAAAAATAGAAACCTAGTCTAATGCAATGTCACACAGGCACATCAAAAAATTTGATTAGTCAGTGTCTGGGTGTTTAGACTCCCACCGATTATTAGATAGAGGAGGAGGAAGGGCATTGCTATGCTCTTTTCTCCTGGTTTGCTGCAGGAGACATCTCCACTGTAAATCTATGGAGACCATCCATCTCCAGCAGTGAAATGGAGATTGCAGCAAGCTGGGCAGAGAAGAGCACAGCTAATCATCAGTGGGGATCTAAATACCCAGACTGATAAAAACTTTTAATAGTATGACATGTAAAAAAAATTTTTTAAAGTGAAAAGGACACTTAAATAAGAAGGCGCATCAAATTTAAAAAAAGGGAGGTACTCACCCATCCTAATGTCTCCGCTGCGCCGCTCCAGGGTCCGGCTGACCGGTGCCGGAAGTCCTTCTCAGCTGAAAACTGGGTACATCACTTACCCAGCTTGTCTAGCTGAAACATCATGGCCTGGCTGAGCAATTACACACTCGCGGCTGTCAACAGGACCTGGGAGCGGCGCTACATCGCACGGGGATAGGTAAGTATAGTCTGGTATTTTTCCACACATCCGTAGAATCCTGACTTTTTGTAATTTGGTGAGACTTTTCCTTTACCTGAGGAGCAGAAGGGGTCCTACTCGTTCTGCTCCTCAACTGTCTAACTTCCTCCCTTCCAAGGGGAGCGGGTGCATGTCGTGCACATCACAATGTTTAATAGCTGCCCGATGTCACAAATGCTGTGGCTATTGGACATTGCATGCTGGCACGGTTACGTCTGCATGCAATGTTTGAACATGCTCCAATCCCCACTTTCTCTCAGAAGATATACTCCCGAGACGGCCAGAGGGAGGAAGTTTGGCGCCAGGAAGAAACACTAATTTGACCTTATCTGCTCCCCTGATGGCCCCAAATTCCAGGACACATCATCATCATTATCCAGGTGCCCATATGCCGATATTATCACCAAACAATCGACCATTCACCTACAATAAAACTTTAGTGAAATATGCATCAAAATGTGATATAATAAAGATATATTCATAACAGGTATTGTGTTAGGACGGCAGGACTGGAGTCTTTGGAGAACATGTAAAGCACATGACGTATAGGGTTCTAGGTGATACAAGGTCATCAAGAGGTAGTCTATTTGTCAGGCTAATAGTGTGGGGATTCCTCGATCAAAGTACAATGGATGAACTTGGATTTCTATAGGGGTTCTCCTACAGAGAGAGAAGCTGGATAGTATCTTTTACTAACGTGTAGGTTCTAGACCTGGCTTAACATTGAACTTTTCATTGTCTTTAACAAGTCACTTCTATAGGTAAAATGATAAAAAGTAGAATTAAAAAATGTCTCTGGTAAAACCCTATGTGGGAGTGAAAGGGAATCTATCACAAGGTGCTAGAACACCATCTAGGAGCTTTAGGGTATATGCACACTATGGAATCATGACAGAAAACCTGTCGCAGATTTCGCACCTCGCACATGCTCGTGGACTCTAGCGGCTGCGCGTGTCACCACCCGTGTCATAGACTCCATTCTATGCATGGGCGGATTCCGCCGTCCGTCCAGAGAATAAACCTGTTCATTCTTTGGACAGACGGTGGAATCCACCCGTGCATAGAATGGAGTCTATGACACGGGCGTAGACGTGCGTGGCCGCCAGAGTCCGCAAGCAGGTGCGAGCTGTGAAATCTGCGACGGGTTTTCTGTCGTGATTCCGTAGTGTGCACGTACCTTAACAAAGGACTATGGAACCTAATTCCACCACAACTACCTCAGGTAGGAGGAGAGTTAAGAACATGACTATTTTGGTCTTTTGAATCTCATTTTACCCAATTTAAAGGGGCTCTGCCATATGGAAAACACCTTTTCAGACACCCTAAATCTGAGAAGTTCTAAATTCGGAGTTAACAGCGAGGGTTTCATCCTCTGATCAGGATCCTTATCTCTTGGGCAGACAATATATTAATTTCAATGAGCACTGTGTAATACTTCATTTCTACTGTGGAGGTGCTGCAGGGGAATTAAACACCTGATGCCAAGTTTCCCCACAGATTACAGCTGATTGCAGGGGGTCCCAGCAGGTGGACATGGTGTAATCAGCTTATTGTTACTAGGCCCTATAAGCATGTAGAAAATGTCCAAAGTGGAGAGCCCCTTTAAGATGAGGACTCTTTACCTCAGTCTAACAACCAGCTTATCTAAATGGAGTGTGAAGTGTATACAGACTGGAAGAATTGTATTCATTGAGAGCTAATTCCCATGATACATGGAGCTCTAAATGGCATATGGTAGAAGGGAACATTTAAGTCCTTAACAGTCATGGCCAACATAAAAAAATGGAGTCTGGCCAACATAAAAAAATTGTCTGCTGGCAGGGGGGAACATAGGAAGGAAGCATTACTTACCTATCCCTGAGCCCCTGCAGCGCTGTTTAACCACTCCCAGTGAATCTTCTGCTCCAGTAACATCACCACTCACTGAGCAGGTCAGGTACTCTTCCCGGGTCGTGACAACACCAGAACCCAGGAGAAAACGAGTTCCACAGACAGTCAGTTAGCCAGTGATGTGACGTTGCTGGGGCACGGGGACGGGTATGTAGAGCTTCCTTATTATGTTCCCCCCACCTCCTGCCTGCAGCCAATTTTTCATTTTGGCAGGAGTTCCCTTTAAAGAGTTTATACAATACCCTGCCATTAGCGCTATTCTATACTAGAACATTCTAGCAGATACAGATATCTTTTTCTCTCTACTACTGGACTGTATACATAAAAAAATGGAATGTGGTGAGAAGTATTTGCTCCTTCCCTATAATTAGCATTGTCCATGTATAACATGTAAACCATGATAGATTCCATTTGACTGATATAGAAGGGAAGAGTTGGGTTTGGTGTTATCTAATCTCTGTCTCGCTCTCCTTGCCGGTCATTCTGGATAGAAGAGAAATGTTATTAAGGCAAAACATCCAGATTATTACAGCATGCACAGAGTCATCCATCGATCATGAGCCAGGCATGCACTAGCTTAGTCCCCCCCATCTTTCTAGCTGGTGATTATCGTTGGCTTATATAAGCGTTTCATGAAAGAAAGCCATACCTGCGTTTGGATCCGGTTCAGTCCACGGAACCAGAGGATCTGACCTCTCCTAAGCTCTCGTTCCGCATGGTCAATTTCTTCTTCATCCTCAGCCATCTCCTCGTCTGTTATTTCATCTTTGCCCGGCCCATGCCCTGCTTCCTTCAAACACTTCAACTGGCTGGTGGGAACGGTGGAAATGAGCTAGAAAAAAGGAGGCCATCTTGGTGTCATCTCCTTATGCAAGAAGGTCACGTGAACACCCAGAAGAAACACTGGTAGCCATGGAAAGTGTGTAAGATTCAATGGTTACTGTTTTAAAGGAGTAACATTGGGTTAGAGGTTGAGGAAGAGGACAGAGTGTACAGAGTTGGGTGGATGACTGACCTGGTAGACCCTGGTTCTATAGCAGAGATGGGGAACCTTCATCCCTCCAGTGTTGCAAAACTACAATGCCAATCATGCCTGGACAGCCAAAGCTTTAGCATGATGGCTATTGTAGTTTTGCAGCAGCTGGAGGGGGGGGATCCCTGCTGTCTAAGTGGCAGTTTTTTGGTGCAAGGGTATGACATTTTTGATCAGTTCTCACTGATGAAGAGAACGAAGTAACCAGCCACTTCTCAGGGAGGCTTATCTACTTTCACAAAAAAAGAAAATGGTTATGTTGAAATAGACAACCCTGGGGTTGTGGGGTGAAAAAGTTATGTCTCACCTGCCCCCACACAAGTTCTCCCACTCCCACAAAGAGACACCAGAGCCATTGCTGAGTGTTTAAAGGTGCACAGCTGAAGGGCTTCCCTCCGAACTGGACGATCAAAATCTAAAACGATAACGATAAGAGAGCATGAAAAGTGTCAAACGTTTTGCCTCGGTATACCGTGCATCATAACTGGAGGGGACATATTAAGCCTTGCCTATATTAACCTGCACAACCCCAAATCTACTCCATCCCATTTGTAGGATAGTCCTACTAAGACTGGGACTACATGCAAATCACCAACACGAGAGTAGTAGTGGCCAACTTAAAGCAGAGTAACATTTTTTTAAATTTTTATTTAAATGCAAGGGGAGCCCAAACCAGGGTTTGGTCAGCCCTGAAATTCCTGACATGAACATTGGTGACAGGAGAGAAGCCAGTGCCCCCTCTTTTTGCTGCCACTCAATGTATAATGGTGTATCAATATAAAAGTTTACATTTCTTAGTATTTACAGGGCCGGCAGGGGGTGGGGGGAACATAGCAACAACCTATACTTACTGGTCCCCCACGTCATCTTCACAACGTGACGGGAGAGGGTGGAAGACAGCCCGCCCAGCCAGTCAGTGACTGCAGTGGTGTCCGGTCCCAATCACTGACTGGCTGAGCAGGGCATCCAACAGCTGGGTCGTGACGTAGCAGGGGGGAGAGATGTAAAATCCTGGTTGGGGTCCAGGAGTGGGACGCCGTGCTGCAAAGGCACAGGGATCAGGAAGTATAGGTTGTTTATTATGTTCCCCCACCCCTTGCCAGTTCTGGGGGGGGGGGGGGGGGTGTTTAAAAAACCAATACGGGCAAGGCGCTCTGAGCCCCATCATTGAGCTCTTGGACCCCACTGGCTGTCATCTTCTCCTGGGTTTCAGGTATGCCACGACCCGGGATCCATGTCACAGATGGGCAGGATTTAGCCCGCTTAGTCAATTAGTGACTGCAACGGTGTCCCGCCCCAGTCACTGACTGGCTGAGCGGGGCATCCGTCAACGGGGTTGTGATGTAGCCAGAGGGGAGCTCAAAAGAGAGTCGGCTAGGGTCCAGGAGCGGGACGTGGCTCTGCACAGGCATCGGGACAGATGACTATAACTTCTTTTTTAACTAAAAAAAACTAATGCTAACTAATGCTATGTATTTTGATAGCCTCAATTTGTTTAGAAGCACTATATGGCGGCACATACAACTCAAAACTTTGGAGGCTCAATTTACAATCATAAGGCTTTGAGGACAAAAGTGTAAATCCAAAAACCCTTTGTTTTAGGAAACCACTGTGACCCCGGCTCCTACCATTGTCTCTCTGACTAGCCATAGTTCAAAATCCAACAACAAATCTAAAGCTTGTTCTGCATTCATGTGTCCTCACCTGGACTCCGAATGTGCCCAGCACTATGCTACAGAATATTGGATTTGCAAAAATACCGTCAAAAACATTTCTCTCTCCGTGGATTTTACGGGCGTTAATTTCATTAAACAACTGCATCATGACAAAGGTGTTAAAAATGATGGTGTAATGTTCAGAGGGTGGCGAGTGCAGGGGGGCGTTCCGGCCGCTGTCGATGTCAAAGATGATTTCGCCTGGAGAAACAAAAAAAAAAAAAAGGGAACCATAAACTCCTGAACTCTGAGGCCGGTGTAGTTATTTATCTACGGTGTAAATACCTACCAACGAATAATAACGTAAAGATGATGACTAGCTGGTAGACTGCATGGCCAAGGATGTTTTTCATCATGGTGCGAGATATAAGGGGCTTGTTTCGGCCGTAAGGTTTGCGTAGAAGCAACGATTCTGTAGGGGGTTCTGTTGCTAGAGCCAGTGAAGCAAAGGTGTCCATAATAAGGTTGACCCAGAGCATCTGTACAGCTTTTAATGGTGAGTCCTACAAGGAAACAGAGGAAAACCATGATAAAATATAATATAGTTTATTTGGTATACATGGGATTAGAGAGAGTTGATTGTTTTTGTCATTTTTTCCCACACCACCCTTGTCCATAGGCCGTGTAAGGTATTGCAGATTGGCCCTATTCAAGTGAATAGAACTGAGCTGCATTACTACATATAGGACTGAGCTGCATTACTACATATAGGACTGAGCTGCATTACTACATATAGAACTGAGCTGCATTACTACATATAGGACTGAGCTGCATTACTACATATAGCAGGGATGGGGAATCTTCGGCCCTCCAGCTGTTGTAAAACTGCAATTCCCATCATGCCTGGGCAGCCGAAGCTAAAGCTTCGGCTGGGTATTGTAATTTTGCAACGGCTGGAGGGCAAAAAGTTCTCCATCCCTGACATATAACCTGTAGACAAATGAGGCACTTTTTAAATTTTTTTTAGAAGTAGGACCTTCTTTATTATCTCATACAACCCTTTAAGTGTCAGTGAATGGAAACAGTCCACTTCTTGGCCACTTATGGGTCACAATGTGACACTATTTAATTACCTTAGCTGGCCCTAGCCTAAATGCCCTATTACGGGGGGGGGGGGATGATTATTTGCCCAATAAGGCCGATTCAGGCAGATATCACCCATGTAAGACAACAATCAGTTTTAAAATCAGGTTTAAAAATCATTGGCTGCTGACTGTGCATCCCTTCATGTAATAGGAGGTGGGTGGTCAGCAGCCGATGAAAGAAAATAATAGAGCTTTAATATACTCCACGCTCCCCGGTGTCCTGCCGGATTCCCCCTGCTCACCACAGCCACTGCTGAAGCTTCTAAAGCCATCTCTGAAGTGACAGGCCGCTCAGCCAATCACTGGCTGAGGCTCAGTCCCGGCTCGGACAATGATTGGCTGGGCAGCTTGTCACTTCAGATACATCTCAGAAGTGCCAGCAGCGGAACACGAGGAGAACACGGAAGGATGGAAGGAAGCCGGGGAATGTGAAGTGGTAAAGCATAGCTTTATTATTTTCTTTATACACAGCAAGGGCTGCACAGACATTGAAAACAATGTCCGTACGATTGTTGATCCATGTTATAGGCTCTGTAAGTGAGTGCCGATCTAGCAGATGGGCGCTTGCTTACATAGAATACGGCTCTATGGAGGAATCACTGGGTTTTGGCTGCTGTCCTCCTCACCCTTGCAGTTAGGATTGGGAACTACAGGCTGGATGTATGAAGGAGTGTGGCCATGGTGGAACTCCGAAGAGCTTGTAGAGTACCAACATTTTCACCTCCTATGCTCTGCCACTCATTTGAATACAACACTCATAGAGGTCGTGTGGTGCTGTACAGAGGCATCATAGAGGGCATAGAGCTCTATAGTGAGCAGCATAGGGAGGTTTGTAACACTGTAGCTTCTTGGTGATGTGCAGGGTAACTTAAGCTGGGACACTTTTCTCTGGTGTGAAATATTACATCTTAAAGAGGATGTACCACCAGGTACATCCTCTTTAACCTAAACCCACTGATCGAACGGCGCCGGTTCAGGTTAAAGAGGATGTACCTGGTGGTACATCCTCTTTAAGGGTGCGTTTACACCTACAGGATCCGCAGCAGATCCGCAGCAGATTTGATGGTGCAGATTTGATGCTGTGTTCAGTTATTTAAAAGAAATCTGCTGCGGATCTGCTGCAGATCCGCAGCAGAAAATCAGCTGCGGATCTGGTAAGTTTGAACATACCCTAAAGGGGTTTTCTGCCTGAAGAAAACATATAAAGTGATAAAAAAAGAGGAAATGATACTCACTTGCCCTGTTCCACTGGAGCTGCCATTCCAACTACTTTCGTTCCCGATTACTTAGAGCCCTTTTACACGCAGTGATAATTCGCCAAATTGGGCGGATTTGGCCGATTATTGCTCTGTGTAAAAGAGAACAATCAGCCGATGACAACGATCATCGGCTGATCGTTGTTTTAGGTTTGGACTTTGAGCGCCGCGTAATAGGGATGTGCAACCAACGGCTGACGATTCCCCAAACACCTGACTACTTACATCTCCCTGCTCCTGGTCTTCTTTCCTGTGCTCTGCATTTTCTCGGTCCCAGTGGCTGCAGCACCTGAGCGGCCTGTCAACTCACAGGCCGCTCAGACGCTGTTGCCGCAGTGACCGTTAAGCTGCGGGGCAAAGGAGAGAAGACCGGGAGCAGGGAGAGGTCAGGTGTTTGGGCAAGAACTGCATGGACATCACTCACAAAGTCTATGCAGCACTTGCTGCCCGAATATCGGGCTGTCTCATAGGTCAAGTAAAGCAGATCGGCGCTCGTTTACTAAAATGATAAGGCCATAGTCGGCCAGTGTAATACTGCTGCTCCCTGGTTCCAGTGACACATTGACCTTGCAGCCATCCAGGGCAATCCCTGCTAGGTCAATGTGTCACAGGAACCAGAGATGCACCAGTCTGAAGAACAAGAAATGGCTCCATGTCTCATTTTTGATACTAAAGCTTCTCAGCTTCATGGTTTTTAATGTAGCTGAGAAGCTTTAGTATCAACCATGTGTGAAATGTGCAGCCATTTTCTTGTTGTCCAGACAAGAACCGGAGAGCTGCAGTGAGAGGTGTGGACCGGAAGATGTTGGAATGATACAGGGGAACAGGGCAAGTGAGTACCATTTCTTCTTGATTTTTCATCACCTTGAGACACTTTGTAATTTTTTTCCTTTGGTTAGTATACCCCTTTAAGATATAAAAGGGGATTCTGAGCTCCTGTTCATACCTGTTTGTGTGGAGAGCACCAAGTGGTCCATTGGTAGCAGTACCTTTAGATCTAAGGTCCTGGATTTGAATGCAAAAAATCTGCATGGACTTCATATATTGTTAGGTTTTCTCAGACGATGCAGCTATGCCGGTTAAGTAGTCAATACTTATGGAAGTATGAGAGAAGAGTATATGATGTACTGTACAATGTCAGCAACCAAAGGTTTTGTTGCAGGTATTGCCATTCAAGTCAATGAGGTTGTGTAGCAATACCACAAACAACCATTACATAAGGGTGGTGCTATTTTAGGAAAAAAAAGCTCTTTTTATAATATTCTAAACATAGTGCATACTATGTACCATTGATGGATTATAGTCACATCTTTAACAACACTCGGAGCAATGATTATACCCTGATTCCATAAGCACAAGATGAGAATAGTCATCTGGATCTATGTGCATTTGGCAAAACTCCTCATCCCCGCCGTTGTGTCTGGAGAGCATGCTGCAAATATTTTAGGAAGTTCTGCCTACCAAGAAAATGGCTGAAACCTGGCCGTCTCTCCCACGCAGCCCTAAAAATGTATTCTACTCTATTCAGAGGCCCGAAGAATACAAAGGCACAAAAGGCTGCAATTATGTATATTGTAAAAGCTGATAGAGGTTCGGCTGCCGCTGCTTGGAAGCCTCTGCCTTCCCGAATACATGTAAATCTGGACTGGTGAACAACGCTATATGAGATGTTATATAGAAGAGCCGGAATAAGTATTATATATACACCCCTATAGCCATAGTTGGGGATTTGCTACTGCTCTGGACAGTTCCTGACATGGACAGAGGGGGCAGCAGACAGCACGGTGTCAGAATGGAAAGAATACCCCACTTTCTGCAGGACATACAGCAGCTGATAAGTACTGGGAGACTGTGGATTGTTTCTTAGAAGTAAATTACAAATATCTGGCACTTTCTGACACAAATGAGATTTGAAATATATATTTTTTCTCTCGCCGGAATACCCCTTTAAGCTGCCCATACACATAAGATAGCAGTTGTTTGGGAGCTGTCCCTCCTGATCCCCATACACTAGAATGCTCAGCTTAGATGAATGTGGATGTGCTATAAGCAAAGGGGGGAAAGCCCCCTTAGACACCAGTGCCTAGTCCTGATCCTCCTAATAGCTATGTAGTGTCCCAGTACAGGTCTGCCACTTCATCCTGTATTCCACCTGTCTAAAGGTAACCACTTGGTGTCTCACTCTCCCCTATTTTGTGCACAGCTGGAGGAAAAAGGGTTAACTTATGTGTTGTGTTGATGTGTTTTGTTCTAACAATCACTGGTGCAGGTACCACACACACTGTCAACCTATTACACTGCTTCCTTCTCCTCTTTCTAGTATGTTCCCCACCAATAGGAGGTTAGACTAGTGTCATACAGTGCTAAGCCCAAAGGTGGGGTAACTGTCACCTGGGATCTAGGCCCGTGCCTAGGCCAGGGATCCTTCTAAAGTCGGAACTATCTACAGAACCAAATATTGATCCACAGTGGAGCAAAGAGCCTTAGCCGACGTATTCCATTGACATTTACTCTGCCTTCTCAGGGAACCTTGAGAGGTTAGCATCGCCCAGTAGTTCAAACCTGGGACCCGTGCTACCAAACCTGACACTTGCTGGACTTGTGGACTTGTTTGGCAAAAGGTGGTCTTCTTCCTATCCTGTCTACCTTACCTGTGAGTACTAGAGTCTTCTTCACAAAAGTCACAGTCGAACGCACCAGCTCAACTCAACTACACCTTTTCTGGTCAACTATTCCTCACACTCTACCTCCAGCACTCTAAGCACTATAATCCAAAGTTCTGTGCGGTCCCTCAGGAGAAGGGATTGTATACCTCTGTGATTGCTTTTTGGTGCACTCCTCTACCTCCACCTGTAGTGCACTGACAATTATTTAAGTAAAGTTATATTCTGGGTTAGTGCTGGACTCTGTGCTTATTACTCCACTGCACCAGCAGCTGTACCTACACACACATGGTTCTACCCTTTTCAAGGACCGGGGATGGGCATCACCACGTCTGGCCACTGTGACACCACAGTGATACCACCACACTAGCCCACTGCTGACAACACCTAGAAACCCCAGGTTAGGGCAGCTACACCCATTTCTGGTAACCCTTATCTTATAGCTGTATACACTCACCTGAGTGATACAGGCCCCAGTGAATGCCACGATCACCGCTACCACATTGACCGTCAGCTGGAACTGAAGGAATTTGGAAATGCTGTCGTACACATTGCGCCCCCACATTACGGCTTTGACTATGCTGGAGAAGTTGTCGTCTGTTAGGATGATATCTGAGGCTTCCTTGGCCACATCGGTGCCGGCCAAACCCTGAGTAGTTAAGAAAATACACAGAAACACAAAGGAAATGATTGAGCGACAAGAAGGTTCCATTATAGAATTCTGAAATGTAGATGGAACCAATTGATTTGATGAGGCATTGAAGGGGTTCAGCGCTCTCTCACTTCCGGGTCGGAACAGGGGGAGCGAGGATGGGATGCAGTGGTGCAGAGCTGAATGTGCTCCGCTCTTCTGTGTCTCTGACTGGCATTACACGTCTTCAGGTACTATCAAAGCCGTGGAGACACGTGGGATGTCAGAGGGAGATATAAGATAAGCAAAAACATACTTACCAGCTCCCGACCAGTCCTGTCATTGCTCGGCCATCGCTATCATAGCTGATAGCAGTGGTCGGCATCCAAGGAAACTGCTGTCAACACAACAGCGAGAGAAGAGGGATAACAGACAGTCATCTAATGGGTTAATGGGTATGGTGGGCTTCTAACTCTTCTCTCACAGCAGGCATCGGGAGAGAGTAGGATCAGGCATATTGCATTACAACTGCTTGATCCATCTTTAGGTTCATTCTAATGAATTGCTTTTCAATCAACCTACAAAATGATTTAAATCAGCTATACAGTCATGTTATAAGACACATCATATATAGAAAGTTACCATAGCAAAGCCAACATCTGCTTTTTTAAGAGCCGGGCCATCGTTGGTGCCATCTCCTGTCACTGCCACCACTTGACGTTGCTCACCAATTGTGCTGTCAATTATTCCTGAAAGTGAGATACAACAATTTACAGACAACATCGATACTTGGTTATTGTTCCCTGTTTGCTTTAAACTTGATTTCTTAAAAGTTGCTTCTAAAGGATGAGCTAATACTACAGGAACCTCTAGTGATTGTTGTGGGGGAACCAAATCGGCAAGTGTTCAGTGCCACCACAGGGGAAATAAAGTATTACACCTCTCATTGGAATTAGTATTATATATCAGGTCCTCCAAGCACACATTGATAAATTATATTCCGCAAATGGGATGGGGGGGACGGGGACCCTCTGTACCAGCTCAGAGGTTTCTCAAGGGCTTTCTAAACTTGGCAACCCCAATAAAATATTTTCCTCTCCTACTCAACCTTACATATTCTGTTGTTTATGACAATAAGAAATAAAATCGTATATCCATGAGTTTATAACGCCACAGTTCTAGCAGGTAATTTAATAAATAATTGTAGTACATGCCTGCTACCACTAGATGTCACTGTTGTACAACTTTAGACATGATACAGCAGACTGCGGCACCCATCAGGGCAATTTAAACAAAATCTCTAAACTTTTCTATCTCGCTAAAGTTGTCTGCATCCATAAGTGCTCATATAAGCCATGTTGCATGGTAACACTTATAGCAGTTATCGTACACTGACGGAGGACAGTGTCTACTTGCAAATGAAATGTTATATCTGCTTTTTTTTCAACAACAGCACCACCCTTGGCTTATGTCTGGTATAGCAGCTCCATTTACTGGAGAGTGAAGGAGCTGCAATACCCTTCACAGTCCAAGGACAAGAGTGGCGCTGTTTTTAGATATTAAAAAAGACCCCTTTTTGTATTCACATAAGAATCCCTCGAGTCTAGTGGGATGGAACTTTTTTATAAGAGGGGGAAAAAAAAGAATGATGGTCGGATTACCTTTTACCAGGGTGTGTTTATCTGTTGGTGAAGACCGGGCAAGGACCCGTAACTTTGGCCAGATTTTATCCAGGCGTTCCTGTTCTATCTGAGGAAAGCAAACCGTAAGTAGGAATAAAGCATCACATAGTCAGTGACATGTAAACTATCAATACAGTATAAGCAAAGGTATGGAGATCTGAAAGAAGTCCCCATGACCCCATTTGTATCTACAAGAGGAGCTCGTATTTTCCCTGGAGGACCCCCAATGCCATTACTATACCAGACAGTCTACAACTATGAATAGGACTGTACCCTTCTGCGGAATGAGATCTGAAATTATCCCTCAAAATGACAGAACACAAACCTCTCCCTTTTCGTTCCTGATCCGTCTGTTGAACTCTTTCCCTTCCAGGCACAGGAAGTCCTCCCCCGGTTGTATGATGCCGCACTTTGCAGCAATGGCGCGTGCTGTGTTGATGTTATCCCCAGTAACCATACGGACTGTGATCCCGGCACGCTGACATTTACGGATGGCTTCAGGGACCTGTAACGCACAGATAATGGTGACATCAAGGCCTAGTTGGAGGTCACAATCCATATTCTAAAGTCACTTACACGAAAACCACCCCTTTCATGCTGCCTGAACGACAAGTCATAGGGGTGGTCCCTAGTGGCTTCTCACCACCCCACTCGCCTTGATCAATAGATGTCTCCCTGTTTGGGTATAGGGAAAGATTTATCAATCAACACTGTCGGGGTGGAGAGAAGCCACTGGTGACCACCCTGATATCTTATGTCTCAGGCAGCATGAAATTGATGACAAGTTCCTTTACCTCTTCTTGCCCCATCCGACCTCTCATAATTCTGTGTATGCAGGTGGCAGATAATTAAAAAACATTATTCCTGTACCCCTTGTTATTCATGTCTGGTGTTGTACAGATCTGCCACGGTGCGGTATCCATGTATTGTCTGTTGGCACTGAGGTATCTTCTACAAGGTTCCTTGTACTCCCTAGAACTGTTACACTGATATCTTCTGTATTACATTCCGAAGATGTCTTACCATTGTTTTGCCACAAGATGCCACCACTGAGTACTACCTTGTTCTTTTCTAGAACATTGAAACTAATAGGAGTTAATGCATTGTTGATACTATGTTTTACATGCAAGAGTGTGATTGCCTGCCAAGTTCCCATTCCCTGGCCTATCATATTCCCCATCTAGAAAGTTCCCACCAATGGAACGAAGAGTTTCCTCACAGTTCCTCCACCCATGGGGGTTAGTCTCAGCTTCAGCCCTTACATACAGAGAGTAGAGTTTTAGTTTAGGGAAGTTCAGCTTAGTGTATCCTGACAAGAGAGAGAGGTCACCACAGGGCCTGGTTTTTGCGGCCAGGTGACTCTTCCTTCTTCAAGGATCTTCAACAGCTATGGCCTGCTAAAACCCTAAAGAGGGGAAACTACCAATAAGGTGTTCTTCTGCCTGTCTACGTCTGGGGTGACTGAAGTTCTCTTCAAGTATTCTTAGGTGGTCCTTTAACTTTTTAGGACTGTCCCCGATGCTTTGGTTAAGTTGCACCTAAAGCCGAAGTACCCCGCTGTTATTGCTTGATCGCCTTGAGTAATCTTAAGGGATTAGTTCCACACGGTTATTCAAGCCTGGGGCCCGTGCTCCTGAATCTAGCGCTCGGTGATATCTTCTGGGAATAGGTGGTATTCTCCAAACCGTGAGTATGGGTATTCTTCTACCAAGTCTCAAGCCTTGAAGGAACCTGAGAGTTCTGAACTGTCTAGACAAGTCCCCTTGGTAGCCCCTTATAAACCCTACACAGTCTTGTACCTAAAAAACTACTAAAGAGACTGTCCTTATTCTAGTCTACCTTATCCAAAACTATCAAAGTATTTCAAAGGGAGCTAGCCATCATAACCAAAAATATGTAATATGGAGAGGCGGTCTACTGTACTGTATGAACACTCACCTCAGGCCTCACAGGATCTTCTATTCCTACCACAGCGATACATGTCAGATCACCCACTATCTCATTCTCATTCTCCCACTCTGGTTCCGGCACTCCTTGAAAATCTCGGTAGGCGATACATATGGTACGCAGTCCGTCACAGGCCATGGGTTCGATGATTTTTTTAACCATCTCATCACGGTCACGAGGCCGAAATGTTCGCAGTTCTCCAGCGCTGTTTAGCATATTTGAGCACCTGCCAATGAAGATGGGAAGATGAGTCAGTGTAAGAAGTCTCCTTATAGTCAGGTTACCGCCATAACTTCTGACTTTTCCAACAAGATACTTTGGTTTTTCTATAGTTTAGGATACGGCAATATTTTGACAGTACATATTGGACAGTATCACTAAGGCAGGGCTTAGCCTCTCTGCCTCATCATAGGGGTCTGTGGCTAACAGCATTGGGCCAAGGCAAGAAGAGGGGGCTGAAAGGACGCTAAGCTCTGACTAGGTGACATTGTCCACCAATGATGTGAGTGGGATCGCTCTCACTACAGCGCTACCGCTCACATCAGTAACCCTGTCAGTACAGGAACGTATATATACATTCCTACTGCACGGGGTATGTGCAGTAGGAACGTATATATACATGTTACTGACGGGAAGGGGTTAAACTTGTGGATGGTAGGGAGAACCACACATAGAGTAAGGCGGATGACAGTATCACTTTAAAAGGATTCCAAGATTAGAAAACTAATTTGCTCTTATCTCCCAGAAACAGCTCCACAATCTCTGACACTGAAGCTTTACCCACTGGATGTGCTAACAACCGAGAGGTATCTACAAGGACTGAGGAGACCTAACTACTATATGGAGAAACAGAGAGGTCTAACTACTATATGGTGGCACAGAGAGGTCTAACTACTATGTGGTGGCACAGAGAGGCCTATCTACTACATGGGGACACAAAGGGGACCTATAATATAATAAGGCACAGAAAGGCCTACCTACTATATGGTGGCACAGGGAGACCTATCTACTACATGTGGACACAAAGGGGACCTATAATATATGAAGGTACAGAGAGGCCTACCTACTACATGGGTACACAGAGAGGTCTAACTACTATATGGTGACACAGAGAGACCGACCTACTACATGGGGACACAGAAAGGTCTAAGTACTACATGGGGACACAGAGAGGTCTAAGTACTACATGGGGACACAGAGAGGTCTAAGTACTACATGGGGACACAGAGAGGTCTAACTACTATATAAGTACACACCTACTACATAGGGACACAGAGGGGACCTATAATATATTGAGGCACAGAGGGAGCCTAATACGGTATGGGGGCACAGGGTAGGATTGTCTTCTTTATGGGGGCATATACTGGCTTGACTACAATTTGGAGTACAAATTGGGCCTAACTGCTTATGTGGTGGCATCTGTTTCATCCCAGCTCAGCTGTACCCAGTATCACATTGCTGCAGCTGGCTCATGTGAATTCTGATCAGCCACCACACTTCAAACTACATTCTCCTCCTTTCAAATCTGCTATGAATCCCATGATGCATCAACACAGCATTCTGCTTCCGGCCACAAGAGGCCACTCCCTCCCCCAGTGCACTCGGAACAGGGACAGGAAAGATACACTGGATGTCTGCTGATCTGCAGATAGGTAAGTATTGTTTTTTTTTTTTTTTTAATTACACAAGGATGCCTACATAGGTGGCCGTCTTATGTTTGCTATGGGGCCCGCTATTTCTAGTTACACCCCTAATTTCTCCTATATGCAGGTAATCACAGAGTCTACAACACTGTATAAAGGGAACCTAAGAGCGCACATGCGTTTCCATACAGCAGATTTCATTGACGTGCTGCCTCCATTGAAGTCTATCTGCTCCCTGAGCTTTGAGTACCAGCATATCATGTTCATTCCTTGGCTGCTGACTAAGAACCTTATTTCCGGCATCTGTTGTGTAGTATCACAATCTAATCCCGGCCATATTAATGCCTGTTATTGCTTGATCTGCCTTAGGCCGCAGAAGATTTTCCCCAATAATGCAGATCAGTGCTCATAATGTGTTGAGGCGGAGGTTGCCTGCTCTGCATTGTGACACATTGTGCGGCTCTCCGCTCCCCGCTGTCTTTAATTAAACCTTCTCCGTGGTTCCCAGAAGTAGGAAATCGAAGCATCCGGGTGTAGCGGAGCATAGTCTAAGAAATAGGAGTCCGCTGGCTGAAGAGCGGATGCGAGTAACATATGGTCTGTGAGTGACTACGCTAATCCACTGGAACGTCTTTGATTTCCTACTGTCCAATCTGTGGAGCTGAAGGAACTTTAATTGTGTGTGCCAGATACCACGTGAATAATGTGCCGCCATTCACTAGCGAAGAGATGACCGATTCTGAGCAAAGTCGTGAAGGCAAAGTATCATGGTGTCACTAGGTTACAGACTATGTTCATGGAATAGCTGGGTGGCATCAAAACTGGGCATGGCGGCCTCTGTAGGTGTGTGTGCCGCCATATGATGCCTCCATACACCTCCGTCCTTAATACTTCCTTAAAGGGGGACTCCAGTGACATTTAAAAATCCTGGGCAAGCAGGGGGTAGCTGGAACATAATAAGAAGGCTACGCTTACCCATCCCTGTGGCCCCACAGCACAGTGTCAGTGATTGGCTCAGCAGGCTGTCACTATCCTCGCTCAGCAAATCACAGGCTGACTTGGACAGGACAGCACCGTAGCCAGTGATTAGCTGATTGGGCTGTCACTCTAGAAATAAGTGTGACAGCCCACTCAGCCATTCACTGGCCGTGGCGCTGTCCCATCCAAGTCAGCCAGTGATTGGATGGCTTGAAAACTCTTTTTTTTATGTGCAGCCGCCCTCTTGCCCATGAGCGGTGACACTGCGCTGAGGGGGCTCAGGAACGGGTAGGTATAGTTCCCCCCACCCCTTGCCCGTCTGGTAAATTTGCTTTTCCCTGGAGTTCTCCTTTAAGGCTGTCCTCAGACTACTCAGACTCCAATTTAGCTATATACTTGGATCAATGTGTTCTTCCTATCAGACTTTTCACAAACAAGAGAGAGGGACCACTGAAAAAAGTGCAGATTACTTAGTGATGAAAACTAATATGGCTGACAGGAAGTGGTCCTTTAAAGGGATTATCCAGGATTATAGAAAGCACAGTAACTTTCCTTCAAAAACAGCACCACCCATGCCCTCAGGTTGTGTGTGGTATTGCAATTCATCTACAATCTTTGTAGTCAGTGACAGTGGTGAGCATAGCAACAAATCAGAGATCAACCTTTAATTCTTATAGGGGCGGTTCAGCCCCATGTCTTCATGCGCCAAGAAGGCCAGCTGCCAAGCGAACCATCCAATGCCCAACATGGATCCTGCATGCATCCTATTTATTAAAACAGGACATATGCACAATACTTGCTGGGCGTCAGATGGTGGACTTGGCATCTGTCCCTGCCGGCAAGAAGAAGGGAAGAGAAAAACGGGCTGCGCAATCCCTTTAAAGGGACAGTCTATACCAATCCACATAAAAGGTGAACAATGGCACCTCCCAAGTGTCTGGGGTTCACTCACTTCTTCAGGACGATCTCTGAAGCTCCCTTGCTGTACAGTCGGAATCCTCCATTGGGTAGGCACACGACGGTGCTCATAGACTTACGGACAGAGTTGAAGGTGTACACTTTATAGAGCGTCTCCTCAGGAATCTGGTCTCGCACCAGCTGGTAGTCCCGTTGTAAATCCAGAACAAAGCCAAGCAGGGCGCACTCAGTTTTATTGCCTACTTGCTGGGGAAGCGCTCCTTCTTTTTCTGGAGGCTTAAGAATAAAAAGAGACACGGAGATGAGTATGTGACGCCGGTCTAAGCTGACAGCCGCCATATGTTAGCGCTGGAAGTCATACGTGAATTGTATAGTAGTCAACGTTCAGATTACTTTATTGCCATGAAGTCAAATTAAAGGGATTATAGAGGATTAGGAAAACATGGCTGCTTACGTCCAGGAACAGCACCACTCCTGCCTGTGTATGGTATATAGTCCAAGTAAGTAACTAAATATAGGACATTAGCTATTAATGGGAAGTAATAGGATCATAGAGAATATTACTAGTGGGTAATGAAGGGGTTAATAGTAACATTCCTGGTGGGCTAGGGTAATTAGGGGAGATGAATTTTAGTAACGCCAGGAAATCTATGGTGATGAAGTGATTAACTATAACGTCCCTGGTTGATAGGATTAACTGTAAAAATCCCTGGTGGGCCAGGGCAGCTATGAGAATAATGGTAACATCCATGTGGGGTAGGGCAGTTAAGCTTTTAAAGGGGTACTCCGGAGAAGGAAAACAATGTTGTCAAATCTAATTGTGTCAGAAAATTATATAGGTTTGTAATTTAAATCTCAGGCCTTCCAGTACTTATCAGCTGCTGTATGTCCTGCATGAAGTGGGGTATTCTTTCCAATGTGACACAGCGCTCTCTGCTGCCCCCTCTGTCTGTGGCAGGAACTGTCCAGAGTAGGAGCAAATCTCCATAGAAAACCTGTCCTGCTCTGGACAGAGGGGGCAGCAAAGAGCACTGTGTCAGACTGGAAAGAATCCATCACTTCATGCAGGACATACAGCAGGGGATAAGTACTGGAAGCAAGATTTTTAAATAGAAGTAATCTACAAATTCTTTTTAAATCACCAGTGTACCTCTTCAATTATATGATTTTTGGTAAACTAGGGCAGTGATAATGACAATATGACAATGTGACAATGTTGACATTCCTGGTGGTCTTGAGAAGGGGATGAGGACAGTGAAGAGATGATAATGATAACACCCCTGGTGGGCTACAGTAGTAAGAAGGCTAATTGCCCTAGACCACCCTTGGTGGTCTTGGGCAATGATCGGGTTAAAGGAGTTATCCAGCGCTTCAAAAACGGCCACTTTTCTCCCTCTCTTGTCTCCAGTTCAGGTGTGGTTTGCAATTAGGCTCCATTTACTTCAAGTCCCAAACCCCACCTAATCTGGAGACATGTTTTTGTAGCACTGGATAACCCCTTTAATGGTAACATCCCTGGTGGTCTAGAGTAGAGAAGTGAAGGAGTTAACCAATGGCAATGATTCCTGTCACACTCCATCATCATGTCACTATACACTGCCCAGACACTCCATAAGTGTGATATCCTTGGCTATGCTATTCTTGTGCAGGTGAGCAGGAGGCAAGGAACTTACTAGAATCTTGGTGGTGTAGGCACAATTAATGGCAATGGCATTGACGAGCAGGTCTAAGATTTTGGAATTGATGCTGCTGGGATCTGGCTTTTCTTTAAAATGGACGTCTCCAAGGTAAGACTGCACGACGGTCATACGGTTGGTTGTCAGGGTTCCCGTTTTGTCAGAGCAGATGGCAGTGGCATTGCCCATTGTCTCACAAGCATCCAAGTGTCGCACAAGGTTGTTGTCCTTCATCATTTTCTGCAATGCAAAAACACATGTCTGAATAGTGCGCCTATACAACAAACTCAATAGAAGTTTCACTTTACTGCGATATATGTGTTGGGAAGTCCCATAAGGGATAAGTGGAGCGGTGACTAAACATATGCTATCACTCCATTCACTCGGGGGAACAAGGGCCTTAAAGGGATACTCCGGAGAAATTTTTTTTCCTATCAAATTAACTGGTGTCAGAAAGTTATATAGATTTGTAATTTACTTCTATTAAACATTTAAAGTCTTTCAGTACTTATGAGCTGCTGTATGTCCTGCAGGTAGTGATGCATTTTTTCCAGTCTGATACAGTGCTCTCTGCTGCCACATCTGTTCATGTCAGGAACTGTCCAGATCAGTAGCAAATCCCCATAGAAAACCTCTCCTGCCATGGACAGAGGTGGCAGCAAAGAGCGCTGTGTCAGACTTGAGAGAATACACCACTTCCCGCAGGACATTCAGCAGCTGATAAGTACTGGAGGATTTTTAAATTGTAAATGACACATCTGTATAACATTCTGACACCAGTTGATTTAAAAACTTTTTTTTAAAAATCCTTTTCCTATAGACAGGGAATAACTTTTAACCTTGGGATAACCCCTTTCACGGCATGCTTGATAAAGCCCCTTGTGGGTCGAAACGTTGCACTCTTTTTATACCTGAACATGCAATAATAAGACTTGGATTTATTTGCACTATGGATGCCCCATAGAAAACTCTTCTCTACATGTCCTAGAGATAAGTCAAAAGTATTGATCAGTCGAGAGCAGGGTGTTCAGACCTCCACCAGTCAGAAGATGGTGATAAGAAAAGGTGAGCTCCATAGACTTACAATGGAGACAGTCTACTGAGATGTAAATGGCAGCCTGTCGGGGAGTGAAGCACTTAGCGGCGCGCTTCTCCCATCTAATGGTCAATGGGGGTCCTAGCACAGAGACCCTGACTGATCCAATCTTTTCACTTGTCTCTAGAACAATGTAACCCGATTACCCTTTGGGAGTCAATGTAAAATGATGGTAACTTTACAGAGGCGCTGTATACACGAAGCGATACCGGATTATTTCTTATTTAATATACAATGGAAGGATGGACAGAGCCTTGTCTAACAATATACATACACACACACACATACACCAATGGGCCATAACATGAGAACCGCTGACAGGTGATTGGAAAAACATGGATTATAATGTGACAATGGCGTCTGTCATCCATTCCTGGCTTTGGCTTCAAAAATCAGTCATATAAATCTGTCTGTGTAAACACAACATCGGGGAGATTTATCAAACATGGTGTAAAGTGAAACTGGCTCAGTTGCCCCTAGCAACCAATCCGATTCCACCTTTCATTTTCCAAAGAGTCTGTGAGGAATGAAAGATGGAATCTGATTGGTTGCTAGGGGCAACTGAGACACTTCTACTTTACCCCAGTTTGATAAATCTCCCCCTTGTGTCCTGGCTGCATGTGGATGTTACACGTATAACCTACCTAACCATTGTACACACCAAGTCCCCCCCATCATGGCAGCAGGACCCCCTAATGGATAATGCCCCGTGGGCCACACTGCAGGCATTGTTCAGGGACACGACAAAGACATCGAGGCCTCCTAATCCCCAAATCTCAATAGGATCCATCATCTGTCTGATCCATGGAAGCCACATCTCATTGTATATCACCTCCCAATCGTACAATATTTGGCAGGTGGTTACAATGTTATGGCTGATCGGCGTATAAGACCCCAATAGTGTAAAACAAACTGAGACGTCTTTGGAGTGATGTTGTAATATGAAAGTTTCCAAAGCCGCTACTGCTTACCTTGACAGAATAGGCTAGAGAGATGGTAACGGCTAGGGGCAGGCCTTCTGGCACAGCCACCACTAGGACAGTAACTCCAATGATGAAGAATTTGACAAAGTACTGCACGTAGACAGGGGTACACTCCGCTAGCCACACTTTCCCCTCCACCACAAAGGTTTCAATCACAAAGTAGAGCACCAAGATGATAACTGTAATGGCCGACATCACCAGACCTGGTGGAGGAGGTAGGGGGTGTTAAAGGGACAAGAGAAAGGAAAGGAGCATAGGGGAAGAAGGAGAGGAGGCGAGTTAGAAAGGACAACAAACCAGGTTAATAAGGGACAGAGAGACAGAATATGGCAGTTCGGTTGCAAGTTTTACCCTGGAACGTGAATTTGTCAGCAGTCGTCCAGTTATTGCTGGCCTACATCTTCCAGTGGGTGGCGGTTCATACTAGAGGTTGTAGTACAGCAAAATCCAGAGACGATGGACAGCACCAAACCCAACCCAATCCTTTTAGACCAAGAAGTTTCTCAGCCGTGGGGGGCGCAAATGAGCGCGATCAGCGGCTTGTTTATGGTGTCTTTACACGGCACGAGAAATCAAGCAGATGAGCTGCATGAACGAGCCTAACAGCACAGACATGTTTATAGATATGTATATATCCGTGCAGTCAGTTTCAGATCACAAGCAGCAGTCTATACTTACCAGCCATGCTGCTTGTGATCCGGTATCTGGCTCTCTAGTCCTCGCACCAGCTGTATCTTGAGATCCCACCTTCTCCAGCTGTCAATCATTCTGGAGGAGGTGAGGCCTAAATATACAGCTGGCAGAGGACTGGAAAACCAGATGCTGGATCATAAGCAGCAATCTATACTTACCAGCCATGCTGCTCGTGATTTGGTATGTGGCTCTCTGGTCCTCACACCAGCTGTATCTTCGGACTCCGCCTCCTACAGTTGACAATCATTCAGGGGGAGGCGGGGCCTAAATATACAACCAGCAGCTGAAGGAGGACTGGAGAACCAGATGCCGGATCACAAGCAGCGTGGCTGGTAAGTATACACTGCTGCTCGTGATCTGGAAACTGTCAGCATGGATGTTTACATACATAATCGGGTGTTTGCCCGGTCTTTGGCTGACCACTGCCCCTTTTACATGGGATGATTATCGGCTGCAGGAGTGTTTTTAGCGATGTTCCTGGCCGATAGTCGACCCGTGTAAAAGGACCCTAAGTTGTTCTGAACAGCTGTTGCCCATATGCCCGCTAGATGGAAATCGGTGCCAGCCTATGCCTAGAACTTTTGTCATGTAAAAATTGCAACAGCCAAGTCTATGTTAGCTTGAGAATGAGAAGCGACTTCTTTGTCAGGCCTATACAAGGAGAAGAAAACACATCTCGGCTTTACAGAAGAAAGCATTAAAACTTCTATCTCATTTCTTCCGTCCTCTGTTCTTTCTTCTCGTTCTTTCTATTATTTTATACCCGACAGTCGGGGAGACATTTTATTTTGTTAAGAGAATAGCAATAGATGAGAGACAATTGAGAGGTCAATGGAAAGATCTGACAGGAGGCTTCTATGGGAGGCGTGAAGTTCCCAATGTAAACTGCCCGTGGACTTTGCTTGTTCATCAAAGCGGCTCTTCAAACAAATGCAATACATTCAGGTCACCTACATACAGCTGAGGACGCCATTCACGGAGCCATGTTCTGGTTCCTTTAAATTAAGCCAAATAATGTGTTCATGGGCATTTTACTATGGGAACAGAATTTGTTAATACATAAAACAGAGTCTTTTACTTAAGTGTTAGAGAAAGCCTCATCACCAGGGGGAGCAGTTCTGGGGAGCAGTTTGTATATCTAGTAGAGAGCACCTACTTAAAGGGGACTTGTCACCATTTCCTTTCCTGAAATATGTATAAATACTCTAAGCAAGGGCTAAAGCCTAAAGCCTCTCAGAGCGCTCTAGTAGTATCTCCAGTAGTATCTCATGAGCAAGAACCCTCCTTCTACATCTTTTACTGCTGTCTCATGTACCAGACCACTCCTTCCACAGCTGTCTCATGTACCAGACCACTCCTTCCACAGCTGTCTCATGTACCAGACCACTCCTACTACAGCTGTCTCATGTATCAGACCAGTCCTTCCACTGCTGTCTCAAGTACAAAACTGCTCCTACTACAGCTGTCTCATGTACCAGACCACTCCTTCCATAGATGTCTCATTTACCAGACCACTCCTACTACAGCTGTCTCATGTACCAGACCACTCCTTCCACAGCTGTCTCATGTACCAGACGACTCCTTCCACAGCTGTCTCATGTATCAGACCACTCCTTCCACAGCTGTCTCATGTACCAGACCACTCCTTCCACAGCTGTCTCATGTACCAGACCACTCCTTCCACAGCTGTCTCATGTACCAGACCACTCCTACTACAGCTGTCTCATGTACCAGACCACTCCTTCTACAGCTGTATCATTTACCAGACCACTCCTTCCACAGCTGTCTCATGTACCAGACCACTCCTACTACAGCTGTCTCATGTACCAGACCACTCCTAGTACAGCTGTCTCTCAAGTGCCTTTTCCTGGGAACACCATGCTCCAGATTACATCTTTCCCACCTCTCCCATGTGCCAGACCACTAGTTACCCTAGCTGTTTCATGTGCCATTAACACTCCTTCTCAGGATCTTCCATTCACCAAAAAGTACCACACCAAACCTTCTCCACCTCTTTTATATGACAGACTACCCCTCTCACATCTGTCATGCCACTCCTTCCTGGCATCTCTTTTCAACAAGACCACTCCTTCCTGGCATCTCTATCCACCAGACAATTCCTTCCTGGGATCTCCCTTTCACCAGGCCACCGCTTCTTGGGATCTTCTATCCTCCTGACCAATCCTTCCTGGGATCTTCTATACACTAGACCACTTTTTCCTGTGATCTCCTATCCACCAGACCACTCCTTGGGATCTCCTGTCCACCAGACCACTCCTTCCTGGGATCTCCTATCTTACAGACCACTCTATCTAGGAATTTCCTATCCACCAGACTACTTCCTGGGGTCTCCTATACACGTGACCACTCCTTCTTGGGATCTCCTGTCCACCAGACCACTCCCAAACTTTTATAACTACACAACCTGGAGACATAACTCCATAACTTTTTTGGGATGGGGGTGGGGGCATTTGGTTTGAAAAATTTAAATTTTGTGTATTTTAATGTTTGCATGGTTTTCATGGACAAATTTTTGCAAAAAATTTCTGTATATAGACGATGTAAAGGCCTATATTAACATGACATAATACCCAGGTTGTTGCAGCTACGAACAGGAGCTGTTTAGTAAATCCAAGTTTTAAGTAAAAAAAAAAAGAACATTTATGTATCAATGGATGGAGAAATTAAGGTAAAAAATATAAACTGTCCCTTTAAGAGTCCCTGGCACGGGGGGTGACAGGTTCCCTTTAAGACTATCATGACATCCATTAATATTTTAGTAATACCCAGTTTTACCTGCTTTTCCTATCTGCACTGCCAGCTTGGTGAGTTTCCCCTGCAACACCGACTTCTCCTTTTTGGGAATACTGGCTTTTTTCTTTTCTCGTTCCTCCATTTCTCCACCCTCTGCACTTTTCAGCGGCTGCATCTCCATGGCAACAGCGCCATCCTGCTTTTTAGCTAGGAAAGAGAAACAAAGCAGAAAAAGACAGGATAAATAGGACGCAGGACCTATACTAGGCACCTTGGTATGTGGAGGTCATGAGTGGCACCATGTTTAGTCTTATTCAGTCAGTTCTTGGCTGCATCTCGTGTATTGACTCAGGACATGTCCTGGACCACGTGACTTGTAAGGGGGTGACATCACCAACATCATGCTTAGTCATCAGTTAGACCATTCAATAATGCAGAGAAAATGGTCAAAACCAGTCGTAGAAGGAAGATCATATTTGCCTGCAGTTTTGGTGGCACAATGTTGGGGGGCTCCATGGGAACTCCAAGGGCCAGGCTTCTATTTCCCCATTTTGGTGACTTATATGTTGATAAGTATAGGAATGATGTGTAAACCTCACCTTAGGGATTCCCCATTTAGAGACTTCAATCTCTCTTCTTCACCACAACTGGGCAGTCTTGTTTAGACACCACATGGTACTATCATTTGAGCACTTCAAATCTCTTTTTGTTATTTATATAGTGTAAGATTTCTGGTTTTTTTGTAGCTAGATTGCAAAAAAATGTTGTGTTTTCCTCAGGGGCCTCCACAGATCTGAATCCGGACCCCGAGGTCTGGTGCAGAGTCTGTACTGGCCGTGGATGTAGAAGGACCTGCTTAGCAATCTTACATATGACTTATATCTTGCTTTAGGGCAGGGATGGGGAACCTTCAGTCCTCCAGCTGTTGCAAAACTACAATTCCCATCATACCTGGATGGCCAAAGCTTTCACTTTATCTGTCCAGGCATGATGGAAGTACCGCTTTAGGGTCTAAGCTGAGCCCACCAGCATCAACCATGCCATTTTGTAGCTATACGGAGGAGAACTTCTCATGATGCTTTTTCCCTTTCTCTCCACAAACATAAAGAAGAAACAGAATAAAGCTTGTGCGCTCATTTCCCACCTTGGAATATGTGTGACTATATTCGTGAAGGGAAATGTAATTTAGAATTAGATTTCAACAACCCAATTTTATGCTATGATAATTACCAAGAAATCTACATGGACTAAAGGGCATTTTGGCCCAAAGTGGTAGAAGACGTCCTTGCATCATGTCTGAGAATACCAGTGGGGATCGGATTTTTGCCATCAGATAATAGTTATACCATGTAACAGGTAGAATTGGCTCAGTTGCCCGTAGCAACCAATCAGATTCCACCTTTCATTTTCCAAAGAGTCTGTGAGAAATAAAAAGTGGAATCTGATTGGTTGTTAGGGGCGACTGAGCCAGTTCTACTTTACACCAGTTTGATAAATCTCCCCTAATGTGTACACAATGTGTACCGTTATTTCTCTTTTAATAAACTCCATAGTCTCTCTGCTCTTACAGTAAAGAATCCCCTTCTGTGTTGGTGTAAGAAACTTCCGTATCCCTGCTTATAATCTGGGGTATAAATCGATCATAGTTCACAGGTTGAGAATCTTTTTGTTTACCATACTTGACCCATTCTATTCCTTACTTTGGTCGCTGCCACTGAACCTAATGAACCTCAATCATGTCTTTCTTGTGTATAAGTGTCCAAATCTCTACAAAACATTCCATATGTGATCTGACTAGCAAAAAAAGTGTCATAACCCCTCTAAAGGAGGTTTATAGGAGGTGAGGGTCCCTCATACAGATCTAATAGCCAGAGAGAGCAGCTATAAACAACTTTAACCCATAGATTGTGTAATTGCATTTTTTTTCCTCCGGAGGTGCTGCAGGGAAATCACACACATTATAGGTGAGTACTCATTTTTTGTATAAAATTTTCTTCTGTGTGTGTTTTTCTTTAATGTTTTTGTGCAGCCAGATGGTGTATTAAAGTTGATAGGGAAAAAAAAGCGATGTGCTACAAACTGCTTTATGGTGCCATTTTGATTTTTTTTGTGTTGAGTCAAAGTGCTCTCGGTACCTAAACATTCTCTCAGTATGCTACATGGCTTAAAAATAGCAGAAAAATGTAATAAATAAATACAAATCTTCTAAAAAACACATTCATGGTAAAAATTTGCATGTGAGGGGAAACTTTTTGTAGGCAAATATGATGGATGGCCCATTCTCAGGATTAGAGATGAGCACTTTGTTATCTCAGCAATCCGCTCATTGGCTGGCTGCCTTCTAGCTCACAGTCGCTCGGTGCCGCCCCTCACCGGGTGCCGGGAAAAGCTGGATCTAGTCCCGGGAAACTTCTCCTAGTTTACCAGGACTGGATCCAGCTTTTCCCAGCACCCGGTAAGGAGCGGCACGGAGCGGTAGTGAGTTAAAAGGCAGCTGGCTGAAGAGTGGATTGCTGAGATAACAAAGCGCTTTTTCTTCACTATTACTGTAAATTCCTTCATCTCTACTTGGGATAGGCCATCATCTCCTCCAATCTGGAAGCAAGGCCAAAAGCATTTGGCTCCATTCGCTACAACTGGTTTCTGGTAGAAATTAATGAAACCTGCTCAGCTTTTGAGAAGATGGATGCAGCCCTAGGGCTGTTTGGAAAATATGGATACAGTCATCATCTCTAGTTTCTGGCCCATTCACTGTAGTGTAGTGTGGGATAGGTCATCAGTTATTGATTACCTATCCTAATGGTCCTATTACACGTCCCGATCATTTTAGTAAACGAGCACCGATCTGCTAGATCGGCGCTTGTTTACTGGACTTATCAGATGGCCCGATAAGGGCCTTAAGGGCAGTAAGGGCTGCATGGACATCGTTAGCGCTGTCCATGCAGCCCTTTCCTCTCCTTGCTCCAGGTTTTCTCTCCTGTGCTGACAGGCTGCTCAGCCGCTGCAGCCTCTGGGACCAGGTGGTTGCGGAACTTAGGAGAGAAGACTGGGAGCAGGGAGAGGTAAGGCAATTGTCAGCCATCGGCCGCGCACCGCTATTACACGTAGCAATGCGTGGTCGGCATGTAACAATTTTAGGTCCAAACCTGAACCAACTATCAGCCAATGATCGTTGTCAACAGCTAATTGTTGTTTCTATTACACAAAGTGATAATCGGCTGATTTGGCCTATAATCGCTCCGTGTAATAGAGCCCTTAGAATAGGCCATAAACCCTTTAAAGACCACCTACTGTAGAACTTGTCCCTAGTCGATCCCTCCTGACTTACCATTACACATTGTCTGGGTCCACCAGCTTATCTAAGAACATTTTGTCGATAACTCCCGTTGGACCTTGGATTATTCACCTATGGAATGTGCGTCAAGGACTGTGCGTCCAACCCCAATCTTTTTAATACTAAATGTTAATATTTTTAAGCTGTAATTGCTAATGTTCCACCGGGGAAGTGTGAATATTTTCAATTCCTTATATCCATTTTTAAGCTGCCAGTGTGCCCTACCGAGATGGCATTGTTGTCATACAATTATGCAGCTCGATGGAGGCAGCCATTCGACCATCAGGCCTCTACCAAAACAACGCACCTGAGGCGTATAAATGCAGGCCCACAATAGAAGCCCTGTCAAGCCTTCTTGCTGTAACAGAACACACCCTGTTGTGTCTCATTCCCCGGTTATGAAGTGGGCAGGGAAGAATGAGTAGCCTGATTGGCTGAGGGCCTCCATGCTGTGATCAAACCATTGTGCCGAAATAAACATTTAAGAGGGAGAAAAAAAAAATCTTAGCCGTACGTCCATTCTTCTACTGAGAGGGACTGATCAATACAGTAAAATAAAACTTAGTATATGTGCGTATATTAATGGTAATGAGAAATACGCAAACGACAACTAAGAGGTTAAAGGGATCCTCCAGTTTCCGTTAATACACAAGCACTGTCACCCCCTTTACAAACGTGAGCCGTAAAACTGGTCATCAGGGACCAGCGGAGAGTACAGTAAAGGGTTTACTCTGATTGTTATGTACTTGTCTCCCATTGCAGTCGGAGCAGTGGCGGAGGGCTCCTGCTGCAGCCAGTTGCCTTACAGAAAAGACAAGCCTCAAGTTTTTTAGAAGGGCAGAGAAATTAGTGATGTTTTGGGACTTATATGATATAGATAGTAAAAAACTGACCCCATTACAGTATTCTCTGGCAGAGTCCCATGGCCTCCCAGCTCTACGCTGGCTGTACAGTTACAATAAACGTTGGTCAGGCGTTCGCATGGCTGACAGTTTTCTCTGTCGACCTCCCCATACACGTGAAGGTTTGGCAAGGGTAAGAGAAGGGTAAGCCTTAGCCAGATAGATCTGGTGGTGACTTACGCCTCCCAGAACAAAAGGGTCAGGTGGTGAAAATCCAACATGTCCGACCCTTCTCTTCACTGACATAATTTATTAGTGTAAATTCTAGAGGCTGCCATACAACTTAGATAGCCGTCTGAACCTGACTAAGGCCAGCTTTAGTCTAAGCTGTATGGGATCCTTTACAGTAAAGAATCCCTTCTACTCTGACAGAGAATCCTTTTTTCTTCTACTTATAGTAAATGATCCCATGCCATTGTAACATTTTCAGAATCCAGTGACGTTATCACCACCCTATTTAACCCAAGGGGCTCCAGCGTTGGTGGGTCATTGTTACTGTGTTAAAAGTTTAGGTGCACAATTGTGGTTATAGACATAAGGGGAGATTTATGAAAGGGTGTAAATATACACCTGGTGTAAACTGCCCACAGCAACCAATCACATCTCAGCTTTCAGCTCTGATAACATATAAAAGTAGCTGTGATTGGTCGCTGTGGGCAGTTTACACCAGGTGTATATTTACACCCTTTCATAAATCTCCCCCATAATGTATAAGTTATAGAATACTTTGATTGGAGAATGGCCTTTTAGTAGACTTAAACTGCCTGGACCACAGTGTGGAACACCAAAGATGTTTTACTCTGAAACAATGCAGCATTTCAGTAAAAACCTAGTTAAAATGAACCATAGCACTAGGTTAAAGGAGAAGTCCTGCAAAAATTTTATTAAAGTATTGTATTGCCCCCCAAAAGTTATACAAATCCCCAATATAAACTTATTATGGGAAATGCTTATAAAGTGCTTTTTTCTCTGCACTTACTACTGCATCAAGGCTTCACTTCCTGGATAACATGGTGATGTCACTTCCTGGATAACATGGTAATGTCACTTCCTGGATAACATGGTGATGTCACTTCCTGGATAACATGGTGATGTCACTTCCTGGATAAACATGGTGATGTCACTTCCTGGATAACATGGTAATATCACATCCTGGATAACATGGTGATGTCACGACCCGACTCCCAAAGCTGTGTGGGCTGTGGCTGCAGGAGAGGATGATGGCAGGGGGACACTGATGGACACAGGGCACTGGAGGGACACTAAGCATCCCCCTGCCATCATCCTCTCCAGCAGCCACAGCCCGCACAGCTCTGGGAGTCGGGTCGTGACATCACCATTTTATCCAGAAAGTGACATCACCATGTTATCCAGAAAGTGACATCACCATGTTATTCAGGAAGTGAAGCCTTGATGCAGTAGTAAGTGCAGGGGAAAAAGTACTTTATAAGCAGTTCCCATAATAAGTGTATATTGGTGATTTGTATAACTTTTGGGAGGCAATACAATACTTTAATAAAAAAAAATTCTGGACTTCTCCTTTAAATGCCATTTGGAACAAATATAAAACCAAGCTGTGGCACTGGTTTAAGTGCCATCTGGGTGGTCTTCCTAGTTATTCTTCACCGTGCTGTTTATATGTTGGAAGAGACATGTTAATCTGGTCATACTGGGCGGGGAGAAGCCAAGAACACCACCAAGATGGCACTTAAGAATAAAGTATACTTGCATATAACAACTGTGCCCCTTGGGATTTCATGCTGCTTGTGGTTTGAATCATTGTCTAACCAAGATATTCCACTAGGTACCCACCCACCATGTATATATCCACAATGTTAATCCCAACCTTTCAACACAGCAGTGATGACCTCCCAATGTTTGGAGAGGCCCCTTGGGTTGAACAGCAACAACCCCTCAAGTCAGGGCATCCTAGGTGGAGCGCTGCGTTACAACTTCTTTATAGGAGGTATCACCATAAATATTAATGTTAACGTTCATGTTTGACTACAATAATAAAACGCTAATATGCATGTAGAAGTTTGTGGCGGTCACACTTGGCACGGTTGGCACATTACCTTTATTCTGAATATTCTCCACTGCCCCATCCTGCTGCTTTCCTACAACAAGAGAGGAGTGACAAACACAACACTTAAAAACAAACAAGACAGGGCACTGCAACAGCACAAGAAGACAAGTGCAACATGGGTGATGGGTCTGTAATGTGTGAATGCTGGATGTGGACAGATGGGATGGAGACAGAAGTCTGCGGCCTCTGACAATGGGATCAGTCATAGTGAATGAAAGGGAAATGAAGTGGTTTCTGTTTTTGACTTTTAGTCATCATAAAATAAAGTTCCTTCCATCTAAAAATTCCGTGACAGAATTGTTTAAGCAATCAAGATGACCGGCACCACTTCAGGAGATTGGAACAGAGAGAAGGAAAAGGGCCTGTCTCAGGGTGGGGGCAAGGGGAAGGTGAGTGGAATTCTTAATATTTTTCGTTTTGTTGTGGACATATTACCATCCTACTAGGGGTATCCTGGGGAGAAGAAACCACCTGCCTATATCTAATGGGGATATCTACATAATAGGGTGTGGGATTGCCTACCTGCTGAGGTCATCTATCTATCAAATGCAACGATTAATTGGTGGGGTATTATCTACCTACTGGAGGCAAGTACCTAATGGGGGGATTAATTGGTGGGGTATTATCTACCTACTGGAGGCAACTACCTAATGGGGGGATTATGTACCTACTGGGGACTAATTGAGGGTAGATTACTTACCTATAGGGGGTTTCTTCCTAAAGAGGAATTATCTAGCTACTAGGGGCAACTACTTAATGGGGAATTAACTATGTACTGGGGGCATCTACCTAGTGGGGAAAAGTATCTACCTACTGATGGAATCTATAATAGGGGAGGTTATCTACTGGGAGCAGCAACCTAAATGAGGGGGGGGGATTACCTACTGGGGACTTCTACCTAATACAGGATTACCTACCTACTGGGATGAGTTTATCTGCCTACTAGGGTCTACTGTCTAATGTGGGGATTACTGGGGGAGGGTTATCTACCTACTGGGAGGGGATACCTCCCTACTGAAGGCATTCATTAACCTAATTGGGGGAGGGGGATTATCTTACTACTGGGGCGTCTACCTAATGTGAATATTTAGCTACTAGGATCATTTACCTAATCGATAGGGGATGACCTACATACCCAGGGTCACTGGGGGGTTTTAGTAACAGTATGCTGGTTTTAGTTAATGCAGTAGTATTATGTCACCCTGGTATGGAGGTAGAAATGTATTTTTTAAACTCTAGCCCCATAATACTTTGCGTAGCCCCAGCACCTGCCAACGCACTCTGTGCCACTGCCTACACAAGCACTGGGA
Source organism: Dendropsophus ebraccatus (assembly GCF_027789765.1). Taxonomy (NCBI): domain Eukaryota; kingdom Metazoa; phylum Chordata; class Amphibia; order Anura; family Hylidae; genus Dendropsophus; species Dendropsophus ebraccatus. The sequence goes on along the minus strand of NC_091463.1, from coordinate 20,178,922 downwards.
TCTTATAAAAGCAATAATCCAATCAATTTTGACTTTTTTCATTAGGGCAGATTCAGTATTGTAAATAAACCTAAGAAACTAAGACTTTGGCGGGTATATCACACAGCCTGAGCCAATCTGGGAAGACTGACTGGTCTTAGTTTGCACCATCTAACAATCAGATATTTTTAGTAAGTTTGGGTGATGGTATAGTTATGTTGGGGTTATAGGTACCGCTATGGGGTACAGCGCTACCCCACTGACCAATTTTGCATGGATCATGTAAATAGATTTCAAGTGAAAGTGAAAACAGAAATATGGGAAATCGTTGATGAAAACTTTCATTCTTTCTAAACAAAAATCCAAGAAACACACAATATTACAGCAAAGTCACACAACATGTTGTCTCAACATAAACAATGAACAAATCACAATCTGTGACTATTGGCTCAGATCTACCTTCCCATTTTATCTGTCTTCCTCAATTTTGGGAGAAGCAAGGCTGAAATCCAACATGTCCATCCTTTTGTCCTTCTGGGAGATAAATGTGCTGTCGCCTTCTCTACATTTAAAGAAGCATGCACGCTAATTATGGTAAAGTAGGGGTAAAAAGCTGATTTTTTTCCAAAGCTATCCTATCTCTATGGCCAGACATAGAATGTCTTCTAGATTACTTTAGACTTGCAAGAAGTGGTTTCATAGTCTTCCTTTACCCATGTAAGAATAAATACCCACTATTGGGTCCTGTTACATCTAGAAGACAAAGTATTTAGAAGTGCTGGGTGCCAGGAGGTTACCCAAAGAGCCAATCTCCTTTATTGTATTTGGATACAGGGTTATGGACGTTAACCAAATCCTTGAAAGCAAGAAATGCAGTCATGTAGATTGCTCAGAGGGTGCAACCTGGTTAGATAACATATGACAGGTACCGCTCATAGAGAGATGATAGAATGTAGTCTGTTCAGACCTTTGTGCAATAGTCATATTATAGAGTTGAGCAAACTTGCCAAAAGTTTGGGATCACACAATCCTGAACAATCTGCATTTGAATCCTGCTGGCTGAAAAACATGGACACAGCCTATGGCATCCACCTTCTTCAGGCAGCGGGATTCAAATGCCGATTGTTCAGGGTCATATCTTGTTTCTTAAGGGACCCTGTGAGGTCCTGTTCCTGACCCTGGGACCTTTATACATGTAGGGCCTGTGCTCTTTGTGAGGCTCAACCACTCAACCATTGTGTTCTCCAAGAGATAAATCATCACCGGAGCTGCCTGGCTGCGGCTTATGCCTCCTTTTAGGAACACATGAACTTGCAGATGCACTTAACGTCTATATATATGGAGAGACTGGGCGAGATAGCTGTCCGTTGATCTGTGGACAGCTTTTAGTAGTCATAACATTTGTTTGACTGACCGTTATCACTCCCGACCTCCCCATACACATAAACATTCAGTGCGGCTGAATGTTAATATATTCTCTATGGGAAGGGGTAGGCAGCAGCTAGGGTTGCTCTGGTGCTGGTTTATGCCTCCCAGAACAAAAGGGTCAGGCAGCAAAAATTCAACACATCTGACCTTTCACCCCAGTTACGTCCCAATTTGATGGTGTCGGTGGGTTTGACTGTCTTTAATCTAAGGTGTACGGGCACCTTTGGGTGGATGTGGTGGCTAACGTGTGAGATTAAAGGAAAGAATACCCTTATGGCACTGGTCAAGGTTGCCAAATTCTGATTTGTTTAAATAAAGCTGTTGATGGCCCCAAGATACCCAAACTGCAAATAAAGGGATGGCCTCCAGTGCTAAGCTACTTTCTAGACTTGTTGGGCAGGAAATCAAGGCTACGTTCAATCGATAACTTTTGGGTTCCTGCCCAGAGTAATACATTAAAGGCCTCTCTGTACATCCTGTCTTGAGCTGATGCACCACATGCTTTGGTGAATACAGCCTCTACACTGCTGGGTTTTCTCTTCTAGAGTAATTTCGAGGGTATTATGGTCCTAACCCTCTGCACCTCATGTCTATATCTACATTTATATCTATTAGAGAAGAGCGCAACTCGAGCATGCTCTAGGTTGTCTGAAACCGAAAGTCTCGTCATTTGATTAAGTTGGAAAAGTTGGCTGAAAAAGTTGGAAGCCATCCTAGGGGGTCTGGAAAACATGGATAAAGTCCATAGCTGTATCCATGTTTTACAGGCAGTCTTGGGGCTACATCCAACTTCTTCAGCCACCGGTAATCAAATGCTGAGGGGGTTCAGAAGGACTCAAGCGTTCTCAGGTTGCAGTCATCTCAAATCTGTATATCTACCTGGTATTTAGCAGTGTCCTGTTCTGCAGCTTATACTAGTTTCTCAATATCCCTGACCACAGAATCAATCTGTTAGCAAACTGAAAGATACTTTTAGATGATGGCCACTAGATGTATGGCTCTCTCCGAAGCTTCCATAGTTAGTATGAACCAGATGACTATGATAAAACACACGTGTCCAGTCATCAGACTATCGTGTTGGCACTAGTAAATGAAGGCATCCTTACAGTGAATTATTGAATGAGTATTGGTACTACAAGAACGGCCACCATCAATATGGGCACCACCAATATGGCCACCGCCAATATGGGTATGCACAGATATTCCTCAATAATGATCTCCAACCAACGAATTACAACTCCAAGCAAGTTTCGCAACTGCAAGGCAACAGGTTGGAGACCACTCTAGGGAATATAACCTTCGCTTTTACAACCGTGTGATGTTCCTCTTAAAAGCAAACTGGCTAAATGTTTCATTACAATCAGCAATACTTCATTTCACGGTTTCCGGTCTCACGCATTCAATGTCCAATGAAGCAACTCAGCTACATGTCTGCTGTGATAGCTACTACGTGCACATAGACTTCCTCTAGCACTAGAAGCCCAGGCCAGCGCTGAAGCATGGAAATGCCAACGTCTTAATTTCTACACGGATATATGATAGCTAAGATGGTAAAGCAGATTGTGACATTTACCTTTCTTGTCTTTCTTCTCTTCCTCTTCTCCACCAGCTCCGAGCAAGGTGAAAATGATTCCGGTCTGAGAGTTTACACCAACAGCTGTCACCACCATCCTGCCAGACCCCTCCATGACATGGGTACCTGCCAACACATGACTCATGATGAGTACCTCAGCGAGACAGCGGGGACAGAGCTTCATCCCCGTCCTCCTCCTGCTTGGTTCAAGCAAGGTCTTGATGTTCCGAATTACAGCACAGATCACATTACGAGCTTTGCCAAAGTGTCTGCAGTAGAATCGCGCTTAATATGCCAGGGCTGTTATACGGGAGGAAGAAAGAGGAGAACAGGAGCCAGTTGTGGAGGTTCCTGCTGTGTCCACCTGCTGTCTTGGTCTATCTGTTGCCATTGTCCATAAAATTAAACCTTGGTTCGTGCAATGTTAATAACCCATTCAGGCTTATTGAATAAGGAACGCTAGCGGCCAGGATCAAGCACTGCCATCCGGCTCCAAAACCGTAATTTGTCTATTGACAGAGTAGCTTATCCTTGGGTCACCTGTGCAGTACATCCACCATGTTTACTCGATAATTATACAATTCTATTAAAAAATGTGAATTGTCACTCCGACAATGGAAGAACATTGAGGAGGATATTTTCTTTTGCAAAATTAACTCCTAACCCCCCGCATAGTAATAAAGGCTATATTGGTCTCCAGACAAGTGCACATTTAAGTGTCCCTTCCATCTACTAAGATTAGGGTTGTCAGGTCCCCAAAACCCATTCTTTTGTCAACCTTTACCTTTGGCGAGATGAGTCCTACTAAGCTTTATATATCCCAGTAGCATAGGGAATGGGGCAAACCACAGCTTGACCCCCTAATGAACCCCATTGAAATCATTTGGAGACTTAAACATTTAACCAGGTCCCACTTGCTGGGCAGAGCAGAGGGATCCCAGCTAATTTTTGTATATTTCGTCCCAAAATATAGAAAAATTTTAACTAAAAAATTGAATAGGTTACTGTGGCAAGAGGGAGATATAAGTGACAGTGGAACGATAGTTTATCTGTCACTTATTGGAAGTGTATGGCTATCACAAAGTGGAGCTTGATCAAGCACCCTGACATTTGATCAAGCACTATGCTCAACTGAGCATGCTCACTCAACACTAGTAAACAATCTTCTAAGTACTCTTTTTATTCAATAACAACTTTACAATATATTTTCTTAGAATTGTGTATTGAACCATTCTTTTGTTATTCTTTCTAGATAGTCTGACAATGGCCAATATCTGCCAGACAGTGTGGGGACACACCCCTTTGACAAACAGAATGGTGACACCCAGTTTGTCAATTTTTTCATACAATTCCAAGTAGAATAACAGCACATTACTAAATTGTTAAGAAAAATATTATAGAAAAAAAATAAAATGATTTCCCTTACAGACATTGAAGCGGTACTCCGGCAAAATTATTTTCTTTCAAATCAACTGATGTAACAAAGTTACACAGATTTGTAAATTTCTTCTATTTAACAATCTAAAGTCATCTAGTACTTATCAGCTGCTGTATGTTCTAAAGGAAGTAGTGTATTCTTTCCAGTCTGGTGTATCCCTCCCAGTCTGACACAGTGCTGCCATCTCTGTCCATGTCAGGAACTGTCCAGAGCAGGAGAGGTTTTCCATGGGGATTTGCTGCTGCTGTGAACAGTTTCTGTCACGGGGAAAGATGGCAGCAGAGAGCACTGTGTCGGATTAAAGCGAATACACCACTTCCTGCAGAACATACAGCAGCTGGTAAATATTGGAAAATTTGAGACATTTAAATAGAAGTAAATTACAAATCTGTATAACTTTCTGACAGCAGTGAATTTGACAGTAAATATTTTTCGTTGGAGTACCCCTTTAACATTTTTTAAGAAATTGGTAACTGGGTGTTACTAATTTGGGGTGTGACCCTACATCGTCTGACAGTTTTCTATTAGTGCTGATTATGCAGTGTAAGGACACACCCCTTTGACAAACAGAATGGTAACTTCAACTTGTCAATTTATTCATACAAGTCCAGGTAGAATTTAAAAAAAAAGGGAAAGATTTTCTAGCATGAATCTAATAATTTCCATGATAAACATTACAAATGTGGGAATATTCTTGGTACTTATTATATCCGTCCTCACCAGAAAGCAGCATTGGGTCTTTCTCTACAGACTTGCGCACATGGTCTGATTCTCCAGTCAACGAGCTTTCGTCAATTTTCAGATCATTTCCCTGGATCAGAACTCCATCTGCGGGCAGCAGGTCGCCTGCAACATCAAAAATTATTAAAAAATGAATGAAGTTCATCTGCTGCAATATTAATAGCATTCACAGCGATGACCTGTAGACATGTGTGAGTCACTACTGCGGGAGAGCGCCATGTAGCAGAGGGCAAAATGCTTCCCTGGAATTATGACAATGACAAAGTTGCTGGAAACGTGTCGGAAAACTTTCACACTAAGTGCAAGGTGAGGCTGGGTTCACACTACGTTTTTGCTTTCTGTTTTCTTTATTCTTTTTTTTTTTGCAAAAAAAAAGATAAAAAACTGATGAAAAAAACGGATGCAATTGTGTGCATCTGTTTTGACCCGTTTTTCCATTGACTTCCATTATAAAAAAAAAAAACGGATCGATTTTTTTTTGACAGACAGAAAAACGTTTTTGTGTACGTTAAAAAAAAAACATCCATTTTGATACTTTTTTTTATAATGGAAGTCAATGAAAAACGGATGCACACAATTGTTTTGCAAAAAACAAATGAAAAAAAAAAAAAAAAAGATTGCAAAAACGTAGTGTAAACCCAGCCTAAGAGAAAATGGGCTAACAGGCTATTGTAATACATGGGGTAAGCTGTCCGTGTAGGATATAATCACCGTATTTGATCTGGGCGATGTCTCCCACAATGAGCTCAGCCACAGGAATCTGAATAACACTTCCATTTCTGATGACGGAGAATCTTTGTTCTTGTTCTATGCGGCTCTGCAGTCCCCGGAACTGCTTCTCCTTACTCCAGTCATTGAAGGCCGTCACCCACACCACGCATATAACAGATAACAATATGGCGGCACCCTCTATCCACCCGGCTTCTGACTCTCCTTCATCATGGCCTCCAGTTTGCACATTTCCACAGTCTAATAGAGACAAAGAAAATATGCATAAACAAACATACGGTATGTATACTCCATTCATGTAATAAAGATATCATTGAGTAAGTGAGTAACCCAAGTACTGGCAGGAGCATGCTCAATGTGTTCCCAACATGCTTAGTCCATTTGGGGACTTGAACTCATATCTAGTGTTGAACGAACTTGCCAAACTGTTCGGGTTCGGCAATGTTCTTCTGCTGGAGAAGCTGAATGCTGCCTGAGGGAGTTCAGGAAAACATGGATACAGCCATAGGTTGTATCCATGTTTTCCTGGCAGCCCTAGGGCGCCATCTTTCTCCACTGGGAGTCAAATGCTGAGTTGTTGGGTTCAGAAAATGTTTCCAAACCTGAACAGCTCGTAAAACACTACTCATATCTCTTGTTGTGTCAAGGCAACAGTGCTAACTACTGAATGACTGCGCCTATAAATGGTATCAAAGTATCCATAATGCTATCGGAAAAAATTATGGTGACTTCAGTGTTATTCAGTATACCCAAGGCAATGTGGCCATGAACGCAACTGGATCAACTCTAGAGCTGGTGCCTATTTAACAATAGTTGCTTATAAAATCTGCTCATGGTGATGGTTACTGTCCTTGGTAAACACGGTAGACCCACCCAGATTAGCAGGAGTTGGAATTATAGTGAATGTACCATCAGGTCCATCACGTTTTTTTACATCAACAGACTGGTGCCGGCCCTGATTTTTTAATTGCTATCCAGTTCCCGCAGCAGTCTATTACCGGCCACCGGCCCGGCCTGAAGCATTGGAGGCGGGCCCGTCCTCCCCCAGTGTCTCGTTCTGCCCTCCCCTCTGTAATCAATGGAGCTGCGTCACAGAGGGGAGGGGATTTGGTCACACTGGGGGCAGGAAGCTCACCTCCAGTGCTTCAGGCCAGGCTGGTGCCTGGGAATAGACCGTCGCCATGTGCTGAAACCAGACCGCCGTTTAAAAAAAAATTACAGCGACATCGGCATCCCTGCACAGGTGCCAGTCTACTGATGTAAAAGTCTTAAAGGGATGTACCTGGTACATTTGCTTTAAGTACCTCACCATTAAATTTTTTTAATCTAAACCTAAATAGGTCCCTTGAGCCAGGACCTATGGAGATGGAGATGGTTTGCACTTCTATTGAACCAAATACAGGGAAGTCTCTCCATTTCTGGTAGATCACCTCTTTAAGAACATCCCACTTTTCACCTAAAATAAGGGCCCTATTCCACCGGACGATTATCGTTTAGATTATCGTTAAATCGTTCGAATCAAAACGATAATCGTTCGGTTGAAATGCAGTTAACGGATAACGACCGAACGAGAAATCGTTGATCGCTTTATAAGACCTGGACCTATTTTTATCGTTGCTCGTTCGCATATCGCTCGCATTGAATAAGATGTCGTTCGATCCTTCACAGTAGATACGAACGCAATAGCGAAGAAATAGCAAAGAAGAAACGATCGCAAATACGATCATAAGTAACGATTATCGTTCCATGGAAATGAGTGAACATTTTCAGGTCTTTCGCAATAGCGGTCGTTTGAGATCGTTAATCGTTAACGATTATGCGAACGATAATCGTCCGGTGGAATAGGGCCCTAAGGGTGCTCATCTCCAGGAGATTTCTTGGCATCCTTCTTCTAACAGATCTGCATGGAAGATACTTGACTGGTCTTGAGACCCACCCAATGTCAAGAGTGAGTGGTCTTTTAGAGATGAGGGCAACTTGAGCTCCAGGGCTTCATCCAACTTCTTCAGCCACCAGTATTCAACTGCAGAATTATTGGACTCGAGTGTGCTCGATGAGTTGTGCTTATCTCTAGTCTTTACTAATGAAAAGTCTCAAGACCTTGTTGTTATTTCACCTGCTTATTCTTATCACGTACGTCGCTGTAATTCTTTGGTTCAGGTTCTATTAGTCCTACTGTGAGCAGGTTGTGGATACCATGGCATGTAGCTAAGGTTCATCATTCCCACGTACATATGTAGGCTTCATATTTTTAGCAAAGAAAGCTGCTGACTTAACAAACTTGGAGGCCATCCCTTCATAGGTGAATGATTGTAGAGATTTTCCTATATGTAGTTAGGTGTGGAAAACTAAAGCCCTGTTCACCCAGATGTATAAATTGTCTTCTCTCATTCATCAAACCAGCTAAGGGTTGTCTGCTTTCTACATTAGAAATATCCCCTGATAATTGGCGGATCGCAGGTTGTCCTACTCAGCTGTAACCTATGGGGGGGTTAACCAAAAGCACACATTTAGTTTCCTTGTTGCACCACTACAAGGGAAATGTATTGCATGGGCCGTCTATATGATGAATAGGTAAATTAAAATTATTTTTAAGTTACCAACTTATGCTTGTGGTGTATCACAGCAAAGCCCCTACTCCCCACTGCAATGCCTGAACATAACATAGTGCTGGTGAATGTGCCCTGGACTGAACTGTGTTGAGGATGATATACAGCAATATATACTACCTATAGCTTTACCCAAAGGCATTGCTAAGGGGGGCAACAGGTGCTGACTGCTGGGGAAGGGGTGCCTCTAAGCCACTTTGCCTTGGCCGAGTATTTAGATACTAGGTCAGGACACAAATTGATCCTTTGCCCCAGGTGAAAGGAAGCCAAGCCAGGCCATTGGCTATATCCCCCACCAGATATCCACAGAAGCATGGAGATCCAACACCTCGTATCACTAGTGCCACTTCCTAGGCAACCACACAAATCTATTCATTGCATTGTATGCGACCATTTCATAAGCCCGGCTTGTGTACACAACAAGGTAATCGCTGGAACTACAATGCAGGTCGGAGATTCCACAATGAAGGTTGGCGTGAGCATATGTGCATGTTTTATTGATGGAGCACTGCACACTGTATGTAGGTTTGTAGGTCAAGCAAAATAATAAGTTCTAAAAGACGATGAAAATGTAACGCTTTATTATGGAGGCAGCGCGGATCTTGCTGAGCTTGCAGTTTCTTGTTCTATTTCATCTTATTCTTTAAAGCGCACCCAAATGCCAGGACCCGACGCGTTCCTGTTACCAGCAAAAAAAAAGGCATCTTTCTGAATTACTATGATGACCCTGAAAAATGAGAATATATTGACTCCTACTAATATATTATGTGTATTGTTGTGGTGCTGGGGTCTACTTGTAGCCCAAGTCCCCAGATCATACTACCCCATTTTACCTGGATTTGTCTTTGGTGGTGTCTTGCTGATATCACACACCTAAAGTGTGGTCAGTTATGGTTATAGAAGGTCTGATTGACTATGTAAGTGGAGTATTACTATGGTAATAAGATAGCCCGTGCATTGATAATGTTTAGTAATGGGAGTTGGACAATGTCACGTTAAATGCATGTGCTCTTCTATGCTGTACGAGTGTCTGGAACATTTTAGTTTTTTTTATTATGGTTGTAAGTTCATTGGTCGTGTTGAGTGAACCTGTGAAAATGTTGGGATTTGGCAATGTTATGTGAATGGTCTGCGTTTGATTCCCCATGTCTTTTTTCCAGGTGGCATTTAAGTTCTGCAGCCGCAAGGAATCAAACGCTGAGCGTTTGGTTCGGTTAGTTGCCAAACCTAAACATTTTGACAGGTTCGTTCAACACTATTCATTGGCTGTAAGTTGCAGTACTTCTCCTGTCCACTAGTGGGACTCATTGCCCAGGTCATGATCATACATGGCCAGTGGACTTGTTCGCAATTTGTTTGGCAGTAGGTGCCACTACCAGACCTAATTTTCTCTCCCATTAAATGTCTTGTGAACTTACTATCTACTTGCCATACATTGTTACCTAACTTGTACATTACTGTCCTGTTATAGGAAAATAATGCGATGGTCAGGATGGGCGTAATATTACAGTATCTGAGAGTGCTAAATGTTATTTCAGCCATATTTTGGTTGGCGGATAAAAATGAAATCTAGGCACTAAAGATGAGCAAACCTTGAGTATGCTTGTGTTCATCCAAACCCAAGCTCTCGGTATTTGGATACTGACGGAGAGTCCTGGAAAACATGGATACAGCCATAGGCCATAGGCTGCATCCATGTTTTCCTGGACTCCCTAGGGCCGCATTAAGCTTTTTTAGCCACCGGTAATCAAATGCGGAGAGTTTGGGTTCAAACAAATCCGGAGCTTTTTTCACTCATCTTTACTAGGCATTCATTTGTTACTTTCCATCTTTACCCAGAAGTGAGAACCTAAAGGACCTTTTACACGAGACGATTATCGGCTGTATTGGCCGTATTCGTTGCGGCCAATAATGGTCTTGTGTAATAGAAGGCAACAATCAGCCGACATGAACAATGTCGGCTGATCGCTGCTGTTGTTTGTCTTTCAACATGTTGAAAGGCAAACGACTAATATAGCAGCGATATGCTATGGGCTGCCTGGACGATCAAACAATCACCCGGGCAGCCCCCCCCCCCTACACACACACACGTGTAATAGTGCAGCAATAGTGCAGAACTGACACCGCCGCCCCATATAATAGGGGCTAAAGTAAGAACCAGAAATTATGCAGCGAAAGAAGCCTTTAGGTGTTTTTTCCCTAAAGAGTTATCGGCTTTAGGAAATCTTTTTTTTTTTTTTCTAGAAGTCTCCTCCACTAAAAGTAGCTGCTCCCCTCTGCTAGGACCCTCAGGATTCACAGAAACCTGGAGGCAAGGGCTCAATTTCCCTACAGCACCACCACAGGAGAGTTTGGGCATTACATGTTGCCTAGTAAAATGAATAAGTTTCCCATGTAATGTTCCTCCCAAGAGTTATACTCTTTGGGGGACAGGCGTACACCGGTCTAAATTAGGCCCCATGCCCTTTTCCCCATCTAAATTTACTTAGAGGCGCACGCCTCTTAGAGAGTAGATTGCAAAACTGCTTGCAGTCACAACCCCTATTGATTTCTTTAATTTTTTTTTGTGTGACAGTGCCTCTAAGTGTTTATACATGACAGCTCAGAGCCATCTAGGTCCTGCAAGTCAATGAGTGTTGTATTTACTAGGTATGGGAACTGATTAGTGGAGGGCCCAAGGGGCCACTATAATGAACTTTGAGAAGAGGACATGTTGAATGTACAGTAGACAAACAGGACTCTAGAGGGGTCGGTAATGATTATTATATCAATCCCGTCCTCTCCCTGGGTAATGGTGGAGAATGTCAGTGTTTATATCACCCTTGTGGCCTATCTACCTGATTTAAGAGAGTCTAATGGTAATTGAACATTTCCTCCTAGCCTTAATATTGGGTCATCTAGCCATGTATCACACCTGCTGTAGAAAGGATTTACAGATACACAAGGATGACCAGACAAAGTAACCTATCTGCTCCTAATGTAAAGCGGATGGGGAAAGGATGCATTCATACAGAGGCGTTATACCCTTGTAGAAGAATGGAAAATAGGCTGGACATGTCCTTTACTATGTCTTATGTCCTCTCTCTTCTTAGATTGGAATGGAGACCTGTTTGTCATTGGGCCCCATCTATAGTATTACTGAATCCAGAAGGGAACATTCACCCAGATGTACTAAGGTTGCTGATCCCAAATGTGTCAAAGTTGTGATTCTGGGGCAATGTAAACACAAAAGGTTGTGGCTTATCGAAATAGGGGGTGGCCGTACAGAACCCCTTCAAAGGGTTAATGTTGTAATGTCATTTCAAAAGGTTTTACACTGTAAGGTTGAGGACCTTCAGGTCATGTGATCAGATCCTGTGCAGGTCCTGCTCTGTCTCCTGTGTCGTCTGATGTTCAGCGCTCACCCTGCACTACAGTGAGCGGGTTGAACATTAGAACACTGGGCCCCTAAAGGTGTTGTGGGCCCCGGCACTTGCCAAGGTAAGCCCTGTGCTGACACCGGCCCTGCCCTCTCTTATTATAATCAATAGATCGGTTCTTTTGGGGTAGGCAGTGCTCCTAGCCGTTTTACCGGACCATGGAGCGAACTACTAACTGCATGGGAACGGCGCTGAGGAGGAAGGTAAGAGACTTACCTTACTCCTCTGCATCTCCTGTGCAATAGGGACATATCAGCAGGTTAGAGTCATCTAACCTGCTGATACTTCCCCTTTAAGTTCATTAATGAGACGTCACTCAACAGATATAAACTATATCACAAGGTTGCAGCCATTTTCTGATGTGACGCCCCCAACTGCTCCAACAGTAGTATAGGTTAAAGACCCTTAGTCTCGGCGAGCACAGAGTCTCGGTGGTAATGTGCTTAGACATGACGATTGTGTCAGGGGAGAAATAAGAGATGTGCAAACACTGCTGTTCTTCATTCGCAAGTGACAAGTGGCGTACGGCAGGCTTGATATGTCAGGGTTGAAGTAGTCATTCTATAGTATAGCAGCTGTAAGAAATTCTGCTCCGGCTATTTATTGCCTCCTGAAGGAGACGTCTACAGGATAATACAGGATGTTCTTCAGCTCGGAACTATGGCGGGCACTTGAGGAGCACACATGAATACCTAAAGACAAGGGAGCGTGGCAAATCCTTACAGCATCGAGAATTAAAACAATTGTTTTAAAAATCATGTGGCCAGATTTCTCCTTTATGGTGGACCTTTTAGCAGATTTTTTGTTGACTGAAGTAAAAGCAGTGTAGAATAGGGCTTCTAACTCTGAATCAGGACATACAACTCTTATTTCAATCTGCCGCTCCAGCGGTAAGATATAAGCTTTAGAGGTTTTATGTACCCAGTACGTTCCCCAGGGCTGCAGAATTCCAGTAACATTCAGCCCCTTGTCTCCTAATTAATACCCCTATGTCTGCTTGTAAATGCCCCTCTGTGAATATTGCTGGGCTTTTACAGCCTGGGGAAATGCCCTGTGAGCTTTATCACCCCATTTGCAGAAAACTTATATCTCAGCGCTTGAGCAATAGATTAATTATAAGAGTTATATCTCCCAATTCAGGGTAAGAAGCCCTACTGTACCATGCCTTTAGTTTAGTTGACAAGAAGCTGATGATAGGTCCACTTTAAGTGCTAATGTACTGACACAGTGCAAATGAATGATAATGCTGGAAGCCAATCGTCTGTATTTATGGACAGTGCACAGAAGGTGTGAAGGTCCCCTTAGTAAGATGTGCAACTATTAAGTTAAATGTGCCTGTTCACATGTTTGAATGCCACTATGTGAAAAAAAATAAAGTAATCTGTCCTATGATTGTTCTTAAAGGGGAATGCTCTAACTTACAGGAGGATGCTCTTACTTACAGGAGGATGCTCTAACTTACAGGAGGATGCCAACCCCCACAGGATTTCCTTCTCCAGAGGGGATGGAAAGAGTGTGGAAGGAGAAACTAACACCAGACCCTCCTAACACTTGCCACCATAAGAAGAGACCCATCTTGATATTTGCTTTGGAGTCCCTAGGTAGCTTTTAATTGAACCTTGCTGATCTTATGGAACTAAAACACAATGGAAGATGATAAGATTGGAGCCCTCTATGTATAGTAGACGAAATTCTACATTCCCAAGGAAGGGTCCAGTCACACCAGCTCACGTTGGGTATCTGGAGTTGTACTAGCTTAAGGGTTGTGCTGGTGTTGGTGAGCAGTCTCTGTCTGCTTCCATGGTAGCTACGCCATTCACACCGCTCTATTCACTTAAGTGACAAACAAATTTCATTTTCACAATTTGTGGGGTCCCAGCAGTCAGACCTCCACCGATCAGCTAGCTATTAATTGTAGATTTATACTTAGAAAAAAATGGTAACCAGTAGTCAATACATGTTGTAGATGGGACACTATAGTATACACACAGACAACGGCATAAGATTTACCCTAGACCCAGGCAGGGATTGGAAACCTTGGTTTACTTACTCTCACTCTGTTCTCCTGGTGGTGCATAGAATGAAAGGCCCAGGGAGACAATGGCAGCAATTTCTAAGATGATGAGAGTCACGTCCTGGAGGGCTTCCCAGACTAATTGTAGGAAGGTTTTGGGTTTTTTGGGAGGTATGAAGTTCACACCATATATTTGTCTTCTCTTCTCAAAGTCTGCTACATTCTCAGACAAACCTGAAAGTGAAAAGGGAAACAAGAGTAATAAGTCAAGTGAGTCTACAATACATGGACAAGGTAATAAAGCTACAATAATTCCGGGAAGTCAGGTGACTTAGTTACACGTCATTGGGTATAATGGTGGGGGAGTTCCTAGGCACAATGAGATCATATTGAAGTCAATGTCAGTAGTAACTTACACCTCATTGGAGACTCATAGTGTTTATCTGTCTGTATGGGTTTGTTTTGTCCATGAGACACATTACAATGTTTCCGCACAAGAACCTGAACATCTTTGAAGACTTTTATTAAAGGGGTACTCCAGAGAAAAAAATTAAGACAGATGTGTCAGAGTAGTGACCCCCAGAGTATGGGGGAAGGCTCAGGAGAAACCTTGGAGATGGGGGTGTGAGAAGCGGACAAAGTTAGAGCATAGACAAAGTTGTTGTGAGGATCAGAGACCATGTGTGCCTGCATACACATGGAAGTTTTGAGTGTTCAGGCCCGCACCGATCGGGGGAACTAGTCATGAGAAGATGCGCTGCAGCACATCCTCTCCTCGCTCTGTGTAAGAAAAACAGTCGAGCTTCATAGACTTACATTATTGGGCTGATAATGTCTATGGAGCCCGACTTTTTTATTACACAGAGCAAGGAGAGGATGTGCTGCAGCGCATCTTCTCCCGGCCCGTTCTCCCGATTGGTCCAGGTCTGAACACTGGACCTGTCAAAACTTTTGACGTGTCTAAGATTTTCCCACACGACAGTGACGCATTAAACTGGAACGATATACCATTTTTTTCATGTAACAGGGCTCTTAGCCTTCTATTTGCTTTGTGACTTCTTATTCGCTAAGTCTGGGTCCCTGATCCCTGGATTTACATATCACATCTGACAGAGATCACCCCCTACTTGTAAATATATTCTACTATTTGAATCCACAGAACATTGTTGCAGTTTTTATCTTGTGGTTTTCAGTTCTACACTTGCTTCTTATGATTCAATACAGGGCCTGATCTGTTCTTTGCAAATTTCTGGTGCCAGAAGTGATGAAGGAAGTATGAAAGCGGGAAAGGAAAGAGGGATGTGTAAAGGAGTGAACTGGTGTTAGAAAGTTATACAGATTTGTAAATTGCATCTATATAGAAATCTCAGGTCTTCCAGTACTTATCAGCTGCTGTATGTCCTGCAGGAAGTGGTGTATTCTTTCCAGTCTGACACAGTGCTCTCTGCTGCCACCTCTGTCCATGTCATGAACGGTTCAGAGCAGTATCAAATCCCCATAGAAAACCTCTTCTGCTCTGGACAGTTCCTGACATGGACAGAGGTGGCAGCAGAGAGCACTGTGTCAGACAGGAAAGAATACACCACTTCCTGTGGGACATACAGCAGCTGATATATATTGGAAGATTTTATTGAGGCATAAAAAGTTTGAATGAGAAGAAAAAAGAAAATAGAATAATAAAGTAGAAAGGAGATGGAGAACTCTGTGAACTCTGAAACCAGCTAAACTACAGTAATACATAAATAGCTGAAAAGACGCTGATTCCGCATTTGTCATTTTTATGTTTCTATCCCGCTGTAAGGCCCCAAGCAAAGGAGTCTTAGTTGTCCTCCCTATGCATCAGCATGCGGCTTACACCGGGGGTGAGCAGAAACCTAAAAATTACAGGTTCAGAATCAGCGTTTTTTTTTTAGCTTTTTGCATATTACTGGAGATCAGGGGAGGAATGGAGATGACAGGGGCTAAGGATAAGGAAGAGCTGGAGATCAAGGCGAAGAAGTGGGGGAGAAGAAGAGAATATAGAAAGAGAAGATGATGAAGCAGAAGCATAAAGGAATAAGCAAATGAGATTCATACTACGTTTACACGAAACGATAATTCGCCCGATCGTACGATTAACGATGTCGAAGTAACGATGTGTTTTTCATAACGATTAGCGTTTAGACGGTACGATACATCGTACGGAAAATTCGTTTTGCGATCGTTTTGCAATCGCTTAAGCCTATCTCACACATTGGTTAAATTGGCGAACGGCTGTTCACACGGAACGATCTGCGAATTTTTTGCGAAGGATCAACGGCGATTTGAGAAGTTGTTGAAAGATCAAAATGAAAGATTTCTCGCTCGTCGTTTGATCGTTCGCTGCGTTTACACGTACGATTGTCGTTCAAATTCAATCGTTATCGTGCAAATTTGCACGATAATCGTTCCGTGTAAGCGCAGCATCAGGAAGTACAATGAAGGTGGGAAGGAGAATTACTGTGCCCCCTATGAGATACAGGAAAGTATGAAGCAATTCCTGCCAATACTGTGGAGGATAGCCGGCCTACAAACCACGCTTATACATCATCCTGTCATCCATCAGCCTAACACCACACACAACATACCTTTGTTTTATATTGTTATTAAAAGATTTATTTCTGGACACTCTTGACATACTTAAAGGGAAAAGCACGACCTACATTTACCATCACACACAAAGCGTCCCTCTGGAAATACTACTACACCCACACTTAATCTCCTCTTACTGCAGGACTGGGAACCAAAGTATATTACAAAGAATATTAAAGGGGTTATCCAGCACTAGAAAAACATCTCCTATCTATCTATCTATCTGTCTGTCTGTCTGTCTGTCTATCTATCTATCTATCTATCTATCTATCTATCTATCTATCTATCTGTCTTCTATCCATCTATCTATCTATCTGTCTTCTATCTATCTATCTATCTATCTATCTATCTATCTATCTCCTATCTATCTCCTATCTATCTATCTATCTATCTATCTATCTATCTATCTCCTATCTATCTATCTATCTATCTATCTCCTATCTGTCTATCTATCTATCTATCTATCTATCTATCTCCTATCTATCTATCTATCTATCTATCTATCTATCTATTATCTATCTATCTTTTTTCCCTTTAGGGGAACTATCTCCTATCTATCTATCTCCTATCTATCTAATATCTATCAATCATCTATCTATCTATCTATCTATTATCTATATCATATCTATCTATCTATCTATCTATCTATCTATCTATCTATCTATCTATCTATCTATATCATATCTATCTATCTATTATCTATGTATCTTTCTTTCTTTCTATCTATCTATTATCTATGTATCTATCTATTATCTATGTATCTATCTATTATCTATGTATCTATCTATCTATCTATCTATTATCTATGTATCTATCTATCTATCTATTATCTATGTATCTATCTATCTATCTCCTATCTATCTCCTGTCCTATATCTATCTCCTATCCTATATCTATCTCCTATCCTATATCTATCTATCTATCTATCTATCTATCTATCTATCTATCTATCTATCTATCTATCTCCTATCTATCTATCTATCTATCTATCTATCTATCTATCTATCTATTATCTATGTATCTATCTATCTAATATCAAATCAAATCAGCTTTATTGGCAGGTCTAAATAACATATTAGCATTTCCAAAGCAAACAGGATATTTTTGGGGGATGGGTAGGGAAGATGGGTAGGGATAGAGGGTAGGGACAGGAGTCTGTGGTATATTATAGGTGGCGGGATGGGGGGATACCGGGGTCAGGTGATTGGAGTTCATGACATATCAAGCTCCTCTCTATTGTGCTACTATGGTCGCTGTGGTCTCTGCTTCCCCCAGCAGGATGGACAGTCTCTCTTTCTCCTCCATGGTGGGGAAGCCTGGGAGGACATCAGAGAGTCTGCTATAGTGAGTGTCCCTCACTGCTGAGTATTTGGAGCAGTGTAGCAGGAAGTGGGCCTCATTCTCCACGGCCTCCTGGTCGCACTGCTGGCACAGTCGGCTCTCCCTGGGCTTGTACGTCTGTCGGTGACGCCCGGTTTCAATGGCCAGGTTGTGGGCGCTCAGTCTGTAGCGGCTCAGGGTTTCTCTAGATATGGGGCCAGTCTGTAATCTATCTATCTCCTACAATAAGGAGTTACCTGGTACATGTATATCTCACAGTCAGTAAGAGACAATAAGGAAATGTTTCTAGTCTCTCCTGTCTTATTACATTCAGCAATAAAAAAGAAACTGTGCAAAGACACAAAATATGAACCAATAAAACAAACAGCCCCCTGTCTGACCATCAGAGAAGGAGCAGCCATCTATCCTCAATAGTTGTAGGCTGTAATTAGAGCAATGTTGTTGATGGTCCGCATAACACAGAACATCACTGACCCGGATGCCCTCCTGACATGAAGATTTACAATGCTTTTATATAACAGGACACGTCCCCACTCAGTGTGATTCATACTGCCAATCACCCCGCCTGACATTGTCATATCCCTCCATGCCACCATTCCTCTACACACAGGCCGCAGCCTGACTCATTAGCCAAATCCAATATCAGCTGGACATGTAGGGTTAATAAACCCTCAGTGTAATATGCTGCAATAATTACTTACAGCACCATATAGGAACAAACAAGCCACCCATATCTATCTCCTATCTGTCTATGTATCTCCTATCTATCTATTTATCTATAAGCCAGCAGGGGTCCGCACAGGTACATAAGCCTGCAGGGGTCCGCACAGGTACAGGTACTGGTGCAGGCATCAGGGGACAGGACTGTGGAGGTAATCTCTCCATAGCTGTAACCCCTCTCTCCCCGGACAGAGTGTGTTGCATGTATGTGCCCACATAAGCCCTGCTCATTCCTTCATGCTCCCTGCAGTCTCTGTCATCCCTTGTGTTTCCGTCCTCTCCATTCCTGTTATAATGTGCCTGCACTTACACTCAGCTATACACACTGCTGCTATAATGTGCCTGCACTCACACTCAGCTATACACTTTGCTGCTATAATGTGCCTGCACTCACACTCAGCTATACACACTGCCGCTATAATGTGCCTGCACTCACACTCAGCTATACACACTGCTGCTATAATGTGCCTGCACTCACACTCAGCTATACACACTGCTGCTATATTGTGCCTGTCTTCACACTCAGCTATACACACTGCTGCTATAATGTGCCTGCACTCACACTCAGCCATTCATACTGCTGCTATAATGTGCCTGCACTCACACTCAGCTATACACACTGCTGCTATAATGTGCCTGCACTCACACTCAGCTATACACACTGCCGCTATAATGTGCCTGCACTCACACTCAGCTATACACACTGCTGCTATAATGTGCCTGCACTCACACTCAGCCATTCACACTGCTGCTATAATGTGCCTGCACTCACACTCAGCTATACACACTGCTGCTATAATGTGCCTGCACTCACACTCAGCTATACACACTGCCGCTATAATGTGCCTGCACTCACACTCAGCTATACACACTGCTGCTATAATGTGCCTGCACTCACACTCAGCTATACACACTGCCGCTAAAATGTGCCTGCACTCCCACTCAGCTATACACACTGCTGCCATAATGTGCCTGCACTCACACTCACATTCACGCCATTCACACTGCTGTATAGAAACGTTTCTGTCTTTGTCCTCCTGCACAGCTCTGTGATTCTCACTTCTTGACTGGTCCATGCTGAACACACCCCCTTCCCCATTGCTGTCATGTGACCACACAGACCTCTGACAGCAACCCTGCTTCTCTATTCTAACCTGTTGTACTACGCTACTGCATTATGGGGATCTGCAGTTCCATCCTGTATCTACAAACTGTGGCTGTGTTATCAGGTTTATGCCCTCACTATACATTATACACCACATGCTGATTGCTATACTGTACAGTAACTTATTATATCACATATTCAGCTGTTTCTGAATGTTTGTTTCATCTGTTCTACATGTTATTCAGAATATAAAATCATTATTTTTAGGATGTGGAACCAATCGTCTGCATATCAGAGATTTCTTATGGGAAAATTTACTTTGGTTTAAGAGTGATTTGGATTGCCCGGTACAAATTATGCTCGTAATCCAAGGCACCACTGTATTCAATTATGTGACTGTTTAGTTGGTATCCAGTTTGGTTCTGCAGTAAGTCCTAGGGGTATCTGAGCACTGCAGCCACTGACAAGACCCAGGAAAGGAAACTCCGATAGGTAAAGTCCAGTTCTTTCATCTTCTGACCAGCATTGTTACCACCATTGAGCGAGTCGTCATTTTTACTTCTACTAGATCAAGAAGTTGAAGAGTTGTTGGATGACCACCAAGGGTCACCTGGTTGGGGGGGGTTCCATAGCTTTTGTTGTAAATAACCCGATCTGACTATTCTAGTAAAACATTTGAATGTGACTTTTGGCAAAGGACCATTTCCAGACGATACTATAATAACGATTTAACGTCAAAGCCCTTTAATACAGTGCAGACCTTTTCAGCACCGGGAAGTGACTAATGGAAGCATTTAGTAAGGTCAGAATTGACTGTTCTTGTAAAGCGCTAGGCAGTCAAGGCTTCACATTTTCTCTTTCTTTTTTTCTGGCTTCGGAAAGAACTAGAATGGGCAACGCAAACATAATTATTCTTCTGCCTTCCATAGTAATAGCCTGTCACACTGTATCTCTCGAGAAGCAATTTTTAGTAATGTGTCCCCAATCTCCTTATCTCTCCTCAGTGAGGAACATTAGACTGGGGGGGGGCTTAATTATTGCCTAACCTCCTATATCATTGGAAGGGGTCATAGGGGTATAATACAAAGACTGATCAAGGTAGGCAAATTAGCTCTCCTAGCCGCTTACGTCCAATAGGTGGCACTAGAGAGACAGCTTTTTTCCTAGGAGAGGTAATTTGCATTTCCTGGGAAAGTCCTATACCAGCTGGTGAGCTCTATGTTCTATACAGCTGCTGACTTCTATGCAAGCAGCTTGTCTCCATTAGGAGAGTCAATACCACAGAGACCTAAATCAATCTATGGTAACATTGTTTATTAACCAGTGTTACCAATAGTAAAGAGGTTCTGTTGTTTTAGGTAACTTTTCAGATTTCTGCTCTGCAGGCTACATCTAAACCCTCCAGCTGTCCCTGAGTTAGTGGTCTCGGCTCTAAGATGGCTCCTGTACATTTTACACACACGTAGGAGGGGATCCTGCTCTTCTGTAACTACATACACACCCTAAGAAGCAGAAACAGCATAGTAGACATTATAGAGTAGTACTAAGTAGTATGGGCTGTGAATCAAGCCCTAGGGTAAGATCTAATGCTCACTTATCAGAGAGATCTAATACTCAGAGTGAGCTCTTGTGTAGTCTGTGTAAAGTTGCTTTGTCTTTCTGTTTACTTCTGGTCTCTCCAATCATTCATTCACTCCCCCTCCCATCTCCCTCCTTGCCCCTTCCCTTTCCATAGACTTGTATGGGCAGCATATAAACTCATCCCTCAACTGTATTTAACCCCTAGACCACCCATGACATACTTTTATGCCATGGCATCACTAAGGTCGTACAGAGCGGGGGATCATGGCTCATGGCCAGCACTAATAGCCTAACCACTCAGAACATACGAGGGAATTGGCCTCCTGCCATTACATCGCGGAATCCCACCCCCACAGATCACTGATGATCTGTTCTGCTAAGAGCCTAGGGCCTCTTCATTGCCTTGTTTGCTATCCCAGCTCAGCGATTGCTATAGGCTGCCTTCAGCAGCCTGTAGCAATTGAGTGCAGAGTACTTTGATCAATGCAGTACATATGTCATAGTACTACAAGTCTATGTCATAGTGCTACAAATAAGTGTAAATTTTTTTATATAGAGAGTATATATAATTAATTACATTTTTTAATATATAAATAATAAAAGTTTCTATTGCTCCCCTTTTTCTAAAAAAATAAATAATAAAAGTTTCTATTGCTCCCCTTTTTCTAAAAAAATAAATAAAAAAAAAATAAAAACATACTGTATTTGGTATCACTGCATGCGGAATAACCTGTACTATTCAATAGTTACATTTCTGATCTCGCATGGTAAACAGTGTAAGTGTGAAAAACCCACCAAAATGCAAAATAGCTGATTTTCGGTCACATCACATCCAGAAAAAAATACATTAAAAGTGATCAAAAAGTCACATATACCCAAGTGTGGTACCTATAAAAAGTACAGATAAAAAAATGTTGCCTCATATAGCCCCCTAGACCACAAAATAAAAGTGTTATAGGGATCAGGATAGAGCAATTTCCAGCACATTTATGTCTTTTTTTTCAAAAAGTTTACATTTTATAAAAGCAGAGAAATAAAATAAAAGTTATAAAAGTTGCCTATCGTGGTAATCATACTGACTTGAGGGACATAGATAACATGTCAGTTTTACCACAAGGCAGTTTAAAGATTGTTTTAAAAAAAATTTAAATTTGACAGCACATTCACATAGTTTCACATAGTTTTTTTCTTCATTTATAAAGCATGTTTTACGGAAAAATTAAGTGTGCCATTTCAAAGTATAATTGGTGTCGTAAAAAACATGAGCTCCTATGGGTCTGTAGGTGAAAAAAAGCGAAAATTGGCCTGGTCATCTATGTGTTAAGAGTTGAGCTTTTTCAAGATCAATGAAAGTTTAGACAGGGGAAAGAAAGGAGTCTGATATCAAGAGAAAGAGGCATTTTTCTCTTATAAGATATATTATAAAGTTTCTTACATTTGCTTGTACTATTGATTTACACAAAGTTTGTTGACCATTTAAGAACCAACAAATGGACAAATACTCTAACAGGTATATCAAGTCGTCTTTAGGTTCTCAGATGGTTTCCACTTATTGGAAATGGCCCCATGCAAAGAAGCGGGGGACATTCTTTACTTACTTTCCGGTATAGCTAATATTTTGTTTCTTGTGGAAATCGGGAGCCTATATAGATAGACATTACTGATGGTTGGGATAAATGGTCCTCCTTCCCACTGGCCATAATGAGCGCAGGTTGACTCAACAGTACATATGTCTTTGGTTCTCCCCTTCTCAGCGTCTTATCTCTACATTCCCAGTATAAACAGATGGTAAGGAGCACTAATCATATGGTGCCAGGGTATGAAATCCAGTTCCATCACCATTGTGACGTCAGGTAATGACTTCTTGGTCCCCACAAGAATGAATGTTTATCCCAGTAACCAGGATGGAGCATATAATGAGGCTATTGGGATAATCTTATGTTTGCCTCGGAAGATTACTGTAATAGGATAATGGGTGGTGTGTCTTTAAACAGTGTAAAGCTCTCCGATTCTATACTTGCCATAAAGGGAGGTGTAAGGGATTTAATTATATGGGAAGCGTACTATTATTCCATCCTTCCAATGATTCCATTAAGCCAAGATGAAACATCTGGATTGGCCATTTGTGTAAAGACACAAGAATTGTATAAAGGAGCTCATAGGTATCATCAGTCCCATAAGTAACCCAACCAATGGGCTATCTGACAATATGTAACAGAATAAAAAAAAAAAAATACAAAAAAAACATAAACTAGCGCCACCTATAGGCTTGAATAACGTGACAGCACAGAATATGTGACCGTATCTATAATATATAGAACCATACAAAACTCAAAATGCCACCAATAGTTCCAGGGGAGGATGCCTTGATAATACAGCATGTAATATAACAGGATTCATTTTGTTCCACAAATTTCATATGTAGCTTTGGGTGTTCAGACTCTTATTGATCGCTAGAATGACCGCAAAGAAGCGTCCACAAAGCACGCTCTATCCCCGCCCTGTCCATATGTGAGGAGAAAAAGTTTCATATTAAATCAATGGCACCAACTACTGCAGCAATATGGAGAAAGAAGTGCCCAGCCGTGAGCTTCTCCCCACCCGTTATAGTGATCAAGTGGGGTTGCCACATCAAAACCTCAACCAATCAGGACTGATCAAAATGTCTCTAGGACTTGTCAATAGTCCAAGGTGATGAGATAAAGGGGTTGTCCAGGATTAGAAAAATATTGCTGCTTTTTTCCAAAAATAGCGCCACCAGTGTCCTCAGGTTTTGTGTGGTATTGCATTTTGGCTCGATTCATTTCAATGTAAATAAGCTGCAATATCACATGAAAAACTTAGGACAAGAGTGGCGCTGTCATATGGTTGACAGTTCATTTACGTGGTTAGGCCGGGATTACACAGCGTATGACACCCACCGTTCTGCGACCCAGCCATGTCACAGAATGGCCACTGTCAGTGAAGTTTATGCCGGCCAGTACTGCAGTACCAGCTGGATAAACTTCAATTCTATTCAATGGGAATGCCGGCACATCAGTGTGCTCCGCATCCCAATTCACCATAGCCAACAATGGACTGTCCGGCCGAAGCCGCACTCTCCACTGTGTGACCTGTCAGGCTTGTGCGGACGCTATTCAATGACATGTCAGTTTTTCGTGCGACCGCTAGGGATCCCAGCCGGAGCGTATACTATGTGTATACACTCCAGCCAGGATTCCCTCTGACTGAAGTACAACGTAAGTTTTGTATTAATCACGGCCATTGTCGACAACGGCTGTGATTAATACAAAACTTCCGTTGTGTGAACATAGGCTTAGTATGTAATAATACATTCTCCCTGTTGTTATGTGGTCAGTAGGTTCTGAAGCTGGAACCAGGCTGATCGTGGGCCCATAGTAGGATATAAGTAACGGCCAGGTACAAGCATCTGCCAGGGCGGACACAACCGGGACCAAAAAAAACAAATGATTGAGTGTCACGATGACCAGATGATATTCCATGGATTGAGCGCTCCCGTATTAATCACTTGTACACTTTCTGGGCCTCTGCTCGCTGGACAGCTGGAATTATATGCTTTTAAGGATTGCGTCCTTCCTACATATGTGACACGTACGGAACAACTCACCTACCGTGTAAGTGAATGAATACAGACCTACAATTAAACTAACTACTGTGCCCTGCTACACCCACAACCTCTCATTTCTGCCGAGAAGGATTAATGGGTTTATGTGGAAAGGATAAAGATTTTATCCTGTAATACAGAACCAAGGTTGAGCATTTAGCTCCGGCTTTCCATAGTGGACAATGTCAGTGCGGGTCCTGTGATCTCTTTATCCACAGATAATACTGTCTATTGCTGCACGCGGCACTAAGTGACTATTTCTGGTGGAAATTCTGGGCAGCCTTTTCTTACTTCTATCTATATCTGGGAGAGAAGACTGACAATTATGGCTATTAATATGGCTCCTACACAGGGCCGTATTACCAGCTGCCGGTGCCCGCGGCACTACACCTTCAGACCCCCCATATATACAGTACTCAGGGCCGTATTACCAGCTGCTGCCCCCGGCACTAAACCTGCAGACCCCCCATCGTCACTCACCAATTAGCATCAGGATTTTCTAGTTTCTGAACATCATATTGATATCTGATCAGTCTTCACCCGCGTTCCCACATTTACTGTACGTCACGACATGCAGCCAAAACCAGAACCTCATGAGGTAACCAATAGGCATATGGCCAATAAACCTGGTAACAGCACATGACTACAGGGGAAGAAATGGGAGCCTGGTTTCGGCCACATGCATTTCTCTCGCGTTTTTCATGCCTAAAACAAACAAATTTCCACATTCATTCAATGATTAGAGCTAGAGATGAGCGAAGCGCTCATCTAAGCAAAGCGAATTGCTTAGTCTGATCCACGTTCCGTTTATCAAGCCGCCAGGATTCCAGCGCTGTTCCACTTCCTGCCTCTCCACTCTGGGTGCCGGGGAAAAGCTGGATCCAATTCTGGGAAACTGGGAGGAGTTTCCCAGGATTGGATCCAGCTTTTTCCGGCATCCTGGGAGGATACGCGTACGAGGATGAGCAGAGCGCTGATCAAATGAAGCGACTTGCTTTGCCTAGATGAGCGCTTGGCTCATCTGTAATTAGAGCAGCCTGAATATTGTCTGAAGGAATTCTCACCACAGGATGGGTAGGTAATATCTTCAGGCTTCACATATAACACCGCCACACCAGACCTGACCAATACCACCATGCAACCCCACCACCACTACCCTCCTCAAAAAAACACCAGATTTACTGGCAAGTCTGAACTGGAGGTGGGAGACGGAAAAAAAATAAAAATAAAAAAACATTGTTTCCTTCCCCCTGCTTCCTGGTGCTGCAAACCCCCCCCCCCCCCCAAGGAGCTGCCCTAGGCACCGGATCACAGGTGCCTAGTGGTAAATACGGCCCTGCTCCTACAGAGGTTGTCCTAGTAGCTTCACAACCCGATTGCAGCCCATGTGGTCCTCTCCTTTCATATGCACTTTAGAAAAAATGGCCACATGTATGTGTTACCACTAGAGATGAGTGTGACTGGAGCCATAGGTAGTATCCATGTTTTCCAGGACTCCCTAAGGCTGTATCCAACTCCTTCAGCCACCGGTATTGGAATGCTGAGACATCTGACTCATGCATGCTCAAGTTGCGCTCATCTCTAGTGGCCACCTCTTTGTTTTTTTTGGCTTTATAGGACCATCACACAAAGCATAGTGTCCTGGGTGACAACCCTATAATCCATCCCCGTTGTATAAAGGCCCTAATGGCAAATCTACCTTCTTTTATAGCAGAATAAGAATAGGCAGGATTGGAGTGGCCCACCAGCAGACCAGGTAAGCCTAAAGATCGGGCAGAGGACTAGCCCATTTGGAGGCGAAGCCAATCACTTACAACTAGGGTCCATATCTTATGGGTTGATTCACACACCTATTAGACCGTATTGATAAACAATGTCAGCAACAAAGATTATGATGAAATAGAAAGCCCCAAGGTAGACAATAGAGTAGTGGAGAGAGCTCATGGTAGGAGTACTATAAACAGCAGATAGGGAATGGGAAGGAAGGGGTACATAGTAGGTGATAGGGTAGGGAGAGGACTAAGGGTACCTGGGGGTTGACTAAGCACTCGAGTACACTGTATGATTATCGGCCAAACGGTAAGATATCCTGTGTAACAGGGCCAACGATCAGTGATCAGAAGGAAAGGGCCACACGTACAGTCCAACAATCATATGTGTGGTCATCCCAAAACGATGGTCAAATCATGGTTCTTCAACCAAGGAGGAGAACTAAGAGATTGTCTCTTGTTTACAGTGAGTGTCGTCCCATTGAGTAGACCCCTTAGGAAGGGAGGATGTCTTTTGAGAAAAGACCAGAAGGAAAAGTTTCCTACTCGCCCTTTTCTGTAGCATTTTCACAACTTGATTTCTATCACAGTGACGGGACTAGTAGGGGCCTTTGAAGATGCCATGTAAATTTGGCAACTTTTGTATCTGTATTTTAGGGCTGGGTGGTCCCTAGGTGGATTATTGTGGGCAGGGTCCGCAGGGAATCACCTATGTCTCCAAATCTTGCGCCCTCGCGGTCAAGTGTCTCAGGGCTAAGGATGAAGTAGGAGACTTGTTTGGCCTTGTAATAACAAAGTGGATTAGGATGCTTTGAAGTTCCCTTCCTGACGATTCTTCGGAGCACTCAGGAATAGGATTACATAGGTTTATGTGAAATGTTTATTAGTTATTTATACTGATTGCTTTATCATATGTAATAGTGTTATTCACAAGAGCAGCCGATGTGGCCTTCCCACCAACCTTATGAGTATTTCTAGGACAGAGGTTGGGGGGTTTGTGGGGAACCGCAGTATAGCTAGACCATCCCATAGTCATAAAAGTGAATGCACTACTTTTCTGTATAGATAGAGGGAATCCTGAGTCACCAGTTTTTCTAAAAGCCGATCTATAACCAAGATGGGAAACTACATTTCCCATCATGCAACTCCCTGATTGGTCTGTTTGCGTACTTGCCCCCTTAGCTTTCCTTCCTGCCCACTGCTGTCATTACTATTGCACAGTAAACACAGGACTGTTTTCTTCACTGATTTTGCATCATCCCAATATGCATTCCATACTAGCTAAGGCTATGTTTACACTGCGTTTGTTCTGTGGAAAACACGGTCGTAGTTTCAACGGCCATGATTTCTACGGAACTTACGTAGTGCTGCAGGCTGAAGGGATCCTGGCTGGAGTGTATACACATGGTATACACTCCGGCCGGGATCCCTAGCGGCGCCAGAGAAAACTGACATGTCAGTTTTCTGCGGCCGCTATTCAGTGAATAGTGGCCGCAGAAAATCCTGTCAGTGCACACTATGGAGTAACTGGCTCTGGCCGCACGCTCCATAGTGTGCTGTGGGGAGTTCTGATGCGGGCGTGCCCAGTTACACCCGCATCAGAACTCTGCGGCAATAAAGATCATCCGGACGGTACTGCAGTACCAGCCGGGATGATCTTTTCAGAGACCGTCCGTTCCATGACCCGGCCAGGTCATGGAACGGCCGGTCTCATACGAGGTCTGAACGTAGCCTAATGATGTAGCAGAGCTGACGTTTGCTGACTGTGATTTAAAAAAAACATTCTAATTCCATCCAGACTCTAAGAACATCTATAACACTTACAATATAAAGAGCTAAGACACAAAGACAGGTACATACATATGCCTGCATTCACTGACAGCAAGCAGAGATAGAACTATACCTTTTCATATTACAGAAACCTAGCCTCAGGGACACATGTGAGTCTATGGAAGCAGCACAGGTGCATGAAGATGATGCATATGATGTCTTATGGGGGGCCATGTTACCAAGTCAAGGAGATCACATGTCCTGTGTCTACAAAGGGAGGGGGGAAGAGAGAGCTTAGCGTTGTCAGATTGGACCCAGAGTAGAGGACTTTACACATCCAGAGCAGATAAAAATAAGAAAAAAAAAAACAGGGAAAGGGTGCTAGATAGGTTATACATATATATTAGACATAGGGTGGTATTGGGGAGGGGGGTTGTTTAGAATATTGTTTTTGTTACCCAGATAACCCCTTTAAACTCCAAGGGCCTGTCAGTACAGTACATCCCAGAATCTTTTTTGATGGGAACATATTGAGATAAGAACATCCACATATGTGTCCACATGCCCCCTACTGGAGAAGTCAATGTGAAATCCTCCTCGTAATTCATTTCAATGGAGGGCACAGAAGGTAAAACAGCTACTGTGAAAAAATAGAACGAAACTATATTTAAAGAAAAAAAAATCTCTTCTTTTATTAGAATTAAGTAAAGTCTAAGTCTATAGGGAACTTTCAGTACTTAACTGGAAATCAGCTATTACTAGCCAACTATTTTTACACCACTATGCAATATGAGACGGGGTCGAGCGGATCATGTCAATACATCTTATTAGGTGGGTCCATAGTGAATACAGCCGCTGCAGACAGACATATCCTAGATGAATATATAGAACAATCTACAGGAAGGCTTTACTAGGAATTGATTATAGCCTTGAAAAATGACCAAAAGTCCCTTTCCCATGGTTTACCTGAGCTGGAGATGCTACGGGGACCAATTACTACTACTATTTACCGTATTCGGCAAGGTTTGCATTTCAGGAACGCTCAATGCCAAGCAGACTACTCAATATCCCCTTGCGGCACGATGGGGACAGTAAGAACGTTAGCTTTTAGTTACACCAGAACTATCACGATTTCTATAATACACTATAACTAATGCTTATCTGTATCAGGATTCTTCTGTCATGGGCAACTATTTATAATTTACATAAAATTTCAATAGTCTGGTCTTCGAGAGAGTACATTCTACCCATAGTTACAAGGGGTACTGTAGCAGTCACGTAGTATTATAAATGGTACACACTTGGACTGGGGACTGTTACACATGTTGCATCATTTTGGTGAAGGCCCAAGTTGGTGAAGGCCAAGGATGAGATCTCCTAACTAGATATGAGCCCAGCTGGAACATGCTCGTGTTCAATTGTTCGCCATTTCAATACCGGTGGCTGAAGAAGTTGCATGCAGCCCTAGGGAGTCCTGGAAAAGGGGTACAGCCTATGGCCTATGGCTGTATGCATGTTTTCCAGGACTCCTTCGAGCTGTGTCCAACTTCTTTAGCCAGTAATCAAATGCCGAACAATCAGAGTCGAGCATGCTCCAGTTGACCTCATCTCTACTCCTAACATATATCTATGAGAGGTCAGAAGAAAGAGACAACGCAACAAGTGACTGCTCTGTTAGGTTAAACCGCTATGTAAACTCTCCCTAGGGGTATGTGCACACTACAGAAAAGAGGGGGAAACTTCAAGCAGATTCCGCCACGCCCCCACTTGAAGTTCCACCCGTCCCATAGGCTCTATTATATTTGCAGCAGATTTTGTCCAAAGAATTGACATGTCAATTCTTTGGGCTGATGGCGGAATCTGCCTGAGCATATAATCCGATTGAAGTTCTCTGCCGATTTTCTGTCGCGTGCATGTACCCTTCCATTGGTAACTAACCAAAAAGGGGTGCACGTTTTCCCTTGCCATCTCTTTACTTTGACCCTTGTCCCGATTCCCATTTTACCTCACTGCAAAACCTAAGAAAAATAAGTCCTTCTCCACTTCCGATAGCAAGGTGGGCATAAGCAACTAGTACTGGGTAACCTCTATGGTATAATGATTGCCGAGCAGCTGTCGGTTGTCTTGGCACTGACAGCCCCTATGAATGCTGGCACCTTGTATTGTGAAGTCTCCTTGGTGACAGTCTCGGCTGCTTTCTCGTCAGATCTGAGCAGTATTCATTGCACATCATTATGTATTTCATCTCGGTAATCTTCTCTATAGTGAACAGGCCGCCACTGCTCACAGACATATCGCCATTTATTTGCCTCTTCCAAAAATAACATTTCAGATTTTTTGTGACATTGAATCAATATGAAAGGTGTTCTGTGAATACGGAGACTCATTCCAGCACATGACAATAAAACAACCTTATTCTGCTCACTTTCGCTTCTGTTAATTTATTTGAAAGGGGTTGAATAGATTTAAAGGGGTTGCATAGCTCCATCAAAGTGAATGTGGCTTAAGTGCAATACTATGTGTGACCTGTAAACAGGTGCGGCACTGTTTCTGGAAGAAATAAGCTTTGTTTCTTTAATATTGGAAAAGCCCTCTGACTTTTTTTTTTTTTACTTAAAGGGGTCTCCCGACTAACATTTTTTTTTGACTGTCTACTGGGACTTTAACTTATCTTGAACATATGGGGGTCCAGGTCTCCATTCTCAGTCACTTTCTACCATGATCAATTGTAGATATGGAAACAGCCGAGTTGGTGGTGCGGTTTCATTTTCCTTCCCCACATAATGTCATTTGTACTAGCCGCTATACCACCTAACTGCTTTGGCTGTGAGCCTTGCCTGAGGGTGATGTTCAAGGGATTCCCTAGGTCTCTATTTTCTATCTTCTATGGAATAAGAATCTGGACTTCACTGCGAGGGGCCAACAGGTCACTACCTCAGGAGCGGCCTCAGTGTAGGTAACAGCTGGCCATGGGCCATCTAGAAGGGTACGGCAGCAGAACAGTCTGGGTTTAAGGACTGTATTACACACAGTAGCAGATTATAACAGATCCTTTTCGGGCGGTAGCCAAGGGCCCTGAGCATGGGCAACAGCAGATCAAAGGTTACCCAGTGGTTGTGCCCATATGGATGAGCAGTTCGCTGGTGAGAACATGCTGCTGGCATAACCGGTGTCTGTTTATAGGACCATAAAAAGATAAGAAACCTATAAAAGCTAATTCTCGCCTCACTTCTAACCTACAAACATTAGAAGATGGGGTAGTTATAGATATATATTACATGATGGCAGAATCAGACTACACAGGGTTTGTTTGTTGTCTGTTACCATGGAAACACATAAGACAGACACTTCATCATAAAGATAACTCATGTGCATTTGCCCTATTCTGCCATATGGAGATTATAGAACATGGTTACCCCGCTTGTAAACTCCATCTATGAACCAGAAGGGACTGTGGCTTCCACCCCTTCCTGTATAGTGACTAATTACCTCCACACCAGCCATGTCACCTGCAAAGCCTGATCATAAATCACCCTAAAGACGGGTAGATCAACCTTGACGGTGACAATTAGTATGAAATAGCCTTACTAGAATCTCTAATGCCCAGGAGATGGTTGAAGTAGCATTGCCAAAGGCGACCTACCAGCAGCAACTTGATATATATATTTATAAATGGATCTGGCTGACATTTTGTTGGAGCTCGGAGAACACAAGAGACGTAAAGAGAAGGAATAACAATTTCCCCTGAAGCTAAGATATACATTTTTCACTCAATTAGCACTCGTCTAAATTGTCCTCCTCCGAGACATGGGAATATATTAATATTTAGATAAGTGCTTTAAAATTAATGGATGCAGTTATATATGGCACGGCGACGTCCCTGGACTGTTATCGTAGGGTCGGGGCTCTGCTGACAAATGATATGGCAGCTGTAATTATGTTATGTGTTTTTCCTGTAGTCCGTCTCATTATACCATGAATGGGGAAGGTAGAGGGTCTACAGATCAGTGAGCTCCTCCACTATTCTTCTGGAGCTATTAAAGTGGATGATCTTGGACGTGCAACCATTATGATGACAGACAGGGCCAGTCCCAATGCCCCCATAACATGACTATTCCCCCATCCCCAATACAATAGAGCCCACCCCATAACATGTCCTCTTAATAGATGCAACCATATTGGCCCCACAATATAAACTTATATATAGTGTCCCACAACGGAGACAACTTTAACTACTCATAATGTCAAGCATCCATCACAGTGCAAACACATGAACCCCCATGACAGTACCCAGCACAATAACCTATACTGTTAACTATAGAGACCCTAAAATAATGCAGTTACAGGGCCCCCATAACAAAGCCATCCAATACAATATAATTATAATATCAACTGCTGAGACCATATGATGGTGCAAATTCCCTATAATACTGCACCTACACTGCCCCCATAACAGAGCCAACCACATGTCAACCATCGTGTATTCACAGAGCCCCCCTCTTCCCATAACGGAGCAATTACAGAGACCCCATAACAGGACCACACAATACACCATAATCATAGCGTCAACCATAGTGTATACACAGAGACCCTATTATAATGCCAATTCCCCATAACAGAACTAACCACAATGATTCATAATATCAATGGCAGCGACTGATACAATCCCTCATACAGTTCTTGCTGCCTCCACGCTCCCAAACACCTTCCCCTACGTCTCGCTCTCTCTCTTTGGCCTCTCTCCTCCCTTGAGGAACATGGTAACCTGCTCTTTTATAGGGTCAGTGACCTTATTAGGATACCGCCACATCATACGCCAAGGTTACGGACCTCAGGGTATTGCTCTCTTCCATTACTCCTCATTCCTGTAATAAGGAAACCATTTCCCAGAATCCTCCACTTCTCATTTCCTGACTAAAATGAGATCTATCCTTGTAAGACAATCCACAATAGCCGATATATATGACAGGACGGGCCCAGAGAGTTGTGTTCTCCACACACCAGGCCTGACGGCCTACAGGTCAAGTGTCTATTAACCTGGGATCACAGGGACTCTGGGATGAAACGCCGTCCGCTGAGATTAATAGAGGGAGGATCAGAATTAGATTCGGCAGGGAGATTTGCAGCAGATATGGAGTTGATGAGGCGGCCATGACTGGCAATGATTAAAGGGACGTTATATAAAACATATCCGGCATTAGATAGGACCCACTCACAGGGGAATGTTACTGGAACTGTCCAATAAAGAAGGTAGAAAATAGGATAGTTTAGCTTGGCCACATTTACTCAGTAGATGCTGAGCTGCAATACAGTCTATAGACAGCAGGACTTTTGTTCTCACCCAGATAATCCCTTTATCAGTTATATTCCTCTAGTGCGTGCAATAATGTATGCCCACAATAGTGTATGAGAAGGTGCATGCCCACAATAGTGTATGAGAAGGTGCATGCCCACAATAGTGTATGAGAAGGTGCATGCCCACAATAGTGTATGAGAAGGTGCATGCCCACAATAGTGTATGAGAAGATGCATGCCCAAAATAGTGTATGAGAAGGTGCATGCCCACAATAGTGTATGAGAAGGTGCATGCCCACAATAGTGTATGATTAGGTGCATGCCCACAATAGTGTATGAGAAGGTGCATGCCCACAATAGTGTATGAGAAGGTGCATGCCCACCATAGTCTATGAGAAGGTGCATGCCCACAATAGTGTATGAGAAGATGCATGCCCAAAATAGTGTATGAGAAGGTGCATGCCCACAATAGTGTATGAGAAGGTGCATGCCCACAATAGTGTATGATTAGGTGCATGCCCACAATAGTGTATGAGAAGGTGCATGCCCACAATAGTGTATGAGAAGGTGCATGCCCACCATAGTCTATGAGAAGGTGCATGCTCACCATAGTGTATGAGAAGGTGCATGCCCACAATAGTGTATGAGAAGGTGCATGCCCACCATAGTGTATGAGAAGGTGCATGCCCACAATAGTGTATGAGAAGGTGCATGCCCACAATAGTGTATGAGAAGGTGCATGCCCACAATAGTGTATGAGAAGGTGCATGCCCACCATAGTGTATTAAAAGGTGTATGCAATGATGTAGTGTATGAGAAGGCACATGCCCACCAGAGTGTATGAGAAGGTGCATGCCCACCAGAGTGTATGAGAAGGTGCATGCCCACCAGAGTGTATGAGAAGGTGCATGCCCACAATAGTGTATGAGAAGGTGCATGCCCACCAGAGTGTATGAGAAGGTGCATGCCCACCAGAGTGTATGAGAAGGTGTATGCAATGATGTAGTGTATGAGAAGGCACATGCCCACCAGAGTGTATGAGAAGGTGCATGTCCACAATAGTGTATGAGAAGGTGTATGCCCACAACAGTATATGAGAAAGTGCATGCCCACCATAGTGTATGAGAAAGTGCATGCCCACCATAGTGTATGAGAAGGTTCCTTCCCCCCATAGTGTATGAGAAGGTGCATGCCCACAATAGTGTATGAGAAGGTGCATACCCACCATAGTGTATGAGAAGGTGCATGCCCACAATAGTGTATGAGAAGGCGCATGCCCACAATAGTGTATGAGAAGGTACATGCCCACAATAGTGTATGAGGAGGTGTATGCCCACCATAGTGTATGAGGTGTATGCCCACCATAGTGTATGAGAAGGTGTATGCCCACAATAGTGTATGAGAAGGTGTATGCTCACCATAGTGTATGAGAAGGTGCATGCCGACCATAGTGTATGAGGAGGTGCATGCCCACCATAGTGTATGAGAAGGTGCATGCCCACCATAGTGTATGAGAAGGTGCATGCCCACCATAGTGTATGAGAAGGTGCATGCCCACCACAGTGTATGAGAGTGCATGCCCACCATAGTGTATGAGAAGGTGCATGCCCACCACAGTGTATGAGAGTGCATGCCCACCATAGTGTATGAGAAGGTGCATGCCCACCATAGTGTATGAGAAGGTGCATGCCCACAATAGTGTATGAGAAGGTGCATGCCCACAATAGTGTATGAGAAGGTGCATGCCCACCATAGTGTATGAGAAGGTGCATGCCCACCATAGTGTATAAGAAGGTGCATGCCCACCATAGTGTATGAGAAGGTGCATGCCCACAATAATGTATGAGAACGTGCATGCCCACAATAGTGTATGAGAAGGCGCATGCCCACCATAGTGTATGAGAACTTGCATGCTCACCATAGTGTATGAGAAGGTACATGCCCACCATAGTGTATGAGAAGGTGCATGCCCACCATAGTGTATAAGAAGGTGCATGCCCACCATAGTGTATGAGAAGGTGCCTGCCCACCATAGTGTATGAGAAGGTGCCTGCCCACCATAGTGTATGAGAAGGTGCATGCCCACCATAGTGTATGAGAAGGTGCATGCCCATCATAGTGTATGAGAAGATGCCTGCCCACCACAGTGTATGAGAGTGCATGCCCACCATAGTGTATGAGAAGGTGCATGCCCACCATAGTGTATGAGAAGGTGCACGCCCACCACAGTGTATGAGAAGGTGTATGCCCACAATATTGTATGAGAAGGTGCATGCCCACCATAGTGTATAAGAAGGTGCATGCCCACAATAGTGTATGAGAAGATGCATGCTCATTTATTTCTGAAATTCGGCTGCTGCACTTATGTCCGAAGTTTATTTTACCCCATGGGGATAATCTAGGGGTTGGGGTACAAATCCTTAATCCCAGCAATCGTCCTATAAAAAGCCCCTGATGGCAGAGCTGTATGTAATCCATGTATTGACCAGGCGTCTATGAGCCGATAAGTCTGCGCTCTGCCTCTCTCCCTACGTTCACCTTCGCTCGTCCTTGAGACTGCTGCAGACTTCTGCTTTGCTCTGGTGAAACTCGACACATATTTCTTAGCCGGAGCTGCAGAATGTATTCTGAAGCAGATAGGGAGTGCGGAGATAAGACTACAACTGTGCTTTTATGTCACAGAGCACTGCAGCGCTAATAGTCTATTCACACATTTCAAGGGATGGAGATGAGGCTGAGAACAAGTGGAAGATTCAAGACTATTTCATGTTTCAAGTCAGATAGAGTTTTGCTTATAAGCTCAACAATTTAAAGGGATGCACATACTTTGATTTAACCTCTTAAAGGGGCTGCTTTCATTCTTTGGTAGGCAATAAGCTAATTCCAGGGTATCCTGTTGGGATCACCAGCGATCAGCAGTGATGGGAATGTTTGATTACCCTGCAGCGCCACCACAGGAGAAACAGAGCATTACACAGTTGAAAATAAACTTGGGTTGTGTGATGACTTCATATGTCGGCTCAGGGCCGGTGTCAGCACAGGGCTTACCCAAACAAGCGGGGCCCCATCGCTCCATCGCCTCTAGGGGCCAGACAGGCCCAGTGTTCTAATGTTCATCCCACTCACTGTAGTGCAGGGGGCTGAACATCAGAAGACAGAGAAAAAACAGGACCTGCCAGCCTCCTGCAGAGTATGAAGGACCTGATCACATGATCGGAAGGTCCTTAACCTAATTACAGTGTGGAAATATGGGCATAGAGGAAAAGGGACAAGACTGAGCTGTAAGTTGCGTGTGTCAGTCAGTCGGTGTCAGTCAGTAAGTGTCTGTGTCAGTCAATGTAATTAATGTGCATGTCAGTATCTGTGTCAGTAAGGTGTGTTTGTCTATGTTAGTGGTGTCTCAAGTGATTGTGCATAGTATGTGGATGATGGGTGCTTAGTGGACGGATGAGGCTCTGTTGGCCAAGGGCCCGGAAAAACCTGGAGCCGGCCCTCTGCCAGCTCTTTATAGCACTCTATAATTATAATGCTTTATAATTCTCTATGCTCCAATATGGTGTTTGGGGCTTATTTTTTCAGTTTGAGGGCAGGTTCAGACTACGGAGTTTTCGCGGATAAACTCCGCGGAATTCCGCCGCCTGTACACGCTCACGGACGCGCGCCTTTCTGCCGGCTCCATAGACACCATTCTATGGGCCGGCTGATTCCGCATTCCGCCGAAAGAATTGACGTGACAATTCTTTGGGCGGAATGCGGAATCAGCC
The DNA here is from genome assembly GCF_027789765.1 of Dendropsophus ebraccatus. Classification (NCBI taxonomy): domain Eukaryota; kingdom Metazoa; phylum Chordata; class Amphibia; order Anura; family Hylidae; genus Dendropsophus; species Dendropsophus ebraccatus. The sequence goes on along the minus strand of NC_091463.1, from coordinate 20,141,412 downwards.
GGCCCATAGAATGGTGTCTATGGAGCCGGCGGAAAGGCGCGCGGCCGTGAGGGCGTACATCCGGCGGAATTCCGCGGAGTTTATCCGCGAGAATTCCGTAGTGTGAACCCCCCCCATTACTATTTGTATTCCTGTAGTCATACCTTTCTTTGCTGCCAGTAGAGATATGGCTCCGGATTTTATGGGTTTAAGGCTCGGGAAGGTGTCATGTCTCATCATGTCACGTCATGTACTGTCCCCATAAAAAACCTTTCATGCTCTGGGCAGTTCCTGACATTGACAGAAGTGGCAGCAGAGAGCACTGTGTCAGACTGGAAAGGATACACCACTTCCTGCAGGACATGCAGCAGCTGATAAGTACTGGAAGACTGGAAATTTTTAAATAGAAGTAAATAATAAATCTGCATAACTTTCTTACACCATTTGATCTGAAAGAAAAAAAAAATATGCCAAAGTACCACTTAAACACTCTGTTAGGCTGTGACAGCCATGGTAGAGAACCTCAGAGAGTCTTAGAGAGTCACTCTCACTCTGCCAGACATAGTCAACCATCATCTTACATTGTTATCTTTCATTTATATGGCCACAGCTTCCCCAAGAAGAATGGCCTTAAAGGGGTACCCTAGTAATTTTTTTTCCTTTCAAATTAACTGGTGTCAGAAAGTTATATAGAATTGTAATTTACTTTTATTTAAAAATCTTAAGTCTTCCGGTACTTATCAGCTGCTGTATGTCCTGCAGGAAGTGGTGTATTCTTTCCAGTCTGATACAGGTGCTCTCTGCTGCCACCTCTGTCCATGTCAGGAACTGTCCAGAGCAGAATAGTTTTTCTATGGGGATTTGCTACTGCTCTGGACATTTACTGACATGGACAGAGGTGGCAGCAGAGAGCACTGTGCCAGACTGGAAAGGATGCACCACTTCCTGCAGGACATACAGCAGGTGATAAGTACTGGAAGACTGGAAATTTTTAAATAGAAATAAATTACAAATCTGTATAACTTTCTACCACCAGTTGGTTAAAAACTTTTTTTTTCCAGAGTACCCCTTTAAAGATGGAGCCTGCAGAGGGGAAAACTGGTAAAAATGCCATATACAAGTAAAATTACTTGTCTGTGGCAGGCATAATAGTAGAGACATGTAAGCGCATATGACTATAGCGTCAACCATAATATATCAGCCAGTCCAGGTAGGGTTAGGTAAGGTAAGAAAGACAATACCTATTTATTATGGAGCGAGCTGCGTCCTCTATAGATCCCACTTACGTGCCGTCTTCTATATAAAGAACGGAGCCATGATAGGACTGATACACTACTATAGGAATCCTATGCCACGTCTCTATGTACTAGCATCTCAGCTTCCTAAAAATCCCCAGCTGGTCATATACAAAGCCAGAATTGCCCCATTTTCCATGATGAAAAACTTCTTAGAATCCGTCTTTTCAATGGCAGTGTCAGAACAGGGGATTGAGCGATACCTCCCATGCTGTTCCCTTCTACTGCAAGACAAAGAGAGCCGAGATATTATTTCCAAATGGCGGCAGGTAGCAGGCATGTAGACCGGGAACATAAGCTCTTTTCTTTTCAGGTGGTACATGGAGACATAGCAATCCATCCGCACAGTCCTATATTATCAGTAGTATCTGACGGGATCAGATCACTTATGGGATTTTATCAATATTACGGCTCAGCCATGGACAATGGTATCTGCTTATTATACCTGGTAGGACGCCACTAAAGCAGACGTCATTAACCTCCACAAGTGTTCATGGTCATATAGATGTAGTAAGTGCGGTAGGATTGTACAGTGTGTACAGTCCTGGGAACATTTAATGCCCCTTTTTATAAGGAAAAAAAAAAAGAAACCTAGACAGAATACATTAAAGGGGCACGCCAGAGAAAAAAAGACTGATTTCACAAGGTATACAGAAAAGTCAAGTCTTCCAGTACTTATCAGCTGCTGTAAGTGGTGTATTCTCTCCAGTCTGACACAGGTGCTCTCTGCTGCCACCTCTGTCCATGTCAGAAACTGTTCAGAGCAGTAGAGGTTTTCTATGGGGATTTGCTGCTTCTCTGGACAGTTCCTAACATGGACAGAGGTGGCAGCAGAGAGCGCTGTGTCAGACTGGAAAGAATACAGCACTTCCTGCAGGACATACAGCAGCTAATAAGTACTGGAAGACTGGAGATTTTTTTAAACAGAAATCATATACGAATCTATATAACTTTCTGACACTTTTTTTTCCCCCTCTGGAGTACCCCTTTATTAAAGATATAGATAAAAGTCCCTTAAAGATTACATTAATAGATATCCTAACCGTGTTCATCCTTGGTGAATACCCTTCAAAGACGCCACTGTTCACCTATAACAATATACCACTCACACAACCATAACATCGTCTATATAACATTGCCAAATCATTCCTATGTGGACCTCATGTGCCTTCTTTGTTTCTTCTTTCTTATCTAGTGGTTGGTCTTACTTGTCTACTGGACTGTCATGTGACCAAGGGTGCAGAAAAGGGTCTTTCCGGAGGGTTTATGCATTCCTAGTCCATAGAGATGCATTATGCCCAAGAGGATATAAGAGCTGGAGACGCCATCACCTGGGGGAGCCCTATGGAACTTGACTGTTCTTAAACTATATCAACTCATTTAGATATTGTATGTGGATCTATCACTTAGAATCCACTGTAAAACAGTGGCTGCCTGTATATAGCTATAGGCTATGTTCACACTGTTACAACAGCCGTGATTTCTGCAGTACTTACGTAGTGCTGCAGCCAGCTGAGGAAATCCAGGCCGGAGTGTATACACATGTCAGTGAATAGCGTCCACAGAAAACCCTGTCAGTTCACACAATGGAGCGAGCGGCTCCGGCCGCATTCTTCATTGTGTGCTGTGGGAAGTTCTGATGCGGGCGCATCCGAACTCAGCGGCGCTAAAGATCATCTTAGATTATCTTTTCTGAGACTGACCGTTCCGTAACCCGGCCAGGTCACGGAACAGCCGGTCTCATTCTACGTGTGAACATAGCCATAGGCTGTATACATATTCTCCAAGACTCCCCAGGGCTGCATCCAACTTCTTCAAATGCCGAGAGATCATGCTTGGAGTGTGCTTGAAGTTCGCTTCTTTCTAGTTGTTACAAGTCTCATTCGCCTAGACACTTTGATTCTGAAAGAAAGGGGAATAGTTTGATATTATTGTAACCACTTGAGCCTATACCATATATTAAGGGGGTCCTGAAGGGAAAGGGTGCCAAATACTAAACTAATTTACACTTATGTGAATTTCAAGGCACCATAATGGGAACCAGGTTTGCCCATGATTGCCTACTTTATTCTTCAAAAGAAAGTTTGTAGTTCCCATGCAGTGACTAGTGCTGTCCTCATGGTGGCGCTGTCCAAGACCATTCTAGGCTGCCAATTTAGAGTCAATGTGTAATGGGGTCTCGGCATGGTTCTTATTACACATATTGTCACAGGCTGCCACCAATCTATAGTATAACACTGATAACAAATGTGTTAGAGATGGATTTGGAGACAAACATGTTCTGGATGCTAGTGTGGGAGTTAACCTATATAGATCTCTACGTGAAAGAGCCTCGAAATAGGGACAATTTGGAAGGATAAAAGGACGGGGAAATTGGTTCCAACTGAGGAACAGTTGGGAGGTATGGACGGCAGCCCGAGAGTGTTGCCAGCAGCAGATGTGAAAGTTGTCTTCCCCTGCCAGTATAGGCGATCACAAACTAGGCTATTCTTCACATCTTGCTTACCAAACTACCTTCAGCCATTTACGCTGAACTTTACAATATCCCATACTATCATTGTACAGGAAGCCGCATAAGGACGAGATATATGAAACTTATAGTTTCATGATAATTCAACATACTGTATAGTGATCTACCATAACTTTAAAAACACTGATGGGTGGAGTGAATAACATGGATGGTGGTAGGTATGTTAGGCAACAAATTAGAATCTCATTGACATTGGCAAGGATAACATGGTGATGGCTAGACGACTGGGCAAGAGCATCTTCAAAATGGTAAATCTGTTGGGGTGTCCTTAGTATATAGTGTTTACTACCAGCCAAAAGGGATCCAACTGGTGAACTACTGACAGAATTGATAGTGTATATGCAATAAGGGAAAACCTTATTCTGAAGGTGGCCAAAAACGAGGCTGATCCAACTGATAATGAGCGGCCAGAGCCAAATGTGATGCAGCCATGATGACATCCATCTGAAATGTGATTGGCCCGGCTTACACTCCTCATTTGGGATTTGCTATCCTCACAATTTCACAGTTTTCAAAGTTGTTTTTTTTCAGTAGCAAAGCCATTTTTCTATAATTCAACAAAAATTTTATCTGATCCCATTCCACAGAAGAAGGAGACGTAAGGCAAGAAGATGATGGAAGGCTTAGGTGCTGATCCACATCGGGAAGGAGAGCGGAGTCAGGAGAAGAATCGTGCAGACAATATAGTTAGAGAAGATTTAACAGACAACGCATTTCGAGGGGCCAATCTCTTCATCAGATCATTAGACCTGACCCCTGGAAAGGCGTTGTCTATTATAATAAATTTTCTCTAACTATAGTGTTGTCCCGATTCTTCATCTGACACCGCTCTCCTTCCTGATGCCGATCAGCCCCTAGGCCTTCCATCGTCTTCTTGCCTTTCTTCTTCTGTATCCCGCATAAGTTATCCGGACCTTGGAAGGGCTGCAAACGGCTTTACATTGATCCATGTGACTAGCGGTGCCGTGCTCAGAGCATGACCACTACAGGTAAGCATTTGTTTCTGATGCACCTTGTCAAGCTATATGTACCCCCAGGTGTATTTTTTTCTTTTAGTTCCTCCACATCCCAGGGGTATAGAGAAGGGTATAACTATACGGTCGCTCTACCATGTAAGGAGACAGCAGTATAATATGGTTCATAGTGGGGGGGGGGGTCTCTTAAAGATTTAGCATTTTGGCTTCACGCTTCATGTTTTGTCTCCAATAAAAAGAACACCAGATAGTATTCCGACCCGTTCTGTGGCTATAACTACCTTATTTCCACAATATAGCTACCAACTACTCCTGGAAGATCAGAACTGTATACCTCAGTGAGATGAAGCGTACAACTTCATGAAGGTTCAAGAACTCAGCGGAGAACACTAATACTGCCAGACGCAGCAGCTGATCCGGGAAATGAAAGAAATGCAGACAGAACGTTCCGGACATGAAGGATACTATGGAGCTGAACAATGCAATTAAGCACATCACTCACATCCCATGATCGTGTATGTTACAAGCCCGGTGTACATGGGCCCCGATTCTGCTCCTAATGCCATCTCTTCCTATCCTTCTTATCAAATACGTACCAGAGAATGTAAATATATAGCATGAAGGTGTTCGCTTTTTCAGAGCATGGCTCCTGTCTGAACAATTTGTCTATGGGAAAATCCTCCCTATCACAGTGAATATTATTCCAGCAGTATTGTTTCCTACCCATCGGGTATTGGCGAGAATCGGTAGAAATTAGCCGATTTGTGTAGCTAATAAGATGGGTCCTATCATGACTCCATGACTAGGGAGAGCTTGTTTATGCTATGGGAAAAGGACATGGTCTACCTACTGGCCAATCTCTCAGGATATGTGAATCTGTCATTGCTTTCATGCTGCCCGAACCACCATCATTTATAATAGCTTAGAAAAGCCTTTTTAGGAGTATTTGAGATTAGAAAAACATGCTTTTGCCTTTTTTCAACTGTAACCTTGTCTACAAGCCAAGGCAGGCACTAAAGCTCATCCCCAAGTGAATAGGGCTAAGCTGCAATTCCAGACACAACTCATAGACTACGGTGGCACTGTTTCTGGAAAGAATGCTCTTTTTTAGCTTAAAGGGGTTGTCCGGCGATAAAAATTATTCACAGAATAACACACATTACAAAGTTATACAACTTTGTAATGTATGTTATGTCTGTGAATGGCCCCCTTCCCCGTGTTTCCCCCCACCCACGCTAGACCCGGAAGTGTGGTGCACTATACTCACCGCATCTCGTGTCGTCCACGGTCTCCGATCGTCAGCAGTGACGTCTTCTTCGGGAGGCCAGCGGATCTTCCCGAGTGCCGGCCGCCCTCTGCAGCGTCATCCGAAGCTCAGCCGCGATTGGCTGAGCATAACTGTGCTTAGCCAATCGCGGCTGAGCGGCTGATGACGCGGCCACGTCATCAGCTGCTCAGCCGCGATTGGCTGAGCACAGTTATGCTCAGCCAATCGCGGCTGAGCTTCGGATGACGCTGCAGAGGGCGGCCGGCACTCGGGAATATCCGCTGGCCTCCCGAAGAAGACGTCACTGCTGAGGATCGGAGACCGTGGTCGGCACGTGACAGGTAATGTATAGCGCACCACACTTCCGGGTACACGGGTGGGGGTGGTGGGACACGGGGAAGGGGGCCATTCACAGACATAACATACATTACAAAGTTGTATAACTTTGTAATGTGTGTTATTCTGTGAATAATTTTTTATCGCCGGACAACCCCTTTAAATAATTTAAAAAATTGGGTTAGGGAGGGAGTTAGAAAGTTTGAATTATGTTTACAACCTTAATGCGGGAATTCACCTTCTGGCAAGACTTATGGAGCACTACATGGTCCCAACGCTTCACATGGCATGTACCATGTTGCCCTGTACTAGACCACAACTATAGTTTTCGGTGGCCATGACACTGGAGAAGTAACAAGTAGTGACCAATATGATAAAAGGAGTTTTTATAGAAAATATACCACATGGAATGGAATGTGGGTGGACAGACTGAAGGGTAGATGGGCAGATGTGAGCATAGTTGGACAGGCTGGAGGGTGATCCAAAAGGCTAGAGGGTGATTGGAAAGACTGGATAGTATTTGCTGAGATTGAAAGGTGGTCAGACAGACTGGAGGATAGTTGGAGAGACTGGAGGATGATCAGGAAGGCTGGAAGGTGGTCAGACAGACTGGAGGATAGTTGGAGAGACTGGAGGATGATCAGGGAGGCTGGAAGGTGGTCAGACAGACTGGAGGATAGTTGGAGAGACTGGAGGATGATCAGGGAGGCTGGAAGGTGGTCAGACAGACTGGAGGATAGTTGGAGAGACTGGAGGATGATCAGGGAGGCTGGAAGGTGGTTGGACAGACTGGAGGATAGTTGGAAAGACTGTTGGATGATCAGTGAGACTGGAAGGTGGTCAGACAGACTGTAGAATAGTTGAATAGACTGGAGGATAGTTGGAAATACTGGAGGATGATCAGTGAGACTGGAAGGTGGTCAGACAGACTGGAGGATAAATGGAAAGACTGGAGGATAGTTGGAAAGACTGTAGGATGATCAGTGAGACTGGAAGGTGGTCAGACAGAATGGAGGGTTGTCAGACAGATTGGAGGATAGACAAACTGGAGGGCAATCGGAAAGGTCAGAGAGTGATTGGAAGGACTAGCTTGGAGGGTGTTTGGACAAACTGGGGGTATTCTGACAGATTGAAGGATTACTTTAAGGGCCTATTACACGGGTCGTTTAGAGGAGCAAACGAGCATTCTCACAACGCTCGTTTGCTCCTCGTTCCCCGCTTGCTGCCGCCGCTATTCAGCGCGGCTGCAGCGAGCGGGTAAGTGCGGGAGGGGGCGGCGGGGAGCTGCGGGGGGGCTGCCCGGGTGATCGCTGATCGTCCGGGCAGCCCATAGGATATAGCAGCGTCTGCTGCCGGCGCTCCTATTCAACGGAGCGACGGCAGCAGATCGCTGCTATATCAGTCGCTTGTTTTTTAACATGTTGAAAAACAAGCAACTGCAACGATCAGCCGACATGAACGATGTCAGCTGATCGTTGCACTCTATTCCACGGGACGATTATCGTCCGTAGCGGCCGATATCGGCCGAATACGGACGATAATCGTTCCGTGGAATAGGGCCTTTACAGATGAGGTGGTCAGGCAGACTGGAAGATATTTGTAATACTAGAAGCTTATCAGGGAAACCGGAAGGTGCTGTACAGACTGGAGGGTAGATAGGCAGATTTGAGCATAGTTAAGCCCTTATTACACGGGGCGATGCAGAGGAGCAAACCAGCACCAACATGCCAACTACTGGTGACTAGCAAACTTGATGCACTGTTTGGTTTCAGAATGGTTCTTCGACATTTAAATCCTGGTGGCTGGAGAAGTTGAATGCCGCAATAGGGAGCCCTGGAAAACATGTTTTTCTGGCAGGCCTAGAGTGGCATCAGACTTCTCCAGCCGCTGAGAGTCAAATGTCGGAGAAAGTTTCCGAACCCGAACAGTTCAGCAAGTTCACTCAACACTACTGGTGACCACCAATACTGGCCTTATTGTGTGTATAGGAATTTATTAACATCGGTGAAAAAGGCTAAAGGCATGCAGAAGGCCGAGTATACGGCAGCGGGGGAGGAGGGACAAGGTATTTAAATTTTTGTTGAATTATAGAAAAATGGCTTCCCTACTGAAAAAAAGCTTTGAAAGCTATGAAATTGTGAGGATAGCAAATCCCAAATGAGATGTGTAAGCCGGGCCAATAACATTTCAGATGGATGTCATCATGGCTGCATCACATTTGGCTCTGGCCGCTCATTATCGGTTGGATCAGCCTCGTTTTTTGGCATATCTTTGGCCACCTTCAGAGGAGTATTATTATACTCTGGATCATTATAGAGACACAGCAGTTATTTTAGAGGAAAATGTTCAAAACCTGAGACTACCCTCAGGAATTGGAGACAGTAAATAGGTCAATGTAATAGATGTGCTACATCAAAGAATACACTTATTTCTGGGTCTAGGAATCGAGGCTTTCGACAATATAGTTTATATTTCAAAGGGATCTGCTAAATAAACAAAACACTCCCCATCTGTAATTGGAAGGTAACAATATCAAAGACTTTGTATAACCTGAGAACATAATCTCTAGTCCAGCTGCTAATGATGTTGAGAAGCTTTGTGTGGGCAGGTTGGAGGGGGGGACAAGTTAAGGGTGGTCAGACAGACTGGAGAGTGGATAGACAGACTAGAGGGTGGTCAGACAGACTGGAGAGCGGTAATACAGACTAGAGGGTGGTCAGACAGACTGGAAAGTGGTTAGACAGACTAGAGGGTGGTCAGACAAAATGGAGAGTGGTCAGACAGACTGGAGGGTGGTCAGACTAGAGGTTGATCAGACAGATTGGAGGGTGGTCAGAAAGAATGGAGGGTGGTCAGACAGAATGGAGGGTGGTTAGACAGACTGGAGGGTGGTCAGACTAGAGGTTGATCAGACAGAGTGGAGGGTGGTCAGAAAGAATGGAGGGTGGTCAGAAAGAGGGTGGTCAAACAGGCTAGAGGTTGATCAGACAGACTGAAGGGTGGTTAGACAGACTGGAGGGTGGTCAGACTAGAGGTTGATCAGACAGACTGAAGGGTGGTTAGACAGACTGGAGGGTGGTCAGACTAGAGGTTGATCAGACAGAGTGGAGGGTGGTCAGAAAGAATGGAGGGTGGTCAGAAAGAGGGTGGTCAAACAGGCTAGAGGTTGATCAGACAGACTGAAGGGTGGTTGGACAGACTGGAGGGTGCTCAGAGTAGAGGTTGATCAGACAGACTGAAGGGTGGTTGGACAGACTGAAGGGTGGTCAGAGTAGAGGTTGATCAGACAGACTGAAGGGTGGTTGGACAGACTGAAGGGTGGTCAAGCAGACTGATAGGTGATTAGACAGACTGGAGGGTGGTCAGACAGACTGGAGAAACTGGAAGGTCAGACGGTAACTCGAAGAACTGGATAGTAAAGAGGGTGTTTGGACAAGCTGGGGGGGTCAGATTGTAAGATTACTGGACAGACGGGTGGTCAGACAAACTGGAAGATTATTGGACAGACTGTAGCACATTTGGGAACAGACTGGAGGTAAGGGAAACTGGATTGTGGCCAGAAAGACTGGAGGGTAGATGGGCAGATTTGAGCATAGTTGAACAGGCTGGAGAGTGATCCAAAAGGCTAGAGAGTGATTGGAAAGACTGAATAGTATTTGTTGAGACTGGGAGGTGGTCGGACAAACTGGTCGAGGAGGCTAGAATGTGGTCAGACAGACTCAAGGATAGCTGAAAAGGTTGGAGGATGGTCAGCTCTCTTGACAAGCTGCAGATGTATGACTAGGTAGAGGGCATGAACTTCTTTTTTATTGTTGATATCATGTGAAATATTTATGAATTGTAAACCTCCATCTTGGTTTTAAATGCCTTTTGTCTTACTGTTTGAGTTTATGGATCTTGGAATTATGAAATGTTTTCATGAATAAAATATGAATTGGAGTAATAAATGTGTTTTGATGGTTTATCAGAGTCTGGTTTAGGTATTCTGGATACAGACATAAACTCAGCATAGCATATGTATAGGAGAGTAAAACCATGCAGAAAGAGGTCACATGCATGTCTACTGTGATAGCCTCGGTACATATAGCCTCGTGTCTGGGGGTCTACAGGGCAATGGTGGCCAGACCTTGCTGTTAGGCTGCCAGGGCTTTTCTCGCTGACTTGTACACATATGGGGGAGATTTATCAAACATGGTGTAAAGTGAAACTGGCTCAGTTGCCCCTAGCAACCAATCAGATCCCACCTTTCATTTTCCAAAAAGTCTGTGAGGAATGAAAGGTGGAATCTGATTGGTTGCTAGGGGCAACTGAGCCAGTTTCACTTTACACCATGTTTGATAAATCTCCCCCATAATACGGAGAGGTGTTTCAGTGTCCCTGTCACCTTCTCTTTTTTAGTGCAATGTTTATTGGAAACAAAGAGACGTATGTGTCTTCATGACCAGCGCCATTAGCTGGTGTGGTTCTCCAATATGACAAATGGTATCACCATCTTCCACAAGTCTAGTAGCTAATACTGAGGGACTTTCTAGGTCAGATGTGGCCACCTACGTGCACAATAACAGTGTTAAACCTAAAATAGCAATATACCACAATAAAGTGAGCCAATCCACTACACTTCCAAAAACAGAGGTATAACATGCAACAGCTATGGGGCCTATTGTCAAACGGGACCCGGCAACTGCTTCTCCTGCATTTGCCAGCAGAAGCCACTGCATATCTATTTTTACAACTCCAACTGGATTTTATAGGATTGTCTATGGATGGACTCTTTTATTTCCAATTAAAAACCCATACTCACTTGCCCTGATCCCTGACAGTGCTCACTTCCCCTTGCAGCCACTGTATACTCAGGCAATTAATCTGTGATCATTCAGTTCCTGTAGGTTCATAACGTCATGGGAAACAAAAAAGAAGCAAAGAGGACTGAGGACAAAGTGACGTCACAATTGTGGCAGCGGTGGGATAGGGACAGGTGAGTATGATTTATAGTGCTCACTTCCCCTTGCAGCCACTGTATACTCAGGCAATCAATCTGTGAGCATTCAGTTCCTGTAGGTTCATAATGTCATGGGAAACAAAAAAGAAGCACAGAGGACTGAGGACAAAGTGACGTCACAATTGTGGCAGCGGTGGGATAGGGGCAGGTGAGTATAGTTTATAGTGCTCACTTCCCCTTGCAGCCACTGTATACTCAGGCAATCAATCTGTGAGCATTCAGTTCCTGTAGGTTCATAATGTCATGGGAAACAAAAAAGAAGCACAGAGGACTGAGGACAAAGTGACGTCACAATTGTGGCAGCGGTGGGATAGGGGCAGGTGAGTATAGTTTATAGTGCTCACTTCCCCTTGCAGCCACTGTATACTCAGGCAATCAATCTGTGAGCATTCAGTTCCTGTAGGTTCATAATGTCATGGGAAACAAAAAAGAAGCACAGAGGACTGAGGACAAAGTGATGTCACAATTGTGGAAGCGGTGGGATAGGGGCAGGTGAGTATAGTTTATAGTGCTCACTTCCCCTTGCAGCCACTGTATACTCAGGCAATCAATCTGTGAGCATTCAGTTCCTGTAGGTTCATAATGTCATGGGAAACAAAAAAGAAGCACAGAGGACTGAGGACAAAGTGACGTCACAATTGTGGAAGCGGTGGGATAAGGGCAGGTGAGTATGGTTTATTTTTCAAAAATTGTCCCTCAACAACCCGTTTAATTCCAGCTGTGTAGATTCATACGCTGCTATCTCCCCCTAGAACTTATCTAACTACATGGTCGTGCAGAAGGAAATCATATAGATAGATTAAGAAATGATGGATAAAACTGTAAAGCCATCAGAGCTTGGGTCACCTCCTACGGGGCCACGTGATTTTATGCCTATGCAGCGTGTGTTCCTGTTCTTCTGCTTGCTTCAGCATACAGGCCATCCCAGGACACACGGCGACATTTCCATCTCCCTACACTGTGACCTAGCTTCCTAGGATGTACAATGATAAAGCCAGTAGTCGTCTGCTGCTCAGTCCCTCCCATATAATATTAAATTGACGGCGAGAGACAACTTCATCACGACACCGGCTTCATGACACTATAGGGACCTGTTGACTCCACTTTCACGTTTACTGTTACTCAGCTCCTATCCGTTCTGCCGATGTTCTCATTGAATTATATAGACAGTGCTCATCCCTTGATGACGGTCCCAGGGGAGAGCATTGTCTCTTCTCTCTATACCAGTCATTTATAACACAATTTTACTGCATATCTATGATCTAGCTGAGCTGTGCTTACTCTCTGCTATGGCCCCGGCCTCTCTCAGCGCCATTATCCATACTGCAATATGGACAATTCCTGGTAATAAGATGCACTGCTTTCATTACTCGTAGTGGATCGTTGTAATATACTGCTTATTACGCTAGAGTACTGTATGTACATTCAGGTCAAGGACTGTAATAATATAATCATAGTAATCACTTTAATAGGATCCTATACAGTAAAAAAAGCTCATATACCATGACAATACTGCCATGTGGCATGGCAACTGAAAGAGGCACCTGCAAAAGGTCACCTGATCGTCTGTGTGCAGGTCCTATTGCTGTTAAAGGACCTTCACAGACAAGTCACATGATCTCTACAGGAGCTTATGCCAGGTGGGTGGCTAATGGGTAGGTCTATAAAGTCTGTAGTAGTGTAAGAGCCCAGAAATCTGTATTCAGCTTTATTTTTGGGTGGGTCTGTATGTACAGTAATTAGGGGGTCAGGTCTGATGTCTCACACATCCCCTTGGCAGTTAACCCCATAGGCCATGGGTCCATGGGACCGCAGCGTCTATGGGGAATCCGGAGGGAGATCTGCTCCCTCCGACCCCCCCGGAGCCCTGTGAGCGATCTGCGATTAATTAAATTAATTAAATATAAATAAATAAATATACACATTCCCCATGCCCCTTTATCAATGATCCCCTATAAATGAGATACATATATTTGGTATAGCCGCGTCCGTAATGACCCCGTCTATTAACCAGTCACATTAATTATACCAAGTAAAGCCGCCAAAATAAATAAATAAATTAAAAAGTAACCAAAATTAATTTTTTTTGTTAATCCCGCCCCCTAAAAAATATAGTTAAAAGCTATCAAAACGTCACATGTTCCCAATAGGTGTACCACTAAAAACGTCAGCTTATGCCACAAAAAAAATCCCTCACATAACTCCATTGGCGAAAAAATAAAAATATTACTGCTCTTACAATATGCAAGACACAAACAGTTTTTATAGTATAAATGCCATAAACTGTAACAAAAGCTATATAAAATGGATATCGCTGCAATCGTACCGACCTGACAAATAACAATAACATGTCATATGTTTCATATATTAAACGGCGTACAAACAAATTGTGAAAAACAGCTGCTACATTGTGTTTTTTATTCGTACCACCTCATAAAAAATTTTATAAAAAATGATCAGGGTGTCACATGTCCCCCAGAATGGTACCGATGGAAACGTCAACTTGTCTTACACAAATATGTTGGCACCGCAAGGCCTCTGTGACATGGTATAATGGCTAAAAAAAAACTGAAATAAAAAAAGGCCCCAAAATTTCCCAGGTCTCTGTCATGTCTGCGGCCTGTGGTTGAGTCAGGTGAGGCAATGCGGCCACATATGGGGGGTTTCTAGAAACACTGGAATAAGGGGAATGAATAGTAAGTGGTATTTCTCAGTCAGTATTTGCTGTGTTAGAGAAAAAAATGGATTAAAATAAAATATATGCCAAAAAAATGAAATTTTCAAATTTCCCATCTAACTGTGACACACCTAAAGGGTTAATAAACTTATGAAATGTTACGTTGAATACTTTGAGGGGTCTTTACAGTGGAGAGATTTATGGGGGTAACTAACATTCAGGCCCCACAAATCCACTTCAGAACTGAACTGGTCCCTAATAAAATCAGAATTTAAAATTTTCATGAAAATTAGAAAAATCGCTACAAAATTTCGACGTCCTCTAACATCCTAAAATGTAAAAGGACGTTCACCAAATGACATCACCATAAAGTAGACATGTTGCAGGTGTTGCATCCATGTGGCATGACTATCTTTCTTAGGAGAGAATTTTGAATATAAAGAAATGTAAATTTTTCAAATTTTTGCGCAAATGTGTTCTTTACAAAAAAAAACTAGTGAGTGTATCAACCAAAGTATACCACTCATATAAAGAAGAATATGTCACGAAAAAACTATCTCAGAATAACTGCAATAGTTAAAAGCATCGCAGAGTTATTACTACATAAAGAGAGAGAGGTCAGATTTGCAAAATAGGCCCCGGGCATTAAGGGCAAAACAGGCTGAAGAGGCGAGGGGGTAAAAACATTTTTTCCCTTTTTTTTTTTACACACATTTTACGTCCCCCTGAAGACTTTTACATGCAATCATGAGATTGCATAAACTGATCATTGCTATGCCCGGCTGCTGACTGCAACCGGCCCCCACCTGCTATGAAGCACGCCCAGCTCCAGAGACTCATGACGTACAGTTACGTCTATGGTTGTCTGGTGACAGACATCCATGACGTAACTGGACGTCCAGGGTCGTCTAGGGGTTAAGGGGTTAAAATGTACATGTCATTATTCCTGTGTTTAGTTGGTTTTTTACAACCAGCACAAGTCAGAAAATCTGCCTTCAGGAGACTAGACCTGGATTTCTGGTAAGTACAGCTTTGTTTTTCAGCATGATAACAGCAAAAACAAAAATAATAATGAATGTAAATTGCAGACTTGCTTTATATCACATCTACTGTTGATTTAGATTTTGAAAGTTATAACGACAGGGACACTTTATATTTGGTGTGTATATTAGGGGTTCAGGTCTAGAGTCTGTATGTCAGGTTTGGGGTCTAAGGGATCAAGCTTGTACTTATTTAGGAGATCAGGCCTGGAGTCTATATTCATGTAGGGGCTCAGGTTAAAAAAATCTTTGTTTATTAAGGGGGTGAGGTCTGGTGTCTATGTACATAGGGGGTCAGGTCTAAGGTCAGTTTTTAGGGTCTGCTTAATGAGTCAGTTTTGGGGTCTATATTTATTTAAGGGGTCAGGTTGGAGTCTGCATTTATTAAGGTCCTGATTTAAGGAGTCAGGTCTGGGGTCTGTATGTATTTAGAGGGTCAGGTCTGGGGTCTGTATGTATTTAGAGGGTCAAGTCAGAGGTCTGATTTAATTTATTGGGTCAGGTCTGTATTTATTTAAGGGGATAAAGTCTGGAGTCTATTATTTAGGGGGTCAAGTTTAGGGTCCATATTTATTTAAAGGATCAAATCTGGAGTCTTTACTGATTTAATGGATCGAGTCTAAGGAGGGGGGGGGGTATAAGGGGGGTCAGGTTTAGGGTTAGTAAAGCTCCAATTACATGGAACGATTATCGTTTAAACATTTGCTAAAACTATCATATCTGTCCGTGTGATGACACCCAACTATGAAACGACAAAGAAAAAAAACATTCATTTTTGTCTTTCAACATGTTGAAAAATTATCGTTGGTAGTTCGCCGATCGTTCGCATTTTTGCTTGTGTAATAAGTAAAAAAACTGTTGTGTGGGTCGTCCTGAGGAACGATTAGCGACCATATAACAATGTAAAAATGATCGTTCATAACAGTAATCAGTGAATGTAATAACCTCAGAATCGCTAGCTACCAAAAAAATCGCTAGTTATCGCTAGCGAACGATTGTTATAGCGAATCTTTGTGTAAATAATAAGAAGAGTATAAGAAAAAGCTCCGTTATTGCTGATGCGGAACACTTTGTAAATGAATTCTGGTCACAGCCGATGGTCACATGATTCGGTACACACATTACCTTCAGTGGGGGAAGTCTTCAGTCTCCTACACAGGCCATGGACATCACCATAACTATCTTGTATTTTTTGAATGGCCTCAGCTCCTCGCAACTCCATGAGGGAGCGCAGCTCCTGCAAAGTGCAGCCAAAACCTCCGGCATGGTTCTGTTCTCTCCGCTGGTTCTTTGGGTAAAAATCCACTGAGCTGTTCAGATCTCCCATGTTGATTAACTGTTGTTATTTTCTGGCCTAGGAGCGTAGGTATTGGCGTAAGTGTGTGTGTATTTTGTTTTTCCAAAACTAGCCGCCACAGTCTGCAAGCTTGGTATCAGTGGGTGTGCCGGATAGATGATGGGCCTGGAAAAGCAAAGGAGTGGGTAGACTTAGTATTATTGAAGTCTCCTATATATATTGTATATAGATAATATAATGCATTTGGCTACTTACAGACATGAAGATAATTTTTTTAAAAATCCATTGTCCACCTTAAAGGGGTACTCTGAAATCTTTCTTTTACATTAACAGGTTTCAGAAAGTTATATAGATTTGGAATTTACTTCTATTTAAAAATCTCCAGTCTTCCAGTACTTATCAGCTGCTGTATGTCCTGCAGAAAGAGGTGTATTCTTTCCAGTCTGACACAGTGCTCTCTACTGCCACCTCTGTCCAAGACAGGAACTGTCCAGAGCAGGAGAGGTTTTCTATGGTGATTTGCTACTGCTCTGGACAGTTCCTGACATGGACAGAGGTGGCAGCAGAGAACACTGTGTCAGACTGGAAATAATACACCACTTCCTGCAGGACATACATCAGCTGATAAGTACTGGAAGAGTTGAGATGTTTAAATAGAAGTAAATTACAAATCTATATACCTTTCTTAAACCAGTTGACTTAGAAAAAAAAAAAGATTTTCAACAAAGTTCCTCTTAAACAGACATCCTTACATTAAGATATTGATGCATATCAGACCTGGTAATGCCATGGTCCAATAGAGAACCTTACTCTTGTCTGAGCAGCACGCATTCATGTGACAATGAGACGCCTTGTATGGGGTTGTACGGAGCCACTAGAGGCATTGAGGACATGTAAGTGATGGTATATCCCTACAAGGAAGAGGCATGCAATAGCGATGGTAGCCATAGAGCACTGGGGAAGAAGGAGGATGCAGATGCAAGTGAGAGATATGAGTCCTGACCTCCATTAGATAACCCATTGATTTGAATGGGCATGGTGTAATACTTCATTTCCCCCGTGGGGGAACTGCTTTAACAAACTACAGACCATAGAGGACTGGTCATCACTAAATAAACTTACACCTTAAGGCCATGTTCACACGTAGTATAACACCGGGTCACAAAATGGCCGGTATTTCTGAAGATCATCCCGGGCGGTACTGCAGGGATGATCTTCATTTCTGCTGAATTCAGATGTGGACGCACCCATGGGCGCCGGCATCCCAATCCACCGCTGCGGCCACTATTCAATGGATGTCAGTTATCCGTGCAGCCGGATGGAATCACAGCCGGACTGTATACTATGGGGGGGATTTATGAAGACCGGCGTACAAGTATGCCGCTCTTATATTAGGCCCCGACCCCTTTTTCCTGGCAAGATTCACTAAGAGACGCACGCCTCTTAGTGAATTCGGCCGACCGGGCACAGGTTTGGGCTTCCAGCAGGTGTAGATTTGAAACATGATTTATGCCTGCGAGCAGGCGTAAATCATGATAAATGAGGCGCGGGAGGAGGCCACGCCTCCTCCCCACCTTGTCTTGCCCCCCCCACCCCGGAAGGCGTACGCCATGGAGAAGTAGCAAATCTGCACCTTCTCCCTGGCGTATGCCTCGGGTTGACGTTTCGTAAACGACTCCCTATGTGTATACGCTCCGGCCGGGATTCCACTCATTCACAATACAACGTATGTTTTGTGTATATCACGGCCGTTGTTGCAAATTGCAACAACGGCCATGATGTATACAAAACATATGTTGTGTGAACCTGGCTTGAGATCCAACCTGCTGATGGTTTCCAGGTTAGACTTTCATATGGGTGTATACTTAGGTATGTCATATCAAGATCCTACAAGTCATTGACAAGTTGCAGTGGTAGACTTGAGTGGACTGATTGGGTTCGGTAACGTTCTCCAAACCTGAACGCTCAGCATTTGACTCCTGGTGTCTGGAGAAGTTCGATGCCCTGAGGCAGCTAGGGAAAAATGCCAAAGGCTGTATCCGTATTTTCCAAGACTTCCTAGGGCGGCACCCAATTTCATCAGCCACAAGGAGTAAAATTCTGAGCGTTCAGCTTCGGAGAACGTTACCGAACCAGAACAGTTCGACACTATTCAATGTCCAGCGCTGTGTGAACAGGGCTCTGTGAGTTACCACGACATAGTCTTTATTCAGTCATGGCGAGCAGACCTTTGCTTACACAGAACTGATTGCCGCTATGTACTGGGAGCCTCACACCAGCTGACGTTCTCCTCCACCAGGCCGCCAGCAGCTAGAATATCCACAGAGTAACAGATGCATGGTGATTGGTGGCAAGCACGCCGGTGAGAACCATAAATAGAAGGCACTTTACCAGGATTTCCTACAAGCAAAGTTAATTGTGAATGATCATTTCCCCCTTAACTTAATGACTGTCTGTCTATACTTAATTTCCCCAAAGATAAACAAATCCGCGTCCGTCTTGCTGCACAGAGTGCTGATGTGTGTGTATTCCGGTGGAGGAACTCGTCTCCTGCCTTAGAGAGACGCTAAAATAACACACCGCTTAGACCGGATTGTTGCACATAAACACTGGAGGACCCCCAGAGCACTTAAAGGGGAAACCCATGTGCTCTCACCTCTGTTATCTGACAGCAATGTCAACAGGTTTAGAACAGTGCCTACATTTAATAACTGGTGGTCGGTGATCCCTGACTCTGCCAACATAATCTGCTTTTCTGCACCTTTGTCCTTGTGGGGTGGGTGAGAGACTCACCTTCTAACAAAGTTAGGGCCAGTTCACACTGAGGAATAAGCGCTGAATCAGTGAGAAAAGTGTTCCGGGCAGGAAGTGCGGAATCCGCAAAGAAAGTGTTCCGCCTGGAATCACGTCTGGCAGAACTCCGAGCAAATTAATTTTTCATTTAATCTAATTCATTCATTTTTTTCAATTCCACGTGGATTGCGCGCTGAATTTCTACGCATACTCCGTGCTGATTTTGCGCTGAATAATTTCAGAGCAGAAACATTTCAGAGCACAAACTTACTGCTCAATTCAATTCAATGGGATTCTGTCAGCAGAATCCGCCAGAAGAATTGACATGTCCGCGCGCAATGACGTAATTTCATCGTGCGCCGCCTGCAGGAGAAGACGGGCACAGGCTAGAGGGGAGAGAAGAGGACCTGGGCAGCGTGGGAGCGGAGGAAAGGTAAGTGGGATGTTTATTTTTTTATTTGGGACAGGCACTGGGAGTTAACTAGGCTACCAAGGACATGACTGGGGGGTGGGTTAACTAGGCTACCA
This sequence comes from Dendropsophus ebraccatus, assembly GCF_027789765.1. Classification (NCBI taxonomy): domain Eukaryota; kingdom Metazoa; phylum Chordata; class Amphibia; order Anura; family Hylidae; genus Dendropsophus; species Dendropsophus ebraccatus. The sequence goes on along the minus strand of NC_091463.1, from coordinate 20,121,697 downwards.
GGGACATCACTGGGGAGTTAACTAGGCTACCAAGGACATGACGGGGGGGGGTAACTAGGCTACCAGGGACATCACTGGGGGGTTAACTAGGCTACCAGGGGCATCACTGGGGGGTTAACTAGGCTACCAGGGGCATCACTGGGGGGTTAACTAGGCTACCAGGGACATGACTGGGGGGTTAACTAGGCTAGCAGGGACATTACTGATAGGTTAACTAGGCGAGGATCTACAAGCAGAATCTGCCCTTAACTTTACCAGTATTCTGCTTGAAATTCCTCCCATAAAATATGTACAGAGCAATGTCTTATTGTGTTCAATAGGATTTCCTATCTGTTCTTCACACAGAGGAATTTATGCACAGAATTTTCGGTTGCGGATTTGCTTTGAATTTCCACTTTCCACTTGCATTCCACTCGAATTCTGCTTAAATTCAGCGCCTATTCCACCAGAGCTGAAGAGGAAATTTCAAGCAGGAAACTTTCCTTTTCAATTCCCCCATTGACTTCTATAGGATTACTCTAACAAAATTTGCCCAAAGAATTGACATGTCAATTCTTTGGGTGGGTTCACACTACGGAATCTGAGTGGATAAGTTCCAGCGGATTCCTACGCTCGTACCCGCTTGCGGCGGTGCACATCTCCACCCGTGCCATAGACACCATTCTATGGCCAGGTGGATTTCGGCTTCCGCCAAAAGAACTGACATGTCAATTCTTTCGGTGGACGGCAGAATCAGCCCAGTCATAGAATGATGTCTATGGCACGGGCGGAGATGTGCGTCGCCGCGAGCCAGTACAAGCAACGGAATCTGCCAGAACTTATCCAGGTGGATTCTGTAGTGTGAATCCACCCTTGGGCTGCGTTCACACTACGTATATTTCAGTCAGTATATTTCAGTCAGTATTGCAACCAAAACCAGGAGTTGATTAAAAACACAGAAAAGATCTGTTCACACAATGTTGAAATTGAGTGGATGGCCGCCATATAACAGTAAATAACGGCCATTATTTCAGTATAACAGCCGTTGTTCTAAAATAACAGATCATCCGGCCAGTACTGCAGTACCGGCCAGGATGATCTTCTCTGACAGCGGCCGTTCGGTGACCCGGCCGGTGTCTTACGCCATGAGAACATGGCCGAAGACTACATCCCTGGGGGGATAGCTGTTATGGGTTTAGCACTTGGACCCAGGAGCTTCAAGGTACCTGTTTAGGATCTTGTTGTAGACGGCATCATAACACAACGTTCACTGGGGATTTCATTCATAAATGCAGCCACATCTAACAGTCACAGGCACCACTGCGAGTCCGAGCTGAGTGAGGGGGCCAATCCATGGACGTTGTTGTTTCCAGTTTCAGTTGCAAACTTATGTTGTGACCCAGTCAGGGGCAAGCACACCTTGTGTCTCCGCTGCACTGAGAAAACCTGCACAAAAGAAGGTTAGACACATCAGCATCAATGGCGTAGGGGCCAGTGCCATAACATCTCAAACCAGTCCAACATAAGAAAACTGCTAGACCTGATAAAGCCCCCATGCATCTTCTCCCGGTGCCCCTCTCAGTGCTCCTTCATCAGTCCTCAGGTTCCTTGTTTTAGATAGTCCTTGTGGTTGTCACTACCACTGAGGGTGCCCCTTGGCACTATTATTTGAACTCTATCTTGTGATAGATGGGGGTCCCAGTGATCGGCCCCTATTAATCAGATCACCTACCACTTATAATATTGAGATAATCTCTTTAATGACCATCATATTAAAGAAATTGAACAGGATTAGAAAAACATGGCCGCTTTCTTCCAGAAATACCATCACTCCTTTCTCGGTTTGGGTGTGCGGTATTGCAGCTTAGTTCCATTGAAGTGTATGGAGCTGAATTGTAACACCACTCACAACCTGAGGACATGGGTGGCGCTGTTTTTGTAAGAAAGTAGCTGTGCTTTTTCTAATCCTGGATAATCCCTTTAACCCACTTCATACCTCCAATTCATGATATACACTCACCGGCCACTTTATTAGGTACACCTGTCCAACTGCACGTTACCACTTAATTTCTAATCAGCCAATCACATGGCGGCAACTCAGTGCATTTAGGCATGTAGACATGGTCAAGACAATCTCCTGCAGTTCAAACCGAGCATCAGTATGGGGAAGAAAGGTGATTTGAGGGCCTTTGAACGTGGCATGGTTGTTGGTGCCAGAAGGGCTGGTCTGAGTATTTCAGAAACTGCTGATCTACTGGGATTTTCACGCACAACCATCTCTAGGGTTTACAGAGAATGGTCCGAAAAAGAAAAAACAGTGAGCGGCAGTTCTGTGGGCGGAAATGCCTTGTTGATGCCAGAGGTCAGAGGAGAATGGGCAGACTGGTTCGAGCTGATAGAAAGGCAACAATGACTCAAATAGCCAACCGTTACAACCAAGGTAGGCAGAAGAGCATCTCTGAACGCACAGTACGTCCAACTTTGAGGCAGATGGGCTACAACAGCAGAAGACCACACCGGGTGCCACTCCTTTCAGCTAAGAACAGGAAACTGAGGCTACAATTTGCACAAGCTCATCGAAATTGGACAGTAGAAGATTGGAAAAACGTTGCCTGGTCTGATGAGTCTCGATTTCTGCTGCGACATTCGGATGGTAGGGTCAGAATTTGGCGTCAACAACATGAAAGCATGGATCCATCCTGCCTTGTATCAACGGTTCAGGCTGGTGGTGGTGGTGTCATGGTGTGGGGAATATTTTCTTGGCACTCTTTGGGCCCCTTGGTACCAATTGAGCATCGTTGCAACGCCACAGCCTACCTGAGTATTGTTGCTGACCATGTCCATCCCTTTATGACCACAATGTACCCAACATCTGATGGCTACTTTCAGCAGGATAATGCGCCATGTCATAAAGCTAGAATCATCTCAGACTGGTTTCTTGAACATGACAATGAGTTCACTGTACTCAAATGGCCTCCACAGTCACCAGATCTCAATCCAATAGAGCATCTTTGGGATGTGGTGGAACGGGAGATTCGCATCATGGATGTGCAGCCGACAAATCTGCGGCAACTGTGTGATGCCATCATGTCAATATAGACCAAAATCTCTGAGGAAGCTTCCAGCACCTTGTTGTATCTATGCCACGAAGAAATGAGGCAGTTCTGAAGGCAAAAGGGGGTCCAACCCGTTACTAGCATGGTGTACCTAATAAAGTGGCCGGTGAGTGTATATATGTGTATATATATATATATATATATATATATATATATATATATATATATATATATATCTCAATTGCAGTTTGGTGTTGAGCCCCCTCTTAGCATAGGCCCCCATAGTTGTAATCACTTTCACTATGGTAGGTAACCACTGAAGAAGCTTTCATGGGTTATCCAAGATTAGAAAGATAATTGTTTTTGTTTTTTTAAACCGCGCCACCCCTGACCTCAGGACATGTGCGGTATTACAATTAGGCTCCATTCACTCTAATAGAAAAGAGCTGCAATACCAAACCCAAACTGAGGGCAAGAGTGATGCTATTTTTGGAACAAACCATGGGGGAGATTTATCAAACATGGTGTAAAGTGAAACTGGCTCAGTTGCCCCTAGCAACCAATCAGATTCCACCTTTCATTCCTCATAGACTCTTTGGAAAATGAAAGGTGGAATCTGATTGGTTGCTAGGCAACTAAGCCAGTTTCACTTCACACCAAGTTTGATAAATCTCCCTCCATGTTTTTTCAACCCCTTTAACTTTCATACAGACATAAGGGGGCCCTCCATTCCCATAATAACATGGAGAGGCGTATAAGATCACCCGTATTCCTCATCCTTATGAAGCTGCTGCTTCTTCTTCATATTTAATAATGCTGTATTAATAATACATTTATTAAGATCCAAATGAAATACATAAAGTAAGACAATAATAGTAAAACCAGTTGCCATCTCGTTCCCGGCACTCAGCGCCTGCACCGCGCCGCTCCGCTGATTATCAAACATCAATTAAATCCAATTATTCAGCTTTATTGCTCTTCATTATTATTTCAAACCTCCCACTTCTATATAATGGAGTGTACATTAGCAGTGCGCTATATCCAGAATCCGTACATTAAGCCCTCTATTCCCCCAGCACTGCCAGGCCCAGGAATTAGATGCATATTTAATCAGGCTTCTCCTTTGTATATTTTATACAGTCCCAAACGGCAAGGACAGCTTTCTTATTGCTACTTCACGCCTTAACCTTGGCTCCCATTATTTCAGGCTTTAAAGGGTCCTTTCCCCCTCATCTCTTCTGCACTGGGAAGGGGAACTCCACCGCCATTGGGGTCTTGTATGGATCAGTATTGTTAAGACACAGGGAATGACAGGAATAAAAATAAAGGGCTGTCTTCTTCCAGAAACAGCCCCACGTCTGCCCTCAGGTTGTGTGCGGTTTAACAACTCCATTCCATTCACTTCAGTGAGCTGCAATACTACACATAAACTGAGGACAAGGGTGGCGCTATTGCTGAAGGAACACAGCTAAGTTTTTCTAACCCTGGCTACTGCGTTTTCCCCACTTTTTATGTGAAACATATTTTATCTATTTATCTTCTATCTATTATCTATCTATCTCTCTCCTATCTGTCTATCTATCTATCTGTCTCCTACCTATCCTGAAATATTGCAGTTTTCATTCTGGACACTTCCCGTTCTCTACAGATCACTTTCCAGCAGTCTCCTCCTTATCATCACAGACAAGATTACAGTGAAAGGTCACACCAGTATATAGATAGGCTGGGATTAAATCTCCCTCCCTCCACAATGACCTCTGCACAGCTCACACAGCATGCCTAATCAACTCTCCCATAGAAGTAAATAGGGTCAGATCCAGTCTATTATGTATAGGTCCTGGCTGCCCCCATAATAATATACTGATATATAGAACTTCTAAGTGGGTGCTCCGGCACAGATGTAAACCTGACCTGATCAGTTCTGTTTACCAGTGTCAATGAGGATCTGAACAGCCTTACATCATTTGGCAGCCAACACTGTCTCCTATAGATTTACCTCTACCCCCATATACCCACACTGAGGCTCAGTGACACAGTCACCATCACGGCAGCATAGGCCTCAAGTACAATGGCCCCCACTGACTGACACCTCCTCCTTCTGTAAGCTGGCATCCAGGAAACTTTATTACTGGTGCCAACTATGGTGGCACCGTCGTGTGTAGGACTCTGCCAGCCCCTTACAAGAGAGGACTAACAGGTGCATGGACTCCTGGGTACGTAATCACACGTGGCACCGCGACACAAGAACGGGAATAAACATTTTACACTGTTACATAGGAGGGGCTGTGTTTTACCTTCCTTACAGGTTTTATGTTTTGCACTTGTAGATAGTCATGGAATTGGTGGGGAAGTCTTATTGTAGCCATCTTCCTTCAGCAGAAAACAAACAGCTGTCTCTCTTCATACACAGGGACTGGCAGCATTCGTGTATTTAGAATGGAAAGTGTTTTTGTGTGGGGTGGGGGGAGTAAGGTGCTACCACTCTTTTCGGATGATTGATATGTAACGTACACAATCCTTCTGATATTGGGAGAGGAGTCCATATAATGGTCAAAGAGTCCATCCAAAATCATTGGTCTGAACCGACACATGTATGATGCGTATTGAGACCTAAATTCTTATCATCTACAGTAAAAGACCCAAAAAGATTTAGAAAAACATGGCTCCTTCCCTCTAAAACCAGCGCTAAACCTCTCCACAAGTTGTGCATAGTATTGTAGCTCAGCCCTCAGCACCAACCAGGGTCGGACTGGCCCAGTGAGGTACCGAGGAATCCCCTGGTAGGCATGTTGAAAGACAAACGAGAGCAACGATCAGCCGACATCATTCATATCGGCTGACCGTTGTCTTCTATCACACGAGACAATTATCGGCCGATATCGCCAAATACATCTAATAATCATTTAGTGTAATAGGGCCTTTAGACCCAAAAATCCTGAGTCCAACACTTGCGACAATTCTGGACATAGACAGGCATGGTACCATTTCTCTAACCCTGCACAACCCGTTTACCTTGGATTATATACATATAATAGATCCAGATAAACTGTGATAAGAAATAATCAATGTGTCAGGGATATAAGGTCACCGGGATTATCCTGTTACCAGGGTCTCTGTAATAATCCCTGGTATCAGACTGATGACCTCTGCCGCCAAGCCTGTGGGTCAGGGAAGCCATACCCTCCCGGATGCCAACTAAGCAGGAAATCAGATAGGCGGCGCGTTGTCATGACAGATGTGTCTATGAGACGGGTTCTCAGGGTCATTAATACACAAACCAAGTTGGCAGAAGAGATGTAAACGGACATCTGCCCCCCCCCCTTCCTATTCCCATTGTAACCATCAATGAATAAGAACTTCCTGCCATTAGTCCTAATAATGTGCCCCTGGTGTAATGTGCACCCCCCCCCCCCCAGCCGGCGTCCATCAGCAGCTTCCACAACAAGGACGTTTGATGCCCGCTGAGAAGTGGCTACAGAGTAAGGCTTATTAATATTTTAGTGACAGCATCACTGCAGCTCGGCTCTTTCGGAGATCTGACTGTTTATGATGCTTCCACCAAACACTTGCTGACTCCCAGCTCAGCAATCTTCCCAGCCAGGAAGCTCCAGCTGTCCGATTGGAGGAAGGGCGGCGTACATCTGCAGCCTTGCCTGAAAGGGCATTGACTGGATGAGATGAGCGGAGCAGCCAGCCGCCGGCTCCAATCCTTCCCATTATCCAATCAATTCCTTTTTTGGATTCTCTTGTGGCGAGAAAAAGAAAGACAAAAAATTTGCATATATTATTAACACGTTCTTCAGAAGCGACTACCAATCCCCGTAGGACGTCCGTATAGTGTGTTGTTACTATGCCAATCTGCGTATCTACCCGAATGACATATTTATTCGATCCGTCATTCATAATTCATGGAACGTTTACGTCTTCCTCTGCATAGCCGGCAAACACTATGGACACCGGTTGCGTTGCTGGCATCAAGTAGTGGCCCAGATCTCCCGCACCATTCACTTTTACATGCACCCTCCCCACCACCAGTGCCCTGCAGCATCCTGGGTATCTTCACCACCAACAACCCTGAGGGGCATATGAGGGTCAAGAACATGGCTAGCATTATTTATAGAGACCTGTGTTTTTCTCACATTCTAGTAAAACAAGTAGCACCCATTTATACACATAGTAATAGAAGAGGGCGAGGAGGCTGTAGGAAATGAAGTATAGATTATTAAAGGAGTACTCCAGTAAAATAAATAAATAAATAAAATAAACTGGTGTCAGAAAGTTATACAGATTTGTCATTTACTTCTATTTAGAAATCTGCAGTCTTCCAGTACTTATCAGCTGCTGCATGTCCTGTGGAAAGTGATGTATTCTCTCCAGTCTGACACAGTGTTCTCTGCTGCCACCTCTGTCCATGTTAGGAACTGTCCAGAGCAGGAGCAAATCCCCATAGAAAACCTCTCCTGCTCTGGACAGTTCCGGACATAGACAGAGGTGGAAGCAGAGAGAACTGTGTCAGACTGCTAAGTATACACCACTTTCTGTAGGACATACAGCAGCTGATAAGTACTGGAAGACTTGAGATGTTTTAATAGAAGTAAATTCCGCATCTCTGGCACTTTCTGGCACCAGTTAATTTGAAAGAAAAAAAATTGGTACACAACCCCTTAAAAGGAAATGTGTCATCAGAAAAAGTTTTTACATAAAACACGTTAACAAATTTTTGGTGTGAGTCTTCCTATTCCCCAGCAATGCCCTCCTTATCATCACAGACAGGAGCACAGTAACAGGTGATACCAGTATACATAACAGGGGCACACACAATGGCTGTTGTCCACAACTTTCTCCCCGTAGAATGACCTCTGTAAAGTAGTTCATTGCTCTTAATATGACAGGTCCTATCTAGGTCCTTGAGCCTATGATTCATGGAACTTGCTGTAAAGCATATTACAAAATGCTGTTAAAGTAGTAGTAGTTTAGTAGTTGGCTGCCCCATAAAAGTCTATAAAAAAGTAAAATGAGTGCGTCAGCTCATATTGCTATAGATGTGTTTTACAATTTATTCAGCGGGTGCAAGTGTCCAGGAGGCCGAGTCAAGCTGCTCAAGTGCCGCAAAATAACTTTCACCCCACATGTGTTCTATGTGTAGACCTTCTGTATACTGCGTCATCATTGTTACATACAGTAATTAGACATGTGTCCCGAGTTCACATTGTGAGGCCCTGTGCATATCTACATTGGAGGATCCATTAGAAACGTCTGTCATAGATTCCAATGTAGCGCTATTTTGTCCAGAAAAATACAGTATACCCCTGGTCCTGGACGCTTCTGGGTCTGAGTGAGGACCTGGGATGTGGCATGTTAGGCCCACTCAGCCAGTCAGTGGTAATAGCAGGGTCCTCCCTCAACCGCTTAATGGTTGAGCGGGCCTCACATTCCAGGTCACCACTCAGACCCAGAAGTGGCCAGGACAGGGAGACTGGAGCCGCAGGATAAAGGCACCAGCGCTACACCGGGTGAGGTGAGAGACTGTTACTTCTTTCCTCCTCCTCCTCCCGAAAATCACTCCAGCCTGGAGTTCTCCTTTAATGCAATGAAACTCCAACGTGTGAGAACATACCCTCTGGGATTTTGTAGGATTAACCAATTATACCAATAATGATCATCATATGTAAGCTGATACAAAGTCATTACCTGAAACAGAAACTGCTGTGTATGAGGCTTAAACTGGGTGAGGAACAGCAAAACTCTGACACAAAGGTTAATGTTGTGGAAGACAGTGTCATGTTGCAGGTCATACACCAAGGCAAGGCTGAGCAAAGCAACAAGACACAAGGGGGCTCATTTATTAAGATGCTCCCCTGGCATTTGCCACGGCAAAGGTAAAGATTTTTGGCTTATACATCAGAACTGGCATAAACTAATGGACCCAGATATATAGAACTACTGTTTGGAGAAGTCTGTCCGGAAGTGGAAGAATTTCAGCCAAAAAGCCAATAAGGAAACATGGCAAAGAGACTCAACTCTGCTGGGAGGCAGAGAAATGGCAGCAGGAGCTCTGGACTCATGAGTGAAATACTTGGCTATCACAGAAGGTTTGTTCATGTAAGGTCTAGAAAGCGGTATAGTAATAAGTCAACAGCAATGTGTAGTGTCCCGGTACGGGTGGTCCACAAAGTCTTTATACCACCTGGGTAATGTGTTTTTGTTAGGTATTGCACTAGAGGGGATGAAGGTGCTAATTCTCATTTCCCCACTAGGTGTCACTCTTTATCTTTTGAATAAGTCTTTCTATTGAAGCACAGCTGAAGGAAAACTATGGGTTTATTGTTGTGTCATGTTGTTGTTTAACCAATTACAGGTGCAGATGCTTTCCCTCTCTTTCCTACCTCTTAAACTTCTCTCTCCTCTCTTCCACAACCCCACCAATCATAGGGAAGTTTAGTTACCGCTATAAAAGGGAGTTCAGTTCCTGGTGGGGGGAGTCTTTGTTAGTCAGTGTATGAGAAGGAGACAGAACCAGAGACAGAGCGGGTGAGACCCTGCTGAAGTGAAGCCGGGCCTGGCTTAGGCCAGGACCCTTGTCAGGGACTAAGACACAGCCAAAGACAGTGATTTTTTCCAAGCCACTAACCTGTTCCAGTATGCAGTGCTAAAACCTCAGAAGGGTTACTTGTCCTATTCTCAGGGCAGTAGCCAAAGCTAGGTACTAACCCCCAGTAGGACAAATAGCTGGAAGCTGACGTGTCCTACTGACGACGCACAGCTCTTCTGGGAAGCCTCAGAAAGTCTGGTACACCCAGTTCTAAAGGCCTGGGGCTTGTACTACCCAGCTTGGCACTCCATAAACTAGTTGGGCAGAAGGCTGTCAGATAGCACACTATCTAAACGTGAGTACGGGTATTCTTCCCGTCACTATACTTCTTCTACAAGCTCATCCCAGCAGATTACACTACTGCTTGCATAAGGCCCCCAAGACAGCCCCTCTACTCACTCCTCAAGCTACCTCAACCTCTAGTCTTCTCTTCCTCTTTCACCTGTAAACTGTTCTTCTGGTTAAGCATTAAACTCTCTCCTATTTTTGAGGCGTCTGAAGCACCTGCACCCACAGCTTACACTTGGGTTAACTTTTTTACCTTAAGCGCACTGCCCGTGTCTAGGGGTTGGTTCCAATACCACTTCTGGCCACAATGACAAGTGCCCAAGTGACCCAACATCCACCTAGCTGGAACCCCACCTAACAGCTACCCCGGTATACGTCAGATGGGTTATGGGGGCTCCCTGCAAGTTTGGGGCTGCATTTCAGCCAATGGCATTGTGTTGCGAGCAATGACCAATAGCTGCCAGATGTTATGGATGCCACATCGGGCAGCGTTAGGACATTGTGTGCCCATGTAGTTTCCCCAGCACACAAAGCCTACTCCCTCCGCAACATGCTCCTGTCCCCCTCTCGTTTGCGGAGCACGGACAGACGGGGGGGGGGGGGGGGGGGGGGGCGGAGTGTCGGAGAGCAGATATTGTAGGACCTTTCCTGCCCTACGGATAACCCCTTTATTGGTGTCCTCAGTGCTGGGAGAGATTCTGCAGCAGGACAACAACCCCCAACATCCAGTCAATGTTATTCGAACTACCCTCAGTGTACAGAAGAACAAGGATCCTGGCAGTGATGATATGGTCGCACAGAGGCCTGGTCTCCCATCATGCACTCTGTCTGGGATTACGTGAAGGATCTGAGTAGAGACGTCCACAGAAGATTGGGGGTTATTTCTCCACGAAGTAGACAGAAGGATCTGAGTAGAGACGTCCACAGAAGATTGGGGGTTATTTCTCCACGATGATGGAACAACCTCCCTGCCGAGCTCCTTTATACTCTGAGTATCTAGAAGACCTGATGCTAAAGGTAAAGGTGACACCAAATACTGATGTGATCTGGATTCCTCTTTCGTTTATTCTCCATGCATTCTCTTATTTGATAAAAATAAACTACTAACACTTCTATTTCTGAACATGTTCTTATTTTTTTCACACCTGCCTAGAACTTTTGCACAGTACTGCATATATCAACCTGCTCTGCTCCTCCTGCACTATAACATGCCGCCTGCGGAAACAACTGCGCTTTCCATGCCACGGGATCCCTTTAAGGCCGGTGCATCACAGCGCTAACAATTCTAGTAGCCATTTTTCGAACCACATTAAGGAATAAAACCTGGACTCAAAAACCATCAACGTCAAAGAACGATTCTTTCATTCATGGGACTATCACTGCCTGAATGGCCTCTTAAAGGTGTATACTCCGTAAGAAGCTTGCCGGTATATAGCGTTCGCGTGCACCTATCTGCTTCGGCAATGCAAAACTTAGCTGACATGAAAGTGCTCTGAGCATGTGGTAGTCATGAACGATGACTCTGTGGCTGAATCATGTCCGTGGAGAGAGGAGGTGGGGAGGGGGGGAGCAGAAGAAGAGGGAGGTAGGATGAGGGGAAGGAATGCTTGAATTTCAGTTGCCATGACGACAAGAAGTGGTTCTGCTGCAGTGACGATCTGCTGTTGTTTTTTTGTATACAGAGAAATAGAAAATTTATTTTTTATCCCCCTGGTAGCGGTCGACATCACTTCATCAGGGAGGCAAGTGCGTGCAGACATTTTCTTGGCCAATGATGGAGTCATGAGGCCATCTCATGTAAATCAGCTTTGATCTACTACTGATCAAAGTGTACCATGTACCCGGTGACTTGTATATTTACTTAGGAAGCATTCAAGATAAGTTTTCAGGACCATTTCTGTACAGATGTCATCTTCCGACACCTTATGCCCTTTAAGCTGTCAGTTCTAAGAAAGTGGGATGACCTCCAAGATGGTGGCCATCATGGCCTCCAACCAGACAGGTCATCCAGTTTTCCTAGACTCTAGGTCCTGGAGGTGCTGCTGCTTATTCTCCCTTCCTTTATGTGCATAAGGGTATATATATCAAACATGGTGTAAAGTGAAACTGGCTCAGTTGCCCCTAGCAACCAATCAGATTCCACCTTTCATTTTCCAAAGAGTTTGTGAGGAATGAAAGGTGGAATCTGATTGGTTGCTAGGGGCAACTGAGCCAGTTTCACTTTACACCATGTTTGATAAATCTTCCCCATAGTGCTCTTTGCTTTTGTTAAAATTGTATTGCCATTTTTTATACTATTTATCGTTTCAGTTCTGTATCTGGTAATTTGCCTCTTTTAAGTCGCAGTGGTGGTCAGTGAACGTAGTGTAATTTTGGTAGATTTGATCACTAGTATGGTGGTGGCATATCGCTTTAAAGGGGTACACCATTGAAAAGATCAACTTGTGCCACCAAGTTATACAGATTTGTCCTTTTGGGTCACTCAAAAAATGATGCTTATTATTTCCGGGAAACATAGAAGATTGTTGGCAGAAAAAGACCACTGGGTCCATCTAGTCTGCCCTTTTAGTATTTCCTTTCCTATTATCTTAGGTTAGATATATGTTTATCCCAGGCAGGTTTACATTCTGTTATTGTACATTTAACAACCACATCTGCTGGAAGTTTGTTCCAAGCATCTACCACTCTTTCAGTAAAGTAATATTTTCTCTCGTTTCTGATCTTTCCCCCAACTAACCTCTCACTGTGTCCTTTTGTTCTTGAGTCCAGTTTTTTTTCTCATGAACCTTATTTACTCCTTTAACATATTTAAAGGTTTCGATCTTGTCCCCCCTCTCCCTTCTTTACTCCAGACTATACAGATTCAAATCCTTAAGTCTTTCCTGATATGGTTTATGCCTGACACCCTCTACCATTTTTGTAGCTCGTCTTTGGACCCGTTCTATTTTATCAATGTCCTTTATTAGATGAGGTCTCCAGAACTGGACACAGTATTCCAGATGTGTCCTCACCAGAGCTCTATACAGCGGGATCACAATCTCCCGCTTCCTACTGGTTATACATCTAGCTATACAGCCCACTATAAGATTTGCTTTCCCTACCGCCTGGTTGCACTGGTGACTCATTGTAAGGTTGTCAGAAATCACTACCCCTAAATCCTTCTCTTCTGAAGTCTTTGCCAACACAGAACTGCCGATGTGATACTGGAATAGAGGATTCCTTCTCCTCAAGTGCACTATTTTACATTTGGAAACACTGAACTTCAGTTTCCATTGTTTGGTCCACTTGTCTAGCAAAGCTAAATAATTTACATATTACTGACACCACCAGGAATATCAACCCTATTGCACACTTTTATGTTATCAGCAAACAGACAAACTTTACCTACCAAACCTTCTCCTATATCACTAACTTCAACTACCAAACCTTCTCCTCTGTCACTATCCTTACCTACCAAACCTTCTCCTATGTCACTATCCTTACCTACCAAACCTTCTCCTATGTCACTATCCTTACCTACCAAACCTTCTCCTATGTCACTATCCTTACCTACCAAACCTTCTCCTATGTCACTATCCTTACCTACCAAACCTTCTCTTATGTCACTATCCTTACCTACCAAACCTTCTGCTATGTCCCTATCCTTACCTACCAAACCTCCTCCTATGTCACTATCCTTACCTACCAAACCTTCTCCTATGTCTATAACCTTACCTACCAAACCTTCTGCTATGTCTATAACCTTACCTACCAAACCTTCTGCTATGTCCCTATCCTTACCTACCAAACCTTCTCCTATGTCACTATCCTTACCTACCAAACCTTCTTCTATGTCTATAACCTTACCTACCAAACCTTCTGCTATGTCCCTTTCCTTACCTACCAAACCTTCTCCTATGTTACTAACCTTACCTACCAAACCTTCTCCTATATCACTATCCTTACCTACCAAACCTTCTGCTATGTCCCTATCCTTAACTACCAAACCTTCTCCTATGTCACTATCCTTACCTACCAAACCTTCTTCTATGTCTATAACCTTACCTACCAAACCTTCTGCTATGTCACTATCCTTACCTACCAAACCTTCTCCTATGTCACTATCCTTACCTACCAAACCTTCTCCTATGTCACTATCCTTACATACCAAACCTTCTCCTATGTCACTATCCTTACATACCAAACCTTCTCCTATGTCACTATCCTCACCTACCAAACCTTCTCCTATGTCACTATCCTTACCTACCAAACCTTCTCCTGTCACTATCCTTATCTACCAAACCTTCTCCTCTGTCGCTAACCTTACCTACCAAACCTTCTCCTATGTCACTATCCTTACCTACCAAACCTCCTCCTATGTCACTGTCCTTACCTACCAAACCTTCTGCTATGTCACTATCCTTACCTACCAAACCTTCTACTATGTCACTATCCTTACCTACCAAACCTTCTCCTGTCACTATCCTTATCTACCAAACCTTCTCCTCTGTCACTAACCTTACCTACCAAACCTTCTCCAATATCACTATCCTTACCTACCAAACCTTCTCCTATGTCACTATCCTTACCTACCAAACCTTCTCCTATGTCACTATCCTTACCTACCAAACCTCCTCCTATGTCACTATCCTTACCTACCAAACCTTCTACTATGTCACTATCCTTACCTACCAAACCTTCTCCTATATCACTATCCTTACCTACCAAACCTCTTCCTATGTCACTATCCTTACCTATCAAACCTCCTCCTATGTCACTATCCTTACCTACCAAACCTCCTCCTATGTCACTATCCTTACCTACCAAACCTTCTCCTATGTAACTTACAAACATATTAAAAAGAATAGGACCCAGAATAGACCCTTGTGGCCACCACTTGTACCCAGTCTCTTCTCAGACGATACACCATTAACAACAACCCTCTGATATCTATCCTTCAGCCAACCACAAATCCACTGAACTATCCAGGAATAGGCGATATCCACGGCACCACCTTCATCCAGCACTTTTGTGACATAATCAAAAAAATCAAAGAGATTAGTCTGACATGATCTGCCAACAGTAAAGCCATGCTGGTTTGGATCCATCAAATTGTTGAATTTTAGGTGATCCATTATCTTAGGTGATCCATTATAGGACCTAATAAGGTCCTAGGGATGAACACAACTCAAGCATGTTTCTGAATACCAGTGGCTATAGAAGTTGGATGCAGCCCTAGAGAGTCTAGGAAAACCTGGATACAGCCTATGGCTGTATCTATGTTTTTTTAGGGCTACCTAGGGCTGCATCTAACTTCTTCAGACACCAAAAATCAAATGCCAAATGTTCGGTCTTGAGCATGCTTGAGTTGCGCTTATCTCTACATGGTCCAACAGGAAAACTACATCCTATCTGGAGTATGTTTCCCACCTAAAAATTCTTAGGCAAGCGTTTACCCCCAGAGACATTAGACTGTCATCTGGTCCCACAAACATCTAATATGGGAGCCTTAGGGTTGATGTGATGTACCATTTATATCTTGCATATATTCATAGAAGACATCACCACCATAGGTTTTTAGGATGCATATGACTTCTGTAAGAGCATGGCATAGCGGCTATGTAATGTGGTGTTCACAGATATTACTTAGTCCTCAATCCAGAGTCAAGTATCTCAGCAGAATACTCCTCCTTCCGAATCCGTCCTCTACCCCGATGCCAAAAAGCACAGACTGTTGATCTCCAGATCTTCTAGAATTTGGCAGAACATTGCCCTGTTTCAGCTACCCTGATATGTTTGCAATGGTAAAATAAGTTGGTTTATCGTAAACCCTTATGTCCTGCAAATCTGGTTAGCAAAGGACTAAAAGCAAAAACAAACAGAAAAAAAGGACAATCTGGTAACAATGACCGGCAGTGTCCATGCATGATACACAGAGCAATGCCCACAGTGAAGGATGGTAGAGGTGATCACAGATCTGAGGTTGATGAAAAGGGGAAAATAATGAACAGGAGAGTTGAGAAATGGTTTACCTTAACCCTTTGAGGACCAGGCCCAAAATGACCCAGTGGACCGCGCAAATTTTGATCTTAGTGTTTCCGTTTTTCCCTCCTCCCCTCCTAAGAGCTCTAGCACTCTCAGTTTTTTATCTACAGGCCATGTAAGGGCTTATTTGTTACAGGAATAGTTGTACTTTGTAATGGCGTCATTCATTTTCCCATAACATGTATGATGGAATTCCAAATATATTATTTATGAAGATATAAATTGATGAAATCGCAAAAAAGAATGCAATATGGTAACGTTTGGGGGGTTCCTGTGTCTACGTTATGCACTATATGGTAACAGCGACATGACACTATTATTCTATAGGTCAGTCCGAACACAACCATATGCAGGTTTACACAGATTCTCTAATGTTATATATTTTTTTTAAATGAAATCCTTTTTTTTGGCAATTAATTATAAATAAAATGGGACTATTGTGACGCTTATAACGGTTTTATTTTTTCACCTACGGGGCTGTATGGGGTGTCATTTTTTCCGCCATGATCTCTAGTTTTTATTAATACCATATTTGTGAAGATCGGACGTTTTGATCACTTTTTATTAATTTTTTTATATATATAATGTAACATAAAATCGGTAATCTGCGCACTTTTTCCCCTCTTTTCGTGTACGCCGTTTACCGGTCACAATGACACTTGTTATATTTTAATAGATCGGACAATTACGCACGCTACGGTATATTATATGTTTATCTATTTATTTATTTTTATATGTTTTATTTATATAATGGGAAAGGGGGGTGATTTCAACTTTTATTGGGGGAGGGGTTTTGGGGTAGTGTATTAGTGTTTTTAACTTTTTTTTTTTTACACATTTGAAGTCCCTTTGGGGGACTTGTACATAGATTAGTTTGATTTTTACACTGATGAATGCTATGCCATAGGCACAGCATTGATCAGTGTTATCGGCGCTCTGCTCATTGAGCCTGCCTGTGCAGGCTTAGAGTAGCAGAGCGCCGATCGGACCGCATGGAGACAGGTAAGAGACCTCCAGCAGTCCGTTATACCGATCGGGACCCCCGCAGTCACACTGCGGGGGTCCCGATCGGTAAGTGACAGGGGACTCCCCCTGTCACTTACACTTAAACGCCGCGGTCGCGCCGTGATCGCGGCGTTTAAGGGGTTAATGACACGCGGCAGCGCGATCGCTGCAGCGTGTCATTGCCGGTGAGGTCCCGGCTGCTCACTGCAGCCGGCCCCCACCTCCTATGAAGCGCGCTCCGCTCCGGAGCGCGCTTCATAGCGGGAATAACACCCGTGACGTAAGGTTACGTCATGGGTCGTCTGGGGACAGACTTCCATGACGTAACCCTACGTCCAGGGTCGTCTAGGGGTTAAAGAGTCACTGTCGTATTTTTTTTATTTTTGCAGAAATCAATAGTCCAGGCGATTTTAAGAAACTTTGTAATTGGGTTTATTAGGCAAATATGCCATTATCTGCATTCAAAAAGCCTTTTCCCATGCCCCCCCCCCCTCCTCCCTCTCATTCACTGCTCATTATCAGGAAATCTCGACTAGTTTACATCAGTCGAGCCCTGTGTAATCTATGGAGAGGGGAGGAGGGAGATTAGAAGCCAGCAGAGAGCAGAGAACAAAGGATTACACAGCGGGACCTGTGTGAAAGCTGGTATAGAGAGGTCAGTGCTGACTTCAGAGGAGATAGCCCAGTAATGTAGCTGTAAATTAACTCTTTGTTGTCCTGTTTTGGTGCCTCATCTCCCTCAACCCCTCCTCATCATAAGAGAACCATGAAGAAAGGGGTGAGAGCTTTAAACTGCTTTTTCATGATAAAAATGCACTTTTCAGCTAATAAACCCAATTACAAAGTTTCTTAAAATCGCCTGTAAAAATGTAAACAACAGTGACACTTTAAGATGCAGGCTAGACTATCCATTTTGTCCTTATCTCTTATTACTAGTGGGGCATGGCATTTGTTTTTAATAAAAAGGTATTGCCAGATGGTCTGCATGTCCTAAAAAAATGCCATAGCCCTGGTAGAGTTGGCTGCAATTGTTCCATTTCCAAACAGCACCTCCATAGGGGAAGTAAAGTATTACACAATGTCCACTGAAATTAAGGTGATATATGAAAAACTCAACAGAGAGAAGCTCTTTGTATTATTTGCTCTCTTCTCTGGTTGATCGATGGATTTTTAGTGTGAAATAACGTAACAGACAACCCATTCACATATTTATCCCAAGATTAAACCATTCACAGCTAACTGATCATTGGGGGTCTGGGATCTCCATTAGTCCATAGAGCAGAGGTGGGAAAGCTTCAGCCCTCCAGCCATTGCAAAACTACAATCTACACCCGCCATGGAGTTTCCCATATTGTATATGATTGCCTTTAACGCATACATACAGGGACAACAATGTGAAGATGCATTGCCTAGAGCACTGTCCTCTAGCCTGTGGCTCTTCTGCTGGTAAGGTTTTGGGGGAAGTAGCTGATGGAATGGGGATCCTTCGGCCCTCCAGCTGTTGCAATACAACAATTTCCATCATGTTTTAGCTTCGCCTGTCCAGGCATGATGAAAATTGTAGTTGTGCAACAGCTTAAGGCCTGGAGGTTCCCCATCCCTGGTCTAATGTGTAGGAAGGACTTCCCCACTTTTCACAACAGATGATATAGGAAGAAATAAGGGAAAGGGATGGGGAAGCTTCGGCCCTCCAGCTGTTGCAAACCAAGACTTTCCATCATGCTTTAGCTTTGGCTGTCCAAACATGATGAAAATTGTAGTTTTGCAACAGCTGAAGGCCTGGAGGTTCCTAATCCCTGGTCTAATGTGTAGAAAGGACTTCCCCACTTTTCCAACAGATGCAATAGGAAGAAAGAAGAAAAAGGGATGGGGACGCTTCGGCCCTCCAGCTATTGCAAATCTACAACTACAAACTACACCTGTCATGGAGTTTACCATATTGTATATGATTGCCTTTAACGTATACATACAGGGGCAACAATGGGTAGAAGCATTGCCTGGAGCAGTGTTCTCCAGCCTGTGGAGCTTTTGCTGGTAAGCCACAGGTTTTGGAGGGAGTAGCCGACTGTCTAATGCAGTCGGCTACTCTACTATTTCTACTACTATTTCCATCATGCCTGGACAGCCGAAGCTTTAGCTTCGGCTGTCCAGGCATGATGGGAATTGTAGTTTTGCAACAGCTGGAGGGATAAAGGTTCCCCATCCCTGCATTAGAGAGTGAATGGAGTAGAAGTCATGTTGCTCCTTTCATCTAGAAGATAAGAAGCCTTTATGGACAGGTGATCCCTTTTAATCTTAGGAAAACCCCTTTAACACTAAATATGGTTGTCACTACCAAGGTAGACCTGCAATATCCTTATCCATATTAAAAGTAGTGTTTCCATGACACAGATTTCCATATGAAGGGACACCGTCCATCCATGACCATCCATCACGTTCCAGGACTGACAGCCCGGGAGAGAATATTGGATTTCCTTCACCGTCGGCCACAGTGTGCATGTTTATTGCTCATTTCATGGGACATAAACCATTGAGACATGGGACCACAGAAGCCCAAAGGGATGTGTCCGCTCTATTTTTGGTATGTCCAATATTTTCCCCTTATCAGAATTTATTTTTTTTATGACGGAGATGTGACCTCCAGCCATGACTCCCTATAGCCATCTTTGACAGACATTCTCATCCTGATAGGGACTGATAAGTGAAATGTCCTGTCACAGTGCGCTCATCTCTAGATGGCCAATAAATGATTTATTTTTAACTGGGAAAAGCATCAGCAGAAATCATTGTTCCAAAAGAACACTTATGAGAATGCAGCGGGAGATAAGAGCCGAGCGTCGGCCGCTGATTGGATGATTGAAGCATTAAGAATAAATCTATAATTAAATAAGCACAGAATCATTTTTTGGTCAGTGGCCAAGGCTACAATTTGTAATTCCCTTCACGGTTTCGTCGATGGAAATAGGATATGCTTGGTCTTTGGCTGATGACATATCCTAGCACTCTCTTAAAGAGCAGTTAGGTATTTATACCCAGATGCCTTCAGGAGCTATGGGAGAATTATGGTGACCTCAAATGTTTTGCTTGTGAAAAATTTGACGTCTCTTCACCGATCTGTGATGGTGTGTCCTTCTTCTTAATTGTTTGACTCACTTTTTTTTAAACCGGCCATGGAGTTTTCCATAATGCTTGCCTTTCTGCTTAAAGATAACATTGCAGCTGCTGTCTGCTGAAGACACAATAAACTGTGTGAGAGCTTTTCTCTCCGTCTCCCCCTTCCTTTTCGATGCAATTGATATCAACAAATCACTGTCAGGCTTTATCTGCAACTTCTTTGTAATGTCGGGAGGGTTAATCTGAGGTCAAATTGCTGATAAATTATCTTAAAGTTGCAGAAGGGAGGGGAAAGAGGAGGAAACAAAGAGAAAATCTCACACACAGATTTTTGTGTCTTCAGCAGAACGCAACAGCTCAGAACTGGGTAAAGGAGATGGAATAGATAATAACTAGGGATGGTCCGAACCTGCCGAGGTTCTGGTTCGTTTGAACCCGAACGCTCGGCAGCAGATTCCCACTGTCTGCCTGCTCCGTGGAGCGGGCGGATACAGTGGGAGGAACGCCTGGAAAACTGGGATACAGCCTATGGCTATGGAATGAATTGTTAGTCTCAGTATGGGCAGAAACATATGAAAAGCTATGTATGGGTGGAATACCCATTTTACATATACATATACTCATAGACAACAATGAGTAGAACCACTGTCTGTAGCAGTGTTCTCCAGCCTGTGGCTCTCCAGCTAGTAAGCCATGTGTATGGAAGCATTGGGAGACTGTCGGACGGAAGTTTGGCTGCCAGCTATTCCATGTGTATGGATACCTTTACAAATATTTTTTCATGTTTTGGGAAGGAGATGGGGCACTAGAATTTTATACTAGAAATCTATATTTCCAGACTGTTGAAGGAGTTGTCTCTAGGGATGAGCGAACCGGCCGAGGTTCGGGTTCGTATGAACCTGAACTATCGGCTTCTTATTGCCGCTGTCTGCCCGCTCCGTGGAGAGGGTGGATACAACCTTGAGGACCGCCTGGAAAACTAGGATACAGCCATAGCCATAGGCTGTATTCCTGTTTTCTAGGCGGTCTTTAGGCTGTATCCACCCTCTCCACGGAGCGGGCAGACAGCAGGAATCAGAAGCCGATAGTTCAGGTACATACAAACCAGAACCTCGGCAGGATCGCTAATCCCTAGTTATCTCAACTTTGGACTATGTTAAAAGATTCACAAGTGACCTTTGTGGTGGGGCGCTTCGTATTCGGATGTAAACTGTGGGAGAATTTGAGTATTCAATTTACCTGCAGCGCCATCACAGGAGAAATGTAGTATTACAGAATTTCAAATGACATCAAGGCCTGGGTGGGCTAGGTCCTCCAGAGAAAGACATTGTTTTTGTAGCCAGTCTCTGATTAGGTTTCCTACTTCTGGTGCTCATGATGGGTAAAGATGTAGCATCTGGGGATTCATGATGGAGATCTTGCTTAAACCAGTCATCGACAGATAAAAGAATTATCTAATGTACATTTTATGTAACGGAATAATAGACCCTAAAATAAGGCTTCAAACTTAATCATGGGAAGGCCACATTGGTTCCTCCATACATTATGAAGACCAGAATACTCCCTAAATGAGTTTAAAGCCTATGAAAAAATCCAGATTCACCAGTGGAATATCCAGACTTGTCTGCTCCACGTCCTAAGCCATTGCGCCCCCCCTTTAATTTTGGACAAAGGACCTGATGTATTGAATTGTCGCAGAGAATAGGCAGCCTGGTGCCACGATAGTGACATGTACCGTGGGCGTCCTGGCCTATTTTTCTTTCGATACATCAGGTCCATTGACTGATAAAAATGTCTCGCAACAAACACATTTTCTTGCCTACCGATGACCTTCAATCTGTATACTATTTCCATATAAAACACAAGATTTCTCATGACATTTACCACAACACGTAAATCCTGCGTCGCCTCCTACAGATGAGCGCATGATCTAGGTTTTTAAAGAAGAAAAAAAATGTTTTATTCAAGGTCAGAAGGATTTCATGATGAGATTTGATCCCAGGCCGGCAGTATTTCTGTCACTGTTATATGACCAATCAATAGATTCAGCTACTCCTCCTCCTCCTCCTCAGCATCAGTCTTGATGATGAAGGTCTAAGCGGACATTACCTTGATTATAAATCAATAACATTGACTAATAGAAGGTTTTAATTCTGGATTCCTCCTTGTACCTCAGAAGACACAGTGACCTGGTCACCAGAGACAGACCTTCAAGCCCCAATGCATATCTGGAGCTCAGCCGTTATGTGTCACTATAGTACTGTTGTGATCCGATGTATTAGAGAGTATACTAGGCCCCATGCAACCCTTCTGCCTCCTATAGTTACTGTAACATACAGCAAGTGTGGACTTGCTGTTCTACTCAACTGGTTTGGCTTTGGGTCACACCAGGGAGTGGAGTCTTCACCCTTTATCCCCCTCCAGGATGCGGAAGCTGGACTTCTGCGTCTAGAGGGCACCAGGTTGCACTACAAGTGTGGTCCCGTTGTGAGCAGCAACTGGCCCCAATGACCAGTCAAAGTTGGTGAAAGGAATTGGCAAACAGGCTGGTAGTTGTAGTCGTCAGCAGGCCGGGTCATCAGTAGAAAAGTTAGCGCAGTAACAGAGATGATACAGGTATCATAGTCAGTTGAAGGTCAGGGCAGGCGGCTTCAGAGGCAGGTCAGAAAATATGAGTAGGCAACAGGAGAGACACAATACAGACGGGGTCATGCGGAAAATGTAAAACAAAGAAAATGCACAAGAGAATACAAGGTAGTTCAGCAGAAAAAGTAAACAAACACCTTCTCTATGTGTGCAGGAATGCAACAATGCTCAGGCAAGGAGGATCAGGTGGAATTACTTTAAATAGGCACAGGTGGCTCTGGACTGGCAGATGGCAGTAGCTGCCTCTACATATCCAGAGCACTTGGCCATATAAACACCCTAGTGGCCACAGGTGTTTTTGTAGCACAAGGAGGAAGAAAACACTGAAAGACATGAGCAGCCCCAGGATGAGTATGGAGTACAGCAGAGGAGTGGACAGGACTGCATTGGCGAGCAGGTGCTGTGTCTGGATGATGAATATCATCCGGCAGTGTTACAGTTATATGCCAACTCTGATAACTCATTTCTATTCATCGCTCCATCTTTCAGATATAAACTTTAGATGGTTTATGAAAATTAGGAGATAAAACCCATGTGGCGACCCCTTGGGCTGCAAAAGCCGGACATTGCTGGGCCCAGTGGGCTTTCTCTCCTAGATTGCATATCATTTGCAAAGCTAATATCTCTGTGCTGGAGTGATAGATTAAAATAAGAGTTATGCAAAAGAACACTGCAGGGACACCATCACGTGTCTCAACGTCAGTGAACTAGCCAGACCTTCCTCCAGGAAGGAACAACCAAGCCAAGGAATGTCTCCAATTAAGGAAACCACCCAAGCAAGGTATCCATCCACAGACAACCGTTTCGGGGGTTTTGCCCCTCATCAGTGTGGAGTAGGTTTCTGGCTAGTGGGAGCAATGACTAGTAAGTGCATGCAAAAGGACGCTGGTTGACCTCAAAGAGATCAACCAAAACACCGCAACGTGGTGATGTCTCTGCGGTGTTTTGGTTGATCTCCCTGAGGTCAACCAGCGTCCTTTTTAAAATAAGAGTTATGTTGCCTGATTCAGGGTAAGAATCTCAGTATGGCTACAAAAGCAGTTGGTGGTACTATGCTCCGACTACTTCAAGCTCTCGAGCCCTTACAGAATAACATATATTCAGCCCAATAGGAAAAAATAGATTATGGTGTTATGCGGTGACTAGAGACGAGCGCAGCTCAAGCATGCTCGAGTTTGATCGTGCGGTGGCTGAAGGAGTTGTAAGCAGCTCTAGGGAGTCCAGGAAAACATGGATATAGCCTATGGCTGCATCCAACTTCTTCAGCAACCGGTATTCAAGTACCAAACAATCGGACCCGAGCATGCTTTAGCTGTGTTCATCTCTCAGTGAACCTTTTCACCGCAGAGACCATTCTGTTCTGTCAGTGGTTTGTCCCCACTGATGATAGAAGTATATTTGGGGTCTGCTGTTTATACATTTAACCCTTATGTGAGATAAACCTATACTTTACTTTAGGTCTACCACGTAACCTGTCTTCTCTGTAAAACTCTTGAATAGCATTAAGCCTCTCTGCAAAAAGATCCTAAAAGTAAATGCAAGCCGTCAATGGAGCCGGGCATAGAAGTTAGTCATAATGCAGACACGTGGATTGTCGCTCCTGACATATAATTATCGATATATTGATTTTATAACTCCATTCCCCTTCACTACTGCTGCCGCCTCAACCTTGCAGACTTGGAAGCATGGAAAGTAGATAAGAAGAAAAAGACAAACAGGCAGATTGCCAAACAATGGCTTTCCCATGGAGGAAATTCCGCTAGCCAGAAAACGA
Source organism: Dendropsophus ebraccatus (assembly GCF_027789765.1). Lineage (NCBI taxonomy): Eukaryota > Metazoa > Chordata > Amphibia > Anura > Hylidae > Dendropsophus > Dendropsophus ebraccatus. Next base: position 20,097,219 of record NC_091463.1, on the reverse strand, counting down.
CTGGAATCTGAATTGAAGACGACTCTCTCTGCTTGACCTTATGGCTCATCAAATCAAACAGAACCCGTGGGAGACGCCTGTAACAAGGCCTTCAGCAACCGGCACGGAGATCGTTTGTCACTCCCGTGTAAAGACCATCGCTCCGGTTTATGAACTTATGTCTGGTCCATTTGTTTCTACATAGATATTGATTATTATATCAGCTGTACCTGAATTTATATATATTTCGATATACAGCAATTCCTGTAGTGTGAACAGACAGTCATGACCAGCATGTAAAAGGCATTGGATTAGAGGTGCAGGAATATCAGACTTTCCGGACTATCAATAGCCAGATTAAAGGAATTCTATAACTATGCCATATTACAATATATAGGCAGATTCCCTGGAAACAAAAGGATCTATGACATGTCAAAAGCCAGGTGCTGAATCCTTCTAATGTTTTCCTTTCTTTCCCATACACATGAGATGGCCGGCTCGTACTGTTAAATTGGTGGCTTCTATATACATTAATCCAATATGTACGGCCATCTTTACACTTGCCCATTTTTCCCCATTCCCAATTTAGAAGCTGACCCTTCATTTGATGCCTTATATATCCGAACCCAATGTTATTCACTACGCCACGGCTGATGTATGGCGTATACATATAGTCTTATTATAGAGATAAAATATATACACAATGGGGGAGATTTATCAAACATGGTGTAAAGTGAAACTGGCTCAGTTGCCCCTAGCAACCAATCAGATTCCACTTTTCAATCCTCACAGACTCTTTGGAAAATGAAAGGTGGAATCTGATTGGTTGCTAGGGGCAACTGAGCCAGTTTCACTTTACACCATGTTTGATAAATCTCCCCCTCATAGTGTATTTACTAGCACTCAGGATGTATGTATGACCTGTTGTTTTCGGCTGGTGAATATAATGGCCATATGTAAAGCTTAACAGCAAACAGCGCCCCCCCCCCCCCCCCCCCCCTCAAAAAAAACAAAAAAAAATAACAAAAGAAAACAAAAACAGGGAATAAATACACAAATTCCCAACGCAAAGGAACAGATTAAAGGCGTTTATAGGGAAATTAAACCACATAAAATGATTAAAAAACAAATCCAAGAATGGGTATATAGAGCACCAAAATCCATAAAAAAAGAGACAAATCACATACTGTAAGGCACAGAACTACGGACCCAAAAACAGCAACAAAAAAAAAAGACCCCGCTCCTGGCAATGATATAAACGTGCAGTATTTCCCCTGGAGGACAAAGAGTTAATGCCCTTGTAAACGCAAAAATGCTAAAGTTCTAAGCTAGACAGGTATTTCCAAGCAACCTGCCAGGTAATGGAAAAGAATAATTAAAATATCTCCAGTCTTCCAGTACTTATCAGCTGCTGAACGTCCTGCAGGAAGTGGTGCATTCTTTCCAGTCTGGAGAGCAGGAATGGTGCATTTGCAGCTGCTCTGGACAGTTCCTGGAATGGACAGAGGGGGCAGCAGAGAGCACTGTGTCAGACTGGAGAGAATACAAATGCAGCAAATGAGCAGGTAATAAAAAAGAATCCAGACAGCGTATACCGTATACCTGCAATACACCTCCAATTGGAGAAGACAGAAATCCTGTGGAACACAAGAGGTAACCAGAAAATACAGAGAAGTATATAGCTAGGGAGCCCCAGGACCAGACGCAAGTTTCGCTGCTATGCGCAGCTTCTTCAGGGGATCCTTACTACCTGGCTATATACATCTCTGTACTTTTCTGGTTACCTCCTGTGTTCCACAGTATGTTCTACTTTTTAGACACCGCAACACTGGTATAATAATCCGAGCAGCCTGAGTCTAATAGACCGGGAAATGTATGTGGCTCCTATAAATAAACATAGAGAGGAGCGACATTTAAAACTGCATAAAATTTCCCACTTATGACCATTTCCATACAGGTAAGAATCTGCTGACACATACGTTACTCGTACAAACGACAAGAATCATTTCTCAGATTGCATCAGGCAAACCTCAGCAACATTTCACAGCCTCCAATGTTCGGGAGTGTTTATTCATTAAAGGGGACCTGTCGCTACATTTTTATCCCTAAACTGCCGCTATACTTTTATGTGAGACAGTAGTAGGGATCTGAGCTGTCCCTTAAAGGGGTGATCCAAAAAGCACAGCTACTTTCTAGCAAAAAGAGCACCACCCCTGTCTTCAGGTTGTGTGTGGTATTGCAATTCAGCTCCACACCCAAAATTAGGATAGGGGTGGTGCTGCTTCTGGAAGAAAGTGGGCATTTTTTCTAAGCCTGGATAACTCCTTTAATAAAAGTAGAAATGAGCGAATTTACAGTATTAGGCTATGTTCCCATGTAGTATTAGACCGGCAGAGAGATCATACTGCAGTACCGGCCGGATGATCTTTTCGGCCGCAGTGTTATATACCAGCAGGGACAGGGACAACATGGGCCCCCCTGTGCTTACTGGGCACACAAGGGGGGGGGCGCCAAATTGAATCTTTCCCCCGGGTGCAGGAGAGCCTAGCTACACCTCTGGCTTGAGCCCCCCAGGGCGAGAGTGGTTGCTGTTTAGTGATGGTTGATAGAGGGGTCCTGAGCAGAGAGGTTATCCCATCAGTGCATCCTGCACTGGACGCTATAGTAGTCTGTCCCTGTCCATATGATCTAGGACCCATGACAGTTTGAAAGCCTAGTCCATGCCAGATCAGTCCCCAGCCATGTAGCAGCGCACCAGGCTTTTTGGTCTCAGTTTACTTTGTTGCTCTATTCTTGATTAGTGTTAAACAGGGAGGCCAAACAGTTCCGGTTCAGCCAACCTTGGCTGTATCCATGTTTTCCAGGACTCTATAGGGGTATTAGACGGCCTGATGCCTCCAAGCCTAGCAGATCAGTGCTCGCTTACTGAGCCTATTACACATTCGATAATCGTTTAGCAAGGGCTGCACGGACACTGTATACATTACCTCTCCACGCTCCCGGTGTTCTGGTGCTTCCCAGAGCCGCTGCTGTAGCTTTAGAGCCGGTCTCTGAACTGACAGACCGCTCAGTCAATCCCTAAACAGGAAAGCCGTGGGCAGTGATTGGGTGAGCAGCCTGGCAATCGGAGACCTGCTCTGAAACAGCGGCAGCTCCAGGAAGCAGGCAGAGGGCAGAAGAACACCAAGACTGTGGAGAGGTATATATACAGTTTATTATTATTATTATTATTTATTTACACAAACCTCGGCCGTGCATTGCTATTACACATAGGTGGTCTGTGATTTTAGTTTAGGACTAAAAGACACGATCAGCCGATGATCGTTTCTTCGGCTAATTGTTGTCTCTATTACAAAGAGCAATAATCGGCTGAATTGGCCTAATTTGGCCGTTTATCGCTTTGTGTAATAGGGCCCTAAGGCTGCATCTAACTTATGGCCCTATTCCACGGGCCGTTTTAGAGGAGCAAACGAGCGCTATTAGCGCTCGTTTGCTCCTCGTTCGCCGCTCGCTGCCGCCGCTATTCAACGCGGCTGCAGCGAGCGGGTGAGTGCGGGAGGGGCGGCGGGGAGCTGCGGGGGGGCTGCTCGGAGGATCGCTGATCGTCCGGGCAGCCCATAGGATATAGCAGCGTCTGCTGCCGATGCTCCTATTCAGCGGAGCGACGGCAGCAGATCGCTGCTATATCAGTCGCTTGTTTTTCAACATGTTGAAAAACAAGCGACTGCAACGATCAGCCGACATGAACGATGTCGGCTGATCGTTGCACTCTATTCCACGGAACGATTATCGTCCGTAGCGGTCGATATCGTCCGAAAATGAACGATAATCGTTCCCTGGAATAGGGCCATTACACAACCTGGGGGAGGCAGATGCTGAGCGCTGGAGTGCGGAGCATGTTGCCAATAGGGATGAGCAAATTTACAGTGCTAGTGAAGGCAAGGCGGTTGGCTTGTCAGCCTACTGGCTTTGAACGTCGTGTCACTGCGTGCCTCTCCACTCTGGGTGCTGGGAAAAGCTGGATCCAGTCCTGGGAAACTGGGAGAAGTTTTCCAGGACTAGATCCAGGTTTTCCACGCACCCAGGGAGTTCAAAGGCAGCAGGCTGACAAGCCGACCGCCGAAGGCCTTAGCTAGTACATAGTTGCCAACAGTCCTGGTTTTGCTGGAACTGTCCCGGATTTGACAGGGCAGTCCCGGCAAATTAATGTCCCTCAGCTACCAAGTTTTCAAGGTTTCGTAGGGGCCCCATGCAGTTGTTTGCTATGGGGCCCCATGACTCCTAGCTACACCCCTTATTTGTTCCTGTACTACTAATACACCCCTCATCCTTTTGTGTTGTTCTAACTGTAAATTTCAAAGTGGAAAATTCTGGGGGGAAAAAACCCCAAAACACTGGTGACAAGCCACACCCCGTAAACCACACCCACAATAGGCCACACCCACCGAGAACACACCTACTATAAGCCACACCCCTTGTTACCAACTATGCTAGTACTGTAAATTGACTTTGTTTTTTTTATATATATATATATATATGTTTCACACCAAAGCCTTATCAAATGTAACAGATGAGCATGCTGGGAATTGTAGTTTCACAACAACTAGAGAGTCACAGGTTGGAGTAGATGGCGGGAATCTATTCTATAAATCATGTGATCCTCCTCGTAGACACAGAGCCTTACATCTATATCTGTATTACAATACCTTCTATTAGGCTCTAAAAATATTCCCCGGCTCCTGGTAAGACAATAAGGAGCGCAGATTAGTCTTAGCCTACTCCACGGATCCTCCTCCCATTCTCTTTCAGTCTCATCTGGGGCCGTTTTTCGGTAGTAATGGTAACACGGGAAGCAGCATGACGAGAAGAGCTTGTTCCCTGCGCGGCTGCTGAACAGTAGTGGGCGAAAAAAAAAATAACAAGACGTTTCGCTGGGTTTATTCAATCCCCATCGCTAGATCCAAGATTGCCGGCATGAGGTCTCCCACCCACCAAATTGATTTTTTGTACTTTCCTCTTACAGGTACATTAACAGAAAAAGACTTCTTTTTTTTTTTTTTTTTTTTTACCCAAGCTTAAGTGGCTGGATTAAAATTGTACGATTAACCCTTCCAGACGTGAAGGTTTTGACTATGTCCTTTCCAATCTTTCTTGTTCCTACTTCTTTTCGTGCTATCTGCCTTTTGCCTGGACATAGAACAAGTCTGTGTCACGGAGAGGAGGCAGTCTGTGGTATAGCAGACAGAACCACCTTTGGCAATATCAGAACCACCAATCTGTCAGGTCATACAAGTAAGTTAAGTATGTTAAGGACCGATTTCTGTGATCCCCACTATTGTTGTGATCCCCAAATCCCTATGTTCCGATAAAGATTTTTTTTGTCATCTTGAGGAGGAGAGCTACTTAGCTCCTTATTTTGTCAGGGAGCATTACCTGGCCTGGTCTTTCTCCCTACAACAGCTTGGTGATTGTCAACATTACCCACCGAGATCCATGTAAAAGGCCTGGAGGGAGAAGGGGTTGCTGACACACTGTTTTTACAAGGTTCTACCTGAGCAGAAATGAAAGAAACTACAAAATCAGCAAGGAAGGAAGGAGTTACTAAGTACTAAGCTGCTGCTTGTCCTGAGATGAGAGAGAAGCCCTCATTTCAGGGACAGTAAGGATTTATGTCTCTCTCTCCTGCACATAGCAGTAGCTAAGCCCCGCCCCACTTCCTGTGTTCTACCTTGGTCTGTCTGTTACTAGAGACAATTTTTTTTGACAAAAGAAAATGAACCGCAGTTTACAGAGAAGTGAGATACCTAGTGATCAAGACTAAGCTGCTGCTGCTGCTCCTCCTGAGATGAGAGAGAAGCCCTCTTTTCAGGAACAGTAAGGATTTATATCTCTTTTTCCAGCACATAGCAGTTGCTAAGCCCCACCCCCACCTGTGCTCCACCTTGGTCTGTCTGTTACTAGAGACAATTTTTTTCCTGACAACTGAAAATGAACCGCAGTTTACAGAGAAGTGAGGTACCTAGTGGTCAAGACTTCAGAACTTTTTTTTCTGGGGTAAGAAGTCCTTTTTATTTAATATGTTAGGAATCACAAAGGCTACCAAATAGATAGAAGTTGTCTGAAGCCACTGTGACCATTTAAGGGATGCAGAGAAGCTGCCTCCTAAAGGTGGCACTAGAGTCAGGGAAACTACTGCGCTTTGCAGCTGAAGAACTGGTTGATTGGAAGAAACGCTGATGACCAGGTAGGGATGTACTACATGGCGGTATTATATGAGCTCTTCATTATTATTCGAGATACTTCACATATTTGGGGCACTAACTAGCGATATTAGGTGCGCTAAATATGGATACTTTTTTATGGTGTTTGGTGGTAATTAAGGGGTTATTTAGGGATTCACCCCTAAATAACAGCACCAAGTATCCAAATAAAAAACAAAACATAGAAATTTGATTCTAAAAAAAATTAAATCATCAAGCTTCTATGTGAAATTTAGTTTCAGATATATATATTTAGTGAATACCTGTTAGATCACATGCCCCTATATTGATGCAAAGTGAACCTGGCCCCATGACAGGTCTTCCCTAAATCTCATTGAAGTAACATTTATGTAAGATATTTAATCTTAAAGGGATTATCCAGGGTTAGGAAAAAAAAAACTGTTACTTTCTTTCATTAAAAAAACAGCGCAACCCCTGTCCTCGGGTTGTATGTGGTATTACATTTGCTTCAAAGGAACCGAGCTTCGATACCGCACCCAAACTGAGAACAAGATTGGCGCAGTTTTTTTTGGAAGAAGCCAACTCTGTCTCTCTAATCCTAGATAAATCCCTTGAAGAAGACCGAATCTCAGCAAAAAAATTTCCCAAATAGTCCACCTCTGGCTTATTTACTGGAGAGAGTTTAACTCTTTGTTCTCGAACTTGATTCAACAGCCTAAGACATGACGGTAAAACAATTAAGATACGTGGGAGGAAAAAAAGTGGGTACATCATGTATGCAATTATGTATAAAGTAATCATAGCACAATAAGTAATCATTAGTCCGTAATTATCAAGTAACAGATTATAGATGTCTGCCAGGGGAGCTGGATAAACAGGGCTGTGAGACGTTCCAAACGGGCTCCTGTTGTCACATACTACACTGCTTATTTTCTCATTATTACAACGCTTGTTTTGCTTGCGCCCATGCTAGAATTAATTCCAGAGGTTCCGGTGCCGCATCTCGAAACCTTATAATTTACAAGTTCATCGGCTTATTACGAGCCCCATTCACAGACACATGAACAGGTGGGATAGGCTGGACCCACAGCCACCCAGCTGATAGACATGACAATTGTTTTAGCCCTTTTTTTTTTTTTTGCAACAGCTCCACTCTAGTCCATAGGCTGTATGTGGCATTGCAATATAGTTGCAACCTACTTACCTAATGTTGCTTTGATCTTCAATTTTAATAAAAGGTACAATAATGGTTGGAAAAGGACTAAATGTAGTCCATTGACGTGAATGGGTGCATCATGGGTAATCTGCAGTATATGGCGGTATATCACACTCTCACTACCCACACAATGATATCACACTCTCACTACCCACACAATGATATCACACTCTCACTACCCACACAATATCACACTCTCCCTACTCACACAATGACATCACACTCTCACTACCTACACAATAATATCACACTCTCACTACCTACACAATGATATCACACTCTCACTACCCACACAATGATATCACACTCTCACTACCCACACAATGATATCACACTCTCACTACCCACACAATGATATCACACTCTCACTACCTACACAATGATATCACACTCTCACTACCTACACAATAATATCACACTCTCACTACCTACACAATGATATCACACTCTCACTACCCACACAATGATATCACACTCTCACTACCCACACAATGATATCACACTCTCACTACCCACACAATGATATCACACTCTCACTACCTACACAATGATATCACACTCTCACTACCCACACAATATCACACTCTCATTACCCACACAATGATATCACACTCTCACTACCCACACAATATCACACTCTCACTACCCACACAATGATATCACACTCTCACTACCTACACAATGATATCACACTCTCACTGCACATACAGTACATTGATATCACACTCTCACTACCTACACAATGATATCAAACTCTCACTGCCCACACAATGATATCACACTCTCACTACCTACACAATGATATCACACTCTCACTGCACATACAGTACATTGATATCACACTCTCACTACCTACACAATGATATCAAACTCTCACTGCCCACACAATGATATCACACTCTCACTATCCACACAATATCACACTCTCATTACCCACACAATGATATCACACTCTCACTATCCACACAATATCACACTCTCATTACCCACACAATGATATCACACTCTCACTACCCACACAATGATATCACACTCTCACTACCCACACAATGATATCACACTCTCATTACCCACACAATGATATCACACTCTCACTACTCACACAATATCACACTCTCATTACCCACACAATGATATCACACTCTCACTACCCACACAATGATATCACACTCTCACTACCCACACAATGATATCACACTCTCACTACCTACACAATGATATCACACTCTCACTACCCACACAATATCACACTCTCACTACCCACACAATGATATCACACTCTCACTACCCACACAATGATATCACACTCTCACTGCACATACAGTACATTGATATCACACTCTCACTACCTACACAATGATATCAAACTCTCACTGCCCACACAATATCACACTCTCACTGCCCACACAATGATATCACACTCTCACTATCCACACAATATCACACTCTCATTACCCACACAATGATATCACACTCTCACTATCCACACAATATCACACTCTCATTACCCACACAATGATATCACACTCTCACTACCCACACAATATCACACTCTCATTACCCACACAATGATATCACACTCTCACTATCCACACAATATCACACTCTCATTACCCACACAATGATATCACACTCTCACTACCCACACAATGATATCACACTCTCACTACCCACACAATGATATCACACTCTCATTACCCACACAATATCACACTCTCACTACCCACACAATGATATCACACTCTCACTACCCACACAATGATATCACACTCTCACTACTCACACAATGATATCACACTCTCACTACCCACACAATGATATCACACTCTCACTACCCACACAATGATATCACACTCTCACTACCTACACAATGATATCACACTCACTACCCACCCAATGATATCACACTCTCACTACCTACACAATGATATCACACTCTCACTACCTACACAATGATATCACACTCTCACTACCCACACAATGATAACACACTCTCACGGCACATACAATGATATCACACTCTCACTGCCCACACAATGATATCACACTCTCACTATCCACACAATATCACACTCTCATTACCCACACAATGATATCACACTCTCATTACCCACACAATGATATCACACTCTCACTATCCACACAATATCACACTCTCATTACCCACACAATGATATCACACTCTCACTATCCACACAATATCACACTCTCATTACCCACACAATGATATCACACTCTCACTATCCACACAATATCACACTCTCACTACCCACACAATGATATCACACTCTCACTACCCACACAATGATAACACACTCTCACGGCACATACAATGATATCACACTCTCACTACCCACACAATGATATCACACTCTTACTGCCCACACAATGATATCACACTCTCACTACCCACACAATATCACACTCTTACTGCCCACACAATGATATCACACTCTCACTACCCACACAATATCACACTCTCACTACCCACACAATGATATCACACTCTCTCTACCTACACAATGATATCACACTCTCACGGCAAACACAATGATATCACACTCTCACGGCAAACACAATGATATCACACTCATTGCCAACAATGATATTACATTCACTGTACACACATTGATATCACATTGATGTGCACTTAATGCACACACACAAACACAATAATATCACTCACTGCACACACAATGTCACACTCACAGCAAACAATTTTATCACACTCACTGCATACAAAATTATATCACACTCTCACTACCCACACCATGATACTGCACAATAACTGCACACACAATGATATGCCACTCACTGCACACACAATATCACACTCTCACTGCACATACAATATCACATTTTCATTGCAAAATGTTGTTGCGTTTACTGTACACACAAAGATGTCAGACTCGCAAGCCACACAATGATATCACACTTACTGCACACACATTGTTATCACACACTCACTGCACACACATTGATATCACACTCTCACTGCACACATAATGATATCACACTCTCACTACACACACAATGAAACAACACTCTCACTACACACACAATGATATCACACTCACTAAACACAATATCACACTCTAACTACAGAAAATATCACTTTCTAACTACACACACACACACACACACACACTATCACACTCTCACTACACACTCAATATCACACACTCACTACACACAATGATATGACACTCTCACTACACACTCATTATGACACTCTCACTACACACACAATGATATCACAATCACTACACACCACATCTCTCTCACTACACAAGCACAATGATATCACACTCTCACTACACACAATAGCCCACTCTTGCTGCACACACAATGATATCACAGTCACATGAAGCATCTACCCATGTCACCTTCACACCACACACACACCACTTCTATTCCTTACATTGTAGAACTGCATATTACTATAATATAATTATTGTAGCTGTAGGATTTATAAACAACTGTGATATAGGGCGACATGTTACCTGCAGCACATTTTCACTCATAGCTGTGGTTTCTCTGGTAGAAATGTGTAGAGACGAGACGAAAGCTGTTCCTGTCCTTTCACCCTCTCTATTTATATGTAAGTGAATAGTTGTGTGGGCGAAAGCCTTAAGAATATTCTACCATGTAATTGCTGATTTTTATTAAAGACATAACTGTGTGTGAGAAAGAAGAGCGGTTCTGTGGACCTCTGTAGTGGTTCTGTACTGTGGACCTCCGTAGCAGTTCTGTACTGTGGACCTCTGTTGGTGTTCTATACTGTGGACCTCTGTAAAGGTTCTGTACTGTGGACCTCTCATGTGGTTCTGTACTGTGGACCTCTGTAACGGTTCTGTACTGTGGACCTCTCATGTGGTTCTGTACTGTGGACCTCTGTTGCGGTTCTGTATTGTAGACCTCTGTTGTCATTCTGTACTGTGGACCTTGGTAACGGTTCTGTACTGTGGATCTCTGTTGCGGTTCTGTACTGTGGACCTCTGTAGCGGTTCTGTACTGTGGACCTCTCATGTGGTTCTGTACTGTGGACCTCTGTTGCGGTTCTGTATTGTAGACCTTTGTTGTCATTCTGTACTGTGGACCTTGGGAACGGTTCTGTACTGTGGACCTCTGTTGTAATTCTGTACTGTGGACATCTGTAGCAATTCTGTACTGTGGATCTCTGTTGCGGTTCTGTACTGTGGACCTCTGTTGCGGTTCTGTATTGTGGATCTTTATTGCGGTTCTGTACTGTGGACCTCTGTAGCAGTTCTGCACTGTGGACCTTGGTAGCGGTTTTGTTCTGTGGACCTCTGTTACGGTTCTGTACTGTGGACCTCTCATGTGGTTCTGTACTATGGACCTCTGTAGCGGTTTGGTACTGTGGACCTCTGTTGTGTTTCTGTTCTGTGGACCTTTCATGTGGTTTTGTACTGTGGACCTCTCAGGTGGTTCTGTACTGTGGACCTCTCATGTGGTCCTGTACTGTTGACTTCTGTTGTGGTTCTGTACTGTGGACCTCCTTAGCGGTTCTGTTTTGTAGACTTCTCATGTGGTCCTGTACTGTGGACCTCTGTTGCAGTTTTGTACTGTGGACCTCTGTTGTGGTTCTGTACTGTGGACCTCTGTTGCGGTTCAGTACTGTGGACCTCTCATGTGGTTCTGTACTGTGGACCTCTCATGTGAGTCTGTACTGTGAACCTCTATAGCGGTTCTGTACTGTGGACCTCCTTATTGATTCTGTTTTGTAGACTTCTCATGTGGTCCTGTACTATGGACCTCTGTAAAGGTTCTGTCCCGTGGACCTCTGTTGCGGTTTTGTACTGTTGACCTCTGTTGTGGTTCTGTACTGTGGACCTCTGTTGTGGTTCGGTACTGTGGACCCCTGTTGTGGTTCGGTACTGTGGACCCCTGTTGTGGTTCTTTACTGTGGACCTCTGTTGTGGTTTTGTACTGTGGACCTCTGTTGCGGTTCTGTACTGTGGAACTCTGTTGCGGCTTTGTACTATGGACCTCTGTTGCGGTTCTTTACTGTGGACCTCTGTTGCGGTTTTGTACTGTGGATTTCTGTTGCGGTTTTGTACTGTGGACCTCTGTTGCGGTTCTGTACTGTGGACCTGTGTTACAGTTCCGTACTGTGGACCTCTGTTGCGGTTCTGTACTGTGGACCTGTGTTGCGGTTCCATACTGTGGACCTCTGTTGCGGTTCTGTACTGTGGACCTCTGTTGTGGTTCTGTACTGTGGACCTTTGTTGTGGTTCTGTACTGTGGACCTCTGTTGTAGTTCTGTACTGTGGTGCCATGTGTACGTTACTTTCATGTTTTAATTATGATGATTGGAGAGACTCACTCACATCTCTATACACCAATACATGTGAGCATGGCTTCAGTTATTCCCAAAATATCTCCTACCCTGACCACAGTCTGTATTGGGTATTGCGGCATAGCCCCACTCATTCTGTAATACCACCCGTGTGGATACATTATGTACGATATGGTAGGATACCAGTGGCATGTCTCCAGTGTGAAAAGTGTTGTGAACCAGCAGCGAAAAGTGATGTCACTTGTTGAAAGCGCAGTCCAGGTCCATCTAGTCGGCCCTTATATTATTTCCTTTCTTATTATCTTTAGACTATCCATTCTTGTGTTAAGTTCCTTCCCTCCTGAACCTTATTTAGCCCTTTAACAAATATAAAGGTTTTCATCTCCCTTATTTTCTCTAGACTATGCAGATTTAGATCATTGTGTTTTTCCTGATATGGTTCGTGCATGACACCCTCCACCATTTTTGTGGCCCGTCTTTAGACCCGTTCTATTTTATCAATATCCTTTTTGTAGCTGAGGTCTCCAGAACTGAACACAGATGTGGTGTTACTAGAGCTCTATACAGGGGGATCACAACCTCCCTCTTCCTACTGGTTATAGCTCTAACTATACAGCCCAGCATACCATTATATATATATATATATATATATATATACAGCCCAGCATACCATTTTATATATATATATATATATATATATATACAGCCCAGCATACCATTTTATATATATATATATATATATATATATATACATACAGCCCAGCATACCATTATATATACAGCCCAACATACCATTATATATACATCCCAGCATACCATTATATATATACAGCCTAGCATACCATTATATATACAGCCCTGCATACCATTATATATATATATATATATATATATATATATATATATATATATACAGCCCAGCATACCAATATATATACAGCCCAGCATACCATTATACATATATACAGCCCAGCATACCATTATATATACAGCCCAGCATACCATTATATATATACAGCCCAGCATACTATTATATATACAGCCCAGCATACCATTATATATACAGCCCAGCATACCTATATATATACACAGCCCAGCATTCCATTATATATACAGCCCAGCATACCATTATATATATATACACAGCCCAGCATTCCATTATATATACAGCCCAGCATACAATTATATATATATATATACAGCCCAGCATACCATTATATATATATACAGCCCAGCATACCATTAGCTTTCCCTACCACCTAGTTGGAAAAAACATACAGTCGGCTGCCGACTCTATTTGCATTGTCAGCTGGTTTGCCTCAGGCCAGATATCAGTGTTCTGTAACTTGACTGAGTGAATTGTCTGTATTTGTTGTGACTTGTTTCTGTCCCTAACTTCTCCATTGGATTATCCTCTGTACTGCATACTCTCCTCTGCCACATCACAGTAATCACACCTTGGATTGTCTGACTACCCTATTGTCTGTTGCTTCTGTAGCACATACTCAGCTCTGCTACATCCTCATTACAGAACCCTGGATTGTCTACCCTCCTAACTATTACCTTTGAAATGTACTGTACCTGGCTCTGCTACATCATCATTGCGGAGCCCTGGATTGCCAATTCTTCAGCTTTCCAATTCCTCTACATCAGACTCCTAGAATATATTATGCCTTGTGACTGGTTCCCCCACCACTACCATTATCCACGGGATTAAAGGGGTATTCCACTCAAATAACTTTTCATGTATTGCTGACCATGGTGAGTCTAACAATTTATTCCATACTCTTATTATCCATTCAGTCTCCTTCTCCCAGTTCTCAGCTGCTGATTTCTGCTGAAGACACAAAAATCTGTGTGAACTTTTCTTTCCCTCTCTCCATTTCCTCTTCTGAGATTTTTGATGTAAACAAGTCCCTATCTGCAACTTTGTAACACTGGGAGGGTTAATCACAGTATTCACAGTGTTAATCACAGAGTTCATCAGCAACTTGACCTCAGTTTAAACCTCTCAGCATTACAAAGAAGCTACAAAGTTCCAGATAAAGCCAGCTAGGGACTTGTTTACATCAGTTATCTTAGAAGGGAAGGGGAAAAGAGGGAGACGGAGAGAAAAGCTCAAGTTTTGTGTTTTCAGCAGAAAGCAAAAGCTCAGAACTGGTGGAAGGAGACTGATAGATAACAACAAGTATGGAAGGAATTCCATATGAAAAGTTATGTTTGAGCAGAATACCCCTTTAACCATAGGCAGTGGGACCTCTAAAGCACTATGGGGGAGATTTATCAAACATGGTGTAAAGTTAAACTGGCTCAGTTGCCCCTAGCAACCAATCAGATTCCACCAAAGAGTCTGTGAGGAATGAAATGGAATCTGATTGGTTGCTAGGGGCAACTGAGCCAGTCTCACTTTACACCATGTTTGATAAATCTCCCCCTATGTGTACTGTATGTCTCCTGCTGCTTCTCAGGGACAGAAGATATAAACACAGTTACTTTTCTGCTTTGGGCAATACCCTCTGCTGGGACCTCAGCTCTGGGGAAACCCAGCAGTAAGTGTTGAGTGTCCCTGCAGTGCCACCACAGGCAGAAGTGAGTATTGCACAATGTCTATTTCTATGTATGTAGCACAGGACAGGACAGGTCCTCCACAGTGAGAGACGCTCTTCTCTCAGACCAAGAGGTGAGGACCCTGAAGAGAATACCATAGAATTCACTAACAGGGTGTATAACCTGTAGGATCTCTTTAACACCAGCTTCTGCCAAGGAAGAACGGCATCCAATCAATCTGTCAATGTCACCATTGTCACCATGAGGAGGCGTGTGTCATTTCAACACCTTGTTTGACACGTTTATGGTGGGGAGACAAAGGTGTAGCCAGGTTTTCCTTCACCCGCTGCACAAAGGTAGCTAAATACTCTAATAAAAAAAGAGCGAGCTGGTACTCACCCTAACCCTCACATAGTCGGTCACATGCCTGGGGGCATATTCAATGTGCTTAATGGTCTTAAGTAATATTACTCCTACTATAGATCCTTTCAATTAAAGGAGTAGTGTCTATTAATATTGATCCCAATTACTCAGTGTGATCATGAGCTGATATGGTACATACATATCCCTATCTATCAATTAATCCATAAGGAATCTTAATACTCTACAGAGTCAATATGGGACTCAAGAAGGTCATATTGGAGGGGGGTTGGGTGGGGTCTTTCATATTGGAGATTTCATGGCTGGTCTTTTTCCAGTAACACAGGTTTTTTTTCCGCTTGTACATTGAGTATATGCAGAGAATCCAGGAATAGCGTATGTATCTGCTGACGCCTTGTGCATGCATTGTGCTATTATCTCCCAAGGCCAAAGGCTTGCTGTAAATCTCTTCTATTACTCATGAGTGAGTGAATTAGTCATTCATAACAAGAAATGTAAAAAAAAAAACCACATAGCGGAGAAAAATGACGTTTCCCATATGTCAATATCATGTAGGAGCAAATACAAATGTAAGTAACAATAGGGACTGTATAATAATAGCGAGACACATAGAGTCCTATGGAAGCTGGTGCCAGACATCAGCTATACACCAAAGCAGGGATGGGAAACCTGCGGCCCTCCGCCTGTCGCAAAACTACAATTCCCATCATGCCTGGACAACTTAGGCTAAAGCTTTGGTTGTCCAGGCATGATGGGAATTGTAGTTTTGCAACAGCTGGAGGGCCGAAGGTTCCCCATACTGGGGAACCATCTACGATGATCACATAATAGCTCCCACCCAGTAGGGCACGCAATACAGAAGATGGAAATGATACAACATATGTTCTAGATGACACAAGTCGTGAACAAGTTCTAGACCACAAGAGTGGTTTCTTCATCTCAAGGAGATCTGGGATGCTTTGGGCTAAGTCCATGTAGCATTGGAGCCGTCTCACTTCCTTTCTTATTGTTGCTGGCTGATTCACATCTCCTAGGAGATTTCTACATGTATGAGCACACGTATGGAAAAGACTGGCTGCAGGGCCGCAATGTTACCAATGCTAGCTTCAGCTATGCATTTTTTGATAAGCTTCCCCCTATTATAGTGTTGATATGGCAACACCAAGTGCACCTCACTATGGTAACACAGTAGATGCAAGGAGGAAATTTGGTTTACTGGCTGAAAGTGCTATTCACATCTCGAGCCATGTACAGAAGCATGTACAAAAATATACCCTTGTGAGGCACCGCACCAAGCTCTGGGGTCTATTCCTGATCGGAAGGGGGGTGTCTCCTAATCCTTCTTTTTTTCCAGACATCTCCCTCCATATGATAGCCTATGCAATCGTAAAAAATATGTAAATCACTTTATTTACCAAAAATGGTACCAAAAAAAAAAAGTCTTGGCCACTAGGTGTCTCCCTTCTCTGAAAACTGCTCTATACTGCCTGTTGTTATCCTAGGTTTGTCTCTAGTAACAGAAAGACCAGGACAGAACACAGGAAGTTGGGCAGAGCTTAGATTCTACTAAGTGCAGAAGAGAGAGAAAGAGCCTGGGCGGTGTACCTGAAAGCTGAGCCAGCCTGCCTCCTGAAGATGGTCCACACTGTTCTTTAAATGTAAACAAAGGCTTCCCTTTCATCTCCGACTACCCTAAGGCTCAGGGCATATGTCTGTTGTGTACATTCCAGTGTACCTACTGCTACATGTCCACAGTGCCGCAGTGTACTCTTCTCTCCCCCTCCCAGCAGCAGCAGTTCAGTGCTTCATGTAACCCCTTCCTTGCTGTGGTCATATGTCTTCATACACAGTCTTGTAGTTTGCCTGCAGGGCATGCACCATGATGATAGTACACGGGGAACAGGATGCCAGGAGCTGTATTTTTTGAGTCTCGCCTCATAGAAAGAAGTCGAGCAGAATCACGGCATCCTAATGGGTTTAGCAACAAATTAAATGTGCACATTTGTCACATTTTAGGCTGATGGAACAATAAATAATGAAGGTTTATTGTTTATTGGTTTTGGCTTATTTTTTTCTCATTTGAAACATCCTTTTAACTACTTCATTCTATGCAGTTATCACTTTCTTCAGTCTTTAAAGGGGAACTATCAGCAGGTTAAATGAATCTAACCTGCTGATACTGGGGAAAAGGTATGTATCTTACCTTCCTCCTCGGCACAGTTCCCACGCTGTTTAATCCATGGTCCAAAGCACCATTAGGAGCACTGCCCCCCATAGCGCCGATCCATTGATTATCATTAGAAGAAGCAACCCAGATCGGCACTCTGGGGGCGGAACAGTGCTCTAGACCGAGGATTAAACTGCTGACAGCACAGGAATGGCACAGAGGAGGAAGGTAGGAGATATACCTTCCTCCTTGGAGCTAACCTGCTGAGAGTTCCCCTTTAAAGGAGAACTCTGGTGAAATGTTTTTTTTCTTTTAAATCAACTGGTGTCAGAAAGTTATACTTTACTTCTATTGAAAAATATCAAGTTTTCCAGTACTTATCACCTGCTGTATGTCCTACAGGAAGTGGTTTTTCCTTTCTAGTCTAATACTTTGATCTCTGCTGCCACCTTTGTCCATGACAGGAACTGTCCAGAGCAAGAGAGGTTTTTGTTACTGCTCTGGACAGCTCCTGGACATGGACAGAGGTGGCAGCAGAGAGCACTGCCAAACGGCAAAGACAGTAGATGGCCGGGATCTCACCCCCGCATGCACAAATTGTCTGGACAGAGCGCTTGGCCCTTGACAGTAACGGCGCAGAAAAGGAAGATGGCGCCAGCACGAGTGGAGGCCGGTATTCATGGAGAAGAGGGAGGACGACTGAGTGGTAAGGCGTGCCATAGGGCGGAATGAGCGCTACATCACAACTTCTCTTTACTTCTTGATTACAGTGCAAGAAATAATATTGTGCAGCATCCCCTCCACTGATGTCTAAGGCAAAGGTAACCTGCTTACTAGTGAGCTGTCCCTATTCATAATGTCAGCACCGCGGAGCGGGTCTGGGTGCTGACAGATCCCCTTTAAGTCCTCCATAGACTTGCAATGGAGCCTGTTTCCTGCAATGAGTAGAGGAAGTGAAGCGCCATGACTAGAATCAAGACTGAAAGACTAATAAGGACAAAGAAGGGATGCACCTGCCCATAAGAGCTGACACTCTAATGGATACATGGGTAACTAATGGCAAAACTGCCCTATGAACCCATGTATGCGGAGCCTCGCTCCCTGAACTATCCCTCATGGAAACAATTCTATGAAGTGTCACATATGGCTGGTGGCTCTTTGTTCATCTTAAACTATGACATGAATCCTGCGTATAGAGAACCCTTACTATCTTTTACCGTAAGGAGCCAAGAGCTGTCTGCTGGCAGACCATGCCATCAATAAAATACAAGAGATGAATGCAATAGAAGGAAATACAATGGCCGATAATCTCTATATACTCCACATATTTCCTGTTCCTATTGGGGCTCATAATTTAGTTCACAATATCCCACACAATGGCGGTCAGTATCGTAGACTCAGTATATGGCGGTGAACTAGAAAAACCACCAACATATAAATGTAGATGGATGATCCCCCCACCCTGTTGTGGCTAAGTAATGGTGACAACCACTTGGTCCATACACCAGTATGTGCTGTACGACACCGTCTTCTATATAGGCCGCTGTTTTTAACAGTGTCGTCAGTATCAAATAGATTCACGCTGGAAATGTTGTTTTCCTCTAAATAAGTGAATAACTAGCCGAGCTAAGAAGCCACATGATAATATAAGCCGGGGATTAATCCCAAGTCTCATAGCCTCTGTTATGAGCAAGGACACATTTACAGTAATGCTAAATTCATCATGACACTGAGGGATTATCCCCCCAACATTGGCAGCTTGTCAGTGCATGCGCTGGGCCGTCTCCAGTCCTGCGCAGAGAACATCAGCTCTGATATACTGGGAGAAAAAAGAAACTTATATGCATGGAAGACCGAGCCAGCTATAAGGGTAGGGAATGGCACGGGAACGGAATGACACATAGGCAACTTCAGATTAGTTTTCATTAAAAAAAATCCTGCCATTTTATCATAGAGGTAAAAAAAAAATCAATCCATCCGTCCATTAGACAGAGCAATGCTTTAATGGAAATGAGCACCAATCACGTAGCTCAACTCAAGCCACAGACAGGGAGAGCTGAGCGATTGCTGGATTGTCTGTGTGGCCCTTTGCTTCAGTCATCCATCACCTCCTTTACTACACTGGGAGATGTGTGGCTGATGACCAATAATTCACTGATCATTCAATATGACCCGATCAGCTGACTAATCAGGGTTTGTCGGTTGATCCCTATTTAGGCTCCCATACACCTTTAATAACTGACAGCCCAACAATCGTTCATCCGTCAGTTCTATTTCCAATCCACCCAGTCTTCCCCATACACAGGAACATTTGGCACAGCAAGGGGAGAGGTAAGCCGCAGCCAGAAAACTCTGGTTGTGGCTTATCTCTCCCAGAATGAAAGGGGTAAGGTGGTGGTTTTTCTATCATGCCCAAACCCTAACAGTAAGGAGCTTGCGGGCCTTATACATAGTGTGGAGAGCTGGGAGAGCATACATGGAGTGCAGCTCAAACAAGGAGTTTACAGGGAAGTGAGAGAGCAGAATGCACGTAGGAAACTCGTGAACACACGGGGACATTTATTAAGAACGTTATACTTATGTTAGCCTTAAAAGGGTTTTCCGATTTAAATTTACTGTCCCCTTTCCACTCGGCTCTTTCTTGCGGCTCCATAGAGAATGAATGTAGCTGCTGGCCACCCGCCGGCCGCATCTCTATTTATAACAAAGGAGCCAGGGTGCCGATCTAGAGATCCCTGGGGGTGCACGAAGATCAGCCCCCCCCCCCCCACACACACACAATCTTATAGGAATAGGGGACAAGCTAGGTTTAATCAGAGAACCCCATTAAAGGGTTTGTCCGGGAAAATTTCATACCACCAAGGTCATGTCAGTAATGTATACTTACCTGTCCTGTTTCCTCGTTGAGGGGGGTACTCTCTGCTGCTGTCCTGTTCTGAAAACATCTGCTGACATCGGAAATGGCCGCTTACCATAGAGTACATGCTGACCGGCCATTTCCTACAGTGGATGTTATGAAAACACTGACAGCACTGACGCCCTGACCGAGTGGTTTGCGCAAAAATCTGCACCTTTTTCGTGGAGTACACCAGGGTGGATCTGATAGACTTCACATCCAGCAAGTGTCACTGGAGGACACCACTACACGGGAAGAACCTCTACAAACGGAATATAAAGAGTCTGAACACTAAGACACAGTGCACCGTGTTAGGTAACCAGTAACCTACCAAAATGCACTGTGTCATTTGAAAGGTGTCCAAGCATCCTAAATGGACGTCACCCTGCGGCTCTTCAGCTCTCGCAGTCGTACAATACATAACATGATTCAGCTGGATCTAAGAGGAGTTCAATGGCAAACCTTCAGACACCGGTAAACATGTGACCCCGGTAAAGCATTGCGGTTACATTATGCTTAGTAGCCGAGACGTTGTGTGTCAGGGACAAGTCACCGGGAGGTTTAATAATTAAATCATCCTATAACGCAGTCACATAGACATTGATTGAATAACATCCCAATAGACTGGCACTAAGAGGAAATGGAGTCTACAGACAAGGTCTAATTCGAGGGCCGCGCGCTCCGCTATGTCTGAATTAAAGGCGAATTCTTCGGAGGCTCCCTTCCTTTAATAATATCCTACTGGGATGTGATATAACATGTTCTCTTTGGTCTGGCAAGACTTGATACCTGCATCTTCTGCTTCCTAGAGTATCTTCCCTTGTTGCAATGTCATTGATGTCACAGCGTATCGATCACTGTCACCACTTCTCAAATATATATCTGCTTAAGAACCCTTTCCTTTCCAATCTGTCCCTATTGTACGTGGTGTTAATGACTCCCTCCACTGCAGATGCAGGCAGCATACAAATGAGGCCTGAGCGGTCACGGCCCAGGCCTTGCATGTGTGTAATAAATGTCGACAAATGTATTTATAGCGCCCCTGCTGGTGGTAGCTGGAACCAGTCACTAAGCCCCATGCATAGTCACCAATAGCTATACAACAATAAATGAAAGGGGTACTCCAGCAAAAAAAAAAAAATCATATCAACAGGTGTTATATAGATCTGTGAGTTACTTCTGTTTTAAAATCTCAAGTCTTCCAGTACTTATCAGCTGCTGTATGTCCTGCAGGAAGTGCTGTATTATTTCCAGTCTGACACAATACTCTCTGCTGCCATCTCTGTCCATGTCAGGGACTGTCCAGAGCAGGAAAGGTTTTCTATGGGGATTTGCTCTTGCTCTGGACAGTTCCTGACATGTACAGAGGTGGCAGCAGAGAGCACTGTGTCAGACTGGAATGAAAAAAAAAAACACTTCCTGCAGGACATACAGCAGCTGATAAGTAATGGAATATTTGAGATTTTTAAACAGAAGTAAATAACAAATCTGCATAACTTTCTATATAACACTAGTTGATTTGAAAGGAAAAAAAAAGTTCATCTTTCACCTCTAAGATATTCAACCCCCCCTCAAGGCTTTGATAAGATAATGGACTCTAGTACCTATAGGGCCTATAAAGAATAAGAAGCATTTAAAGGGTGTGTGCAGTTATTCTCTATAGGTGGCAGGTAGCAAGAAGGATTGTAGCTATAGAGGGTGCAGAGGTAGCAGTCGCACAAGGTGACGGTTTGGGGAACACTGACAGAGCATGCTCACAACATTCTGCTATGTCAGTAACAATGACGTAATTCCATTCACTCATCCAACATTACAGAACCAATGAGGACAACTCCTCCTCCCCCTTCCTGCAAAGGACGTAAAGCAATGTTCCCCAATCTATGGCTGCAAAACTGGAACACCCGTCAGCTGGCAGAGCATGATGGGTGTCATAGTTTTCACTGCCTGAATAGCCACAGGTTGGAGAACACTGATGTAAAGCATGCTCACAAAATTCTCCACTAGAAGTCAACGGTTTCTATTCAATAAAGTATATCAACTTTCGCAACAGTTCAGGCAAATATATATATAGATATATATGTATATATATATATATATATATATATATATATATATATATATATATATACACATACACTTAACATATAAATAATTATATCAGCTGAGAGAGATGGTATAAATGATTGAGATTTATCAAACCTTGTTCATAGCAACAGTGCAGCCCATAGCAACCAGTCAGATTCCAGCTTTCATTTTTACAAAGGCCTCCAAATATTATAATATGGAATCTGAGTGGTTGCTATGGGCAGTGGCGGTCTTTGGCACCAAGCACCCGAAGCGATCGCTTGGGGCCCCCAACATCCAGGGGGGTCCCCACGCCCCACTCTTGTGGTCAAGACCGCTGGAAAGGGCCGCTGCCCCGCTCGCTGCTGCCATCTGAACTGTAACTATGAGCACTCGTAATGAGCGCTCATAGTTACATGCAGCAGCACTGACAGGGCGGGAGACATTGGCCCCCTTCCTGTCAGTCACTCTTGTGGCCGCAGGAAGGGTTTTCCCTGCGGTCACAAGTGGCAGCTTTGTCCTTGTGGTGCCGGCACTCCAGTGACATCACTGGAGCATCGGCGCCAGGACAAGGGGAGTGCGGCCTCTTGTGATCGCAGGGAAAACCCTTTCTGCGGCCACAAGAGTGAAGAGAAGAGGAGACGCCCAGACCCAGGTGAGTATAAGTGTTTGTTTTATTGTGTTATATACTATATGGGAGGGGGAGCACACAGGGGTCTGTTTAACTGGGGGAGCGCACATCGGGGGTCTATATAAATGGGGGGAGCACACAGGGAGGCTATATAACAGGGGGAACACACAGGGGGGCTATAGACTACTGAGGCTTCACAGAGGGGTCTATATACTACTGGGGTCAGCACACAGGGGGTCTATATACTACTTGGGGCAGCAGAATGGGGTCTATATACAACTTGGAGAGCACACGGGAGGTCTATATTCAAGTGGGGGAGCACACAGGGGGGCTATATACTACTGGGGGAGCACACAGGGGTCTATATACTACTGGTGGGGCACACAGGGGGTCTATATACTACTGGGGGAACATACAGGGGGTCTATATACTACTTGTGAGGCACACAGGTGGTCTATATATAACTGGGGGAGCACACAGGGGTCTGTATACTACTGGGGCAGCACACAAGAGGTCTATATAATACTGGTGGGGCACATAGGGGGTCTATATACTACTCATGGAACCACACAGGGGGTTTATATACTACTGGAGGAGAACACAGGGGTCTATATCCAAGTGGGGGAGCACACAGGGGGGCTATATACTACTGGGGGAGCACACAGGGGTCTATATACTACTGGTGGGGCACACAGGGGGTCTATATACTACTGGGGGAACATACAGGGGGTCTATATACTACTTGTGAGGCACACAGGTGGTCTATATATAACTGGGGGAGCACACAGGGGTCTGTATACTACTGGGGCAGCACACAAGGGGTCTATATAATACTGGTGGGGCACACAGGGGGTCTATATACTACTGGGGGAACCACACAGGGGGTTTATATACTACTGGAGGAGAACACAGGGGTCTATATCCAAGTGGGGGAGCACACAAAAGGTCTATATCCAAGTGGGGGAGCACACGGGGGCTATATCCAAGTGGGGGAGCACACAGGGGGCTAAATACCCCTGAGGGAGCACACAGGGGGTATATACAACTGGGGGCAGCACAAAGGGGGTCTATATACTTCTGGGGGAGCACACGGGGAGGCTATATATAACTGGGGGAACACACAGGGGTCTATATACTACTGGGGGAAGCAAACAAGGGGTTTATACTACTGGGGGCACGACACAAGGGGTATATACTATTGGGGGCAGCACACAAGGAGTATATATTACTGGCGGTAGAGCACAAGGGGTATATACTACTGGGGGCAACACACAGCGGTCTATTGTTTTGGAATGCGTGTCGAGGAGGGGCCCCAAGCGAAGTTATGTCTGGGGCCCCTCCTCGACACGCATTCCAAAACAATAGACCGCTGTGTGTTGCCCCCAGTAGTATATACCCCTTGTGCGCAGAAATGCCAAGACCGTCCCTGGCTATGGGCAACACTGGGGAGAAGTCAGGTGGGCAGTCTTACCCAGAAACTGACAGCTCTCCATATGTAGTTTTACACACAGAGCCGTCAATCACTGAGTAGGACCGCCCACATGACTACTTAGTCCAGAATAATCAGAAGTTAACATGAATAAATAACAACTTATCCTGGAACTTTTCCCATATCACGATATATCATTCTGCTCAGATGCTCCTTCTCTATAACATGCTGCCTGCAGCTCGGGCTGCATTTCCAAACTGACAGGTGCCCGTTTTTAGTTAAATGACCCTTATTTCGTCTTTTAAGAGTAGACATCACAATTCCTGATCTATATAGATATAATATCTTTTGTGTCTCCATCAGTAGTCACGTCCCTAATACATAATCCTAACTTATTAATGCATAACTATTGCTGTGTATACTGAAAGGAAACAAGTGCGGTGAGTATTTATTTTCCTATGACTCCTCCCCCAAATATCTGATACAAATGATGTATTTTACTTTTTCATCCAATAAACAGTGCCCCTCTAGACCTCAGGCTGCGTCTGGTATTGCAGCCCCATTCTTTTGGCTGTATGATATCCAATTTGGTCTTTTTTAAGCAGCTCCTACAGCTTTTTCAGACTGATTCAGCCCCTAGTGGTCCAACAACTGGCTTAACCTGGGCTTAGGAGCGGGGATGCATGGTAAGGGGCAATAAAAGGAGATTGTCAGGGCAACTATCATTTTAAGAGGGTACCTTTGCATTCAGAAGGAACCTGCGTAACTTCATTATATACAGAGGGCACAATGTGACGTATCATTATTTTAAGGGGCATAGTATGTGGCGGTATTATTTTGAATATAGATGGGCATCTATACACACATAGATAGATAGATGATAATAACCCGACATCCAGTAATCTGCCATTTGTACCCAGAACAGGATTAAAAAGTATTAATGGAATATGCCAAAACCAGAAGCAGAAAGGAATCTTATGCCAATCCAGAAAGTCGAAATCTGATAATCCAGATGCCGGATTAAAGGAACATTACAGAATATATACAGCCCATTCTTCATGTGTAGCAAGAAGGGAAGTCCTGAATGACAACAGATAGGATTGTGCCATTCAGACAGTAGTAATCAATTGTGGTTAAATCAAATGAAGTTAAAAGTCATAGGTCGATAAAAAGAAAAAAATCAGGGCTAGACTTGGCCGACGGCAGGTTGTTAGTCAGTGCCGGCCTAGAGGTAATATCTCACCGGCCACTTCCTGTTAACTACAGGTCACTGCACGGCTACACATAGACTGAGCATTACCAAACCTACAGCAGGCGAGGCGTTCATCAGGGCGTAAGTCATGGCAGACGTCATCTACTGTGATAGGCCTGGACCAGCTCCATGTACTGCAGCAGTCTGATGAGGAATACAGGAGTGTCATCTACATGGATTTAGTCACAGAGTATCTATGTATTACAGATCTATAGGCATTCTGCCTCTGTGTACACCCCTTCTCCACAATCTATAACCTGTATTATTATTACACTCCAGAAATGCATCCAGGACCCTTATCACTCAGGTGTTTCAGTAGGTCCAACATGACAAGGTCTTCTGAAAAGGAGCTCCATAGTCTCACTGCTCTTACTGTAAAGAATCCCCTCCTGTGCTGGTGTAGGAACTTTTTTTCAGAGAGAGAGAGAGGAGAAGAGATGGATAGATAATAGATAGGATATATATGTATTAGACAGATAGATATCAGATAGATAGATAGATAGATAGATAGTAGATAGATGATAGATAGATAGATAGATAGATAGATAGATAGATAGATAGATAAATAATAGATAGATAGATAGATAGATAGATAGATAGATAGATAGATAGTAGATAGATGATAGATAGATAGATAGATAGATAGATAGATAAATAATAGATAGATAGATAGATAGATAGATAGATAGATAGATAGATAATAGATAGATAGATAGATAGATAGATAGATAGATAGATAGATAGATAGGAGATAGACAGATAATAGATAGATAGATGATAGATAGATAGATACTAGATAGGCGATAGATAGATAATAGATAGATAGATAGATAGATAGATAGGAGATAGATAATAGATAGATAGATAGATAGATAGATAGATAGATAGATAGATAGGAGATAGATAGATAGATAGATAGATAGATAGATAGATAGATAGATAGATAGATAGGAGATAGATAATAGATAGATAGATAGATAGATAGATAGATAGATAGATAGATAGGAGATAGATAGGAGATAGATAGGAGATAGATAGATAGATAGATAGGAGATAGATAGATAGATAGATAGATAGATAGATAGACAGATAGGAGATAGATAGATAGGAGATAGATAGATAGATAGATAGATAGATAGATAGATAGATAGATAGATAGATAGGAGATAGATAGATAGGAGATAGATAGATAGATAGATAGATAGATAGGAGATAGGAGATAAATAGATAGGAGATAGATAGATAGATATATAGATAGGAGATAGATAGATAGATAGATAGATAGATAGATAGATAGATAGGAGATAGATAGATAGATAGATAGATAGATAGATAGATAGATAGATAGATAGGAGATAGATAGATAGGATGAGCAATGTCCTTTCTGTAGCTGAACTATCCATTATTAATGAGCGGAATACAAGTGATGGTCCAGATGCTGAATAATAGAAGGGAGGGTATTTTTACAGCGCTAAATAGAAGCGGCACCAGTGCATTAATCCCCCCCCCCCCCACCCCCACCCTCCGGGGGGCCAGTAAATCGAGCCTCCCAGAGGATGTCGGCTCTAGTAACTCCATAGCCACAGGCTCACAGAAAATTAAAGGTCTTCTAATCACTGAAGATGATTGATTTTTAATGGCCGGGCACCAGCAGGTTATCTGACCATGCTGGGAACTGTAGTTCTATCATAACGATGATGCTTTGAGTTCACTCTCAAGTCAATATGTCCGCTTTGTATCTGTTCCTAGGAAAGTTGGGTAATAACTAACATAGACACCTCTGCTATCCCAACAGGGTTGTAACACAACTTTCCTAGGTGGTCGACATACAGAGAGGGACCCACTCAGCTGTATCAGCTGTCACTCAGCTTTCCCAGGAATAGATCCAGCAATAAAACCCACAAATAATTTTACCATTGATTTCTTAAAATCTGAATATGTGATTTATCTGTTACTAGGAAAGCTGGGTGATAACCAATATGGCCCCTTTGCATTTACACTGGCCTTATAACCCAACTAACCTAGGACCCTGTGGGCTATTGGAAAATCTTATCAACTTATGAGTGTGGAAAAGCAGTGAAGCATCCCATGTGGGTCTTATACTGGTGTCTATCACCCAGCTTTCCCAGGAACAACAAGGAAAACATAAACAATTTCACCATTATAATCACTGATGCATATAAATACAATTGTGAGATTACTCTCACATCAGGTTGTTATAACCTGGATGTCTACGTTATATTAGTTCCCAGGAAAGCTGGGTGATAACCAATATGGCCACCACTTGTATTACAGCAATCCTAATGCCCCTATGTGTATTAGGTATTCAGAGCTGGATGACCCCAATAATGGTGGGGATATTGGCTGTCACCCAGCTTTCCCTGAGACAAATACAAGACATCCATAACTATAAAATAAATCTACGATTATTAAGTCTCATGTTACATCATGTCCTTACAATTCTAGAAAAGCTGGGTGATAACCAATATGAATATATATGTATGTATCTATCTATCTATATGAATCAACCATTCAACCAAGAAAACATGATACAAGCTATAAACAATAAAGACTTCACTTCTATATCATGAGTGATAATTAATATATATTATACATGATTATCTGTTCCTAGGAAAGTTGGGTGATAGCCTACAGGACCACCACTGTGTTGTATGGATTTGTCAGTGTTTTGGCAATTCCTAGTCCAGGAACACTAGATAGAACATGTAATTGTGGCTATATCAGCTATCACCCAGCTTTCCTAGGAAAAGATATAACAAAGAAACAGATATAAGAGGTATACTGAGATTGCTGGTTATCACCCAGCTTTTCCAGGAACAAATATAAGCATTATACTGAGATTGCTGGTTATCACCCAGCTTTCCCAGGAACATATATAAGAGGTATACTGAGATAACTGGTTATCACCCAGCTTTTCCAGGAACAGATATAAGCATTATACTGAAATTGCTGGTTATCACCCAGCTTTCCCAGGAACATATATAAGAGGTATACTGAGATAGCTGGTTATCACCCAGCTTTCCCAGGAACATATATAAGAGGTATACTGAGATAGCTGGTTATCACCCAGCTTTTCCAGGAACAGATATAAACATTATACTGAGATTGCTGGTTATCACCCAGCTTTCCCAGGAACAGATATAAGAGGTATACTGAGATGCTGGTTATTACCCAGCTTTCCCAGGAACAGATATCAGCGTTATACTGAGATTGCTGGTTATCAACCAGCTTTCCTAGGAAAATATACAAGGTATACTGAGATTGCTAGTTATCATCCAGCTTTCCCAGGAACAGATATAAGAGGTATACTGAGATGCTGGTTATTACCCAGCTTTCCCAGGAACATATATAAGAGGTATACTGAGATTGCTGGTTATCACCCAGCTTTCCTAGGAAAATATACGAGGTATACTGAGATTGCTGGTTATCACCCAGCTTTTTCAGGAACATATATAAGAGGTATACTGAGATTACTGGTTGTCACCCAGCTTTCCCAGGAACAGATATAAGAGGTTGACTCAGGTTGTTGGTTATCACCCAGCTTTCCCAGGAACAGATACAAAAAGTATACTGAGATTAATGGTTATCACCCAGCTTTCCCAGGAACAGAGACAAGAAGTATACTGAGATTAATGGTTATCACCCAGCTTTCCCAGGAACAGATATAAGAAGTATACTACAGAAACAGAGTTGATAGATTCCTGGCCATTTTCCTTCTACAAGACCCCCACCATATTCTTCATATAGCCCCCTCCCCTATGTATAGAATCTTTATAGCTTTATTTATAAGAGACAATTAGATTGACATCAGCTAGGCTGCGGCTCCATTAGATTTTCCTAATACACCTTCAGAACTCAGCATGCACGGATGCCCACACATCAGCGGAAGGGGCACATGTATAACCATAGAAGGATTGGCATCATTCAGCTCATATTCACATCATGTATCCATCCAGTCTCATCAGATATCAACATCACTATACATCAGATGGAGGGGGCTGTAACTATATAGGGGCCCCATAGGAGGGCCCATCCTATAAATGGAACATGATGGTTGACATAGATATACTATCCATCTACCTCTATACATATACATATATCCAGATAGATAGATAGATAGATAGATAGATAGAGATGTATGACCAGTGGGCTTGCTTGGCTACTGCCATTATCATACACTGGGTACATGTACCAATCAGATGCCATGTTGGCACACAGGTAGTGTTATAAGAAGGCATGTCGGCAGCTTCAGCTCCATCAGTAAGACACAGCCTGTTCGCCATGTTCACGCTGCCATGTCACACCCCCTCACATGAGGAAGGCACAGAAAAGGTGAAAAAGTGGTGCATGGCGGATGGTACAAATGGCACAGATGGCGCAGATGTCATAAGCCAGCAATGCAGAGAGTTCAGGCCATCGCCACCTGTGCCCCTTCCTGTTATTTACTACTACTGAGGAAGGTCATTCTGGGGTAAATCTACAAAGAGGAGACAAGGCGGCTTCACATGACAGACCCCTATATATCAGGTGGTCTAGGGGGCTGACCATGATCAGACATCAGGTTCAGGACATGATCAGCAGGCCTGGATGAGTGCAATAAGACATCTGCCCCCCTCCATCCCTCCCCTCCCACCATCTGAGATACCCCTCTGTCACTCCGTGCAATCCGTCCAATCAGGATTAGGGACAGGCTGCTTCCAGTCTTGGAGCAGGATCCCTCCCCCTACCCTGCAGTTGAATAAAAAGGAAAAAAAAAAAAAAAAAAAAAGCACGACATTGCAATGCAGCAATAGATCATGTATGGTCCATGATGGGGCAGGTGTGCGGACCTGGATGTCCTCCTCCTTCCCTGTGCCCGACACTTTATTGTAACCACCTCCAGACTGTGTTCATCTGCAGTGAGCCAGTAGTGTGGCATCATCATCATCATCCTCCTCCTCCTCCTCCTCCAGTCCCTGCATTGGGATGGGTGTTGTGTGACCTCCTCTCCATCCTTAATAGAGTCAGGAGGAGAGGGGGGCTCTGCATAGCGGATAGTCCCAGCCTGTATCCCACTTGTCTGACCCCCTCCATCCTCCCCTCAAGGTCTCATCATCATCATCAACATCTTCCTCTTCTTTGATGCCTGCAAGTTCTCTCCATTGCAGATGAAGTGTTTCACGTTCTCACCAGCCCTCACCCCCTCCTCCTCTTCTTCACCTCTGTTATATCTCAGAATAGGAAAAAAAAATCCCCCCCCTAGACAGGTGGAGACCACTCCAATCCTGGGGATGACTTTTACCCCTCTATGTAATAGAGAGCATAGCCTTCCTATACCCGACACGGCGTCCGCCACCATCCCCTGCAGCAACTAATACATTCGAAACACAAAAGCAACAATGTATCCAATAAAGCCTGATCATAAGAAGGAATAAAAACAGAATCTAGTCTTACCAGGCCATGATAGGAGGAGGGAGGGAAGACGGGAATCCAGGGTAGGCTGTTCTTATTATTCTTCTGTCTAAATCAAAGGAAGAAAATGAAAAAGCTGGAAAATGATGTAAAATTGGTCCCAGCAGCTGATACTGGAGAACTACATGCCTCATGGATGGAGCCAGAACTCTGTGCTGTAGTCCATCTGCAGACTTCAGCATCCCAGGAGAGCAGAAAGGGAGAGGGATGGGGGGGAGCTTCCAGGACGCTTATTAAAAGCCAGGCAGGAGGTTGAGCTAGATAAACGCCATTCGCATTCGCAAGGGGGGGCCTAAGGGGTTAACGGCGAGCAGGGAAGCCGGGATAGAAACTATTGTTTATATGCGGCGAGGAAAAAGGGACTGTTTTATTTTAGTCCCCCCCTATTTGCGCTCATGGTACAATCCAAGCCCACTTCATTGGTGATGGCTCAGTGTTATCACTGATTCTACCTGCAATAGCTTTTCTGTGTTCTGCAAAGCTCACGCTGATAGCATTAGCATCCCCCAGACTACTTCCCTCTCCCCGGCAGCCCCCCTTTTATTCTCCCCCCCCCCTCCTCGTTACACCATCGTTATAAAATAAGACAATATAATAGGGGACGGAGGAGCACAACGAGGGGGCAACCGCGTACCACTCGGAGGGGTTCATCATCTACAGAGGGGGGCGAAGGAGGGTTCCTTCTCGGGAAAAATGAGACATCTTAGTGGAAGGTGACTTAGAAGGACAAATTAACCCTCCTACCGCTGGGGACCTGAAGCAATACAGGCAGAGAAGTCCCCGGTGATGACAGCTGGGCAGTTTACAGGAGACACAAAGATGTCATGTCGATGTCATGTAAGACATTGGTGTTGTCATTACCAGAAGCTACGTAACCTTGCCCGGGTCACCTCCTCTCCGACGCCTCCCCCCCCCCCCTTCACTCAACATGACAAGGATTCCCGTTCTTTCATGGATCTAGTTCTAAAGTAAAAAGAAAAAAAATATTTAAATTTTCCAAAAAATGTTTACTTTTTTTTTTATCTTATCCATCAAATCAAATCGTTTTTTTTTTCTCGCCTGACGACTATAAACGGCAAATCTGATGTAGACGAGCAGAAGCTACAGCAATGCCCTTGACTATGTCCTTCAAAAAAAAAATAATAATTCAGCCCTACTATACGTGAAGAGGAGATTCATTCATAAAGAGGATAGCGGGGATTACGGCTGACACCGGTAGTGGGGACTTCATAGAAGAGGCCCGGATGACATGCGGCGTGCCCGGGACACATTCAGATGTCCTTCATTACGGCACATGTGTGATGCGGTGTCAGGCCACTCATTTGCCTAACAATTGATGTGCCTAAACGCCTGTTACGTGGAGCAGATGGCAGCGTAATGGGGGGTTTCTATCAGGGCTGAATCCGCACAATCCTGTCACACACCGGCAGCTTCCATGGGCCGGGTTCACACTCCGTTACAGTGTATGATATAGGGTGGTGTATACGTATGGATTTATTAATGGAGGAGGGTGATTAATTCTTGACAAATGACTAGCAGCTGGTTTCCATAGTAACAGGTCACCATTAATCAAGAGTCAGATGTATCCGAGGCTCCAGGCCCCAGAAAAGTAGGTCCGACATGTAATACTCCAAGTACTGTGATCAAAGTAAATGGGGGTCCTGGTATACATGTAGTACTGAGACCTATAGCAGGCTATACACATTAAAGGGGTTAGAAAAACATGGCCGCTTTCTTCCAGAAACAGCACCCCTCTTGTCCTCAGTTTGGGTGTGGTATTGCAGCACAGTTCCATTGACATGAATAGAGCTGAGATGGCAGGGGTGGTGCTGTTTTTAGAAGAAAGTTGCTGTGCTTTTTCTAATTCTGGTGGCCAAGCTCTTATTAGAGAAAACTTGTAAAAAGATGTATTAGAGATGGATAGATCAGTTATCTATCCCATACGCATAAACATTCGGCCTAGCTTCCTCTATAGGGAGGGTAAGCTGCATCTACTCTAAATAAATAAGATTGGGCATTAAACATCAAACACACTGACCCTGGTAGGCCACTATACACTTAAGGAAGAGAACCTAGTGGTCCTCCAGCTGTTGCAAAACTACAAATCCATCATGGAGGCATGGTGAGAATTGATGCCAATCAGAGGCCATAGAGGTGTGTTGTCTCTGTCAGTGACTTGCTGAAAGGCAAGTCATGTGGTCTTGGGGCGACACAGAAGTGGAGACCAGTAGAGGGCAGGCAGCACTAGTACACGGCTGGCATAGGTGAGTATGTGTATTACTTTTGTTGCACCCCCTCCCTCAGCCACACAGAATATTTTCCTACTTTTCCTGGATAATCCTGGTGGACAAGGGGAGTCTAATGGCTAACTTAGGATCCCTGGTAGAGGCCAGTAGAAAGGTTATTACTGTACATCATACCTTGCATCTAGTAGTTACAGTATTTACCTCCATGTGCTAGGGATGTCCTGGCGGTAAGAGGCGGCTGAACACTGATAGTTCAGCTTCCTGTATCTTCTCTGCACTGATCTGAGATAGTGAACAAAGGGGTAGTAAGAGGAAAGAAATGAGTTTAGAGAAGGGATAGAGAGGACGGTGAAGCTGTAATTGTGCAGCCACCCACTTCTCAGCTGATCGATGGGGTTGCTGGGTGTCAGACCCCCCCCCCCCCCACCAATATCATATTGATTAGGACAACAATCACCTTGAAAACCCCTTTAAGCTGAAGCTCCAGGGGAAGTAATGTTAGTAGTCATGGGGCACATATCATTGGTACATTTGGATCTGGACATTATTACTCTTCCTCACATGACTGTGGCACCACATGGCACTGCTACATCCCATTATGTGATCACCCACCTGAATGCCATGTACATGCCATATGCAGGAAAATATTCTAACAGCTGTTAATGGAAACTGATAGAGCGCATTGATTTTTTTTTCTTCTTGGCCGCTGAGATCTCAGAAGAAATCCGGATCAAAGCGAAAATGAAATAATTATCATAAAGAACAATGCTTTGTTACATTATTTTGGCTGATGTGTTTTCCAGGGGGATTGCATGAAGTTTTTTTTTGTGAACTGCAAGATCAAAGGTCTGAATCCAGACGCAGGAAACAAAATATTAATCATCTGGTGTCAGAAAGAAATAAAGATTTGTAAATGACTTAAAGAAAACTCAAGACTTCCAGTACTTATGAGCTGCTGTTTGTCCTGCAGGAAGTATTGTATTCTTTCCAGTCTGACACAGTGCTCTCTGCTGCCACCTCTGTCCATGTCAGGAACTGTCCAGAGCAGCAGCAAATCCCCATAGAAAACCTCTCCTGCTCTGGACAGTTCCTGACATGGACAGAGGTGGCAGCAGAGAGCGCCCTGTCAGAATACACCACTACCTAGAGGTCATATAGCATGTGATAAGTACTGGATAAGTACTGGATTTTTAAATAAAAGCACTTTACAGATCTGTATAACTTTCTATTATCAGCTGATTTTAAAATATTTTCTCTAGAGAACCCCTTTATTTTACTAACACTGCTTAATGTGTGTGTGTGTCTGGGGGGGGGGGGGGGGGCGGCGAAGTCATTAGGATTGATCTCCTACCGTCAACTCCTTACTTTGAGTCTTGAAAAGATTTTGGGGTTCTTACCTCCCTCTTAATGAAACCCTAATGCACATCTAGGATGGTGATATATAAGGTTATACTCTTCTTTATATTGTGATATCTTCTATAGATCTAGAAAGATAGATCACTCTAGTCTCCAGACAGCTCACTGAAGTATCAGGTTACATGCTACCTATATAAGTCTATGGAGAGAGGAAGGAGAGTGCCTGGAGAGAGACAGAGGACAATTGATACAGTGTCAGACTGGGGTACCTGGGGCCCACCAGAGGAAATGATCCTTGGGGCCCACCAAAGAATTGGTAAAAAGCGACATACTGACCCTGCCCTATCCTGGAGTCATCTGGATCTGTGATAACTCCCTTGTGAGTGACAGGTTTTCAGTCGAACTATAACTCTCAGAATACCCTACACTCATGAAGCTTTAATGAAGGGTATGTTGGGAGTTGTAGTTTCAGACAGAACAAACCTTTAATAATTGATTGTTGTGCAGAAGCTTCTGGTGGCCGTAATCTGTTACAACCATCAGCCCTGAAGTTCCAGCACTATATCTTTCTACAGTGGCAGCTCATATGTACTACAACTCCCAGCATATCCTGAGGAATGCAGACTATCAGTAAATGCTGGGAGTTGTAGTGCCTGCAGCTGTTGTAGTTGGGGAGTCTTAGGTTCATTGTACACTGGAAGCTTTGTGGGAGATCAGAAAACATAGTTATGTGGGGGCTCAGTGTGTGGAAGTGACCCCAGAACAGCACTAATGTGTGTGTGTGTATATATATGTATATATATACACTCACCGGCCACTTTATTAGGTACACCTGTCCAACTGCACGTTACCACTTAATTTCTTATCAGCCAATCACATGGCAGCAACTCAGTGCATTTAGGCATGTAGACATGGTCAAGACAATCTCCTGCAGTTCAAACCGAGCATCAGTATGGGGAAGAAAGGTGATTTGAGGGCCTTTGAACGTGGCATGGTTGTTGGTGCCAGAAGGGCTGGTCTGAGTATTTCAGAAACTGCTGATCTACTGGGATTTTCACGCACAACCATCTCTAGGGTTTACAGAGAATGGTCCGAAAAAGAAAAAACATCCAGTGAGCGGCAGTTCTGTGGGCGGAAATGCCTTGTTGATGCCAGAGGTCAGAG
The DNA here is from genome assembly GCF_027789765.1 of Dendropsophus ebraccatus. Classification (NCBI taxonomy): domain Eukaryota; kingdom Metazoa; phylum Chordata; class Amphibia; order Anura; family Hylidae; genus Dendropsophus; species Dendropsophus ebraccatus. The sequence goes on along the minus strand of NC_091463.1, from coordinate 20,060,878 downwards.
GAGAATGGGCAGACTGGTTCGAGCTGATAGAAAGACAACAGTGACTCAAATAGCCAACCGTTACAACCAAGGTAGGCAGAAGAGCATCTCTGAACGCACAGTACGTCCAACTTTGAGGCAGATGGGCTACAGCAGCAGAAGACCACACCGGGTGCCACTCCTTTCAGCTAAGAACAGGAAACTGAGGCTACAATTTGCACAAGCTCATCGAAATTGGACAGTAGAAGATTGGAAAAACGTTGCCTGGTCTGATGAGTCTCGATTTCTGCTGCGACATTCAGATGGTAGGGTCAGAATTTGGCGTCAACAACATGAAAGCATGGATCCATCCTGCCTTGCATCAACGGTTCAGGCTGGTGGTGGTGGTGTCATGGTGTGGGGGAATATTTTCTTTGCACTCTTTGGGCCCCTTGGTACCAATTGAGCATCGTTGCAACGCCACAGCCTACCTGAGTATTGTTGCTGACCATGTCCATCCTTTTATGACCACAATGGACCCAACATCTGATGGCTACTTTCAGCAGGATAATGCGCCATGTCATAAAGCTAGAATCATCTCAGACTGGTTTCTTGAACATGACAATGATTTCACTGTACTCCAATGGCCTCCACAGTCACCAGATCTCAATCCAATAGAGCATCTTTGGGATGTGGTGGAACGGGAGATTCGCATCATGGATGTGCAGCCGACAAATCTGCGGCAACTGTGTGATGCCATCATGTCAATATAGACCAAAATCTCTGAGGAAGCTTCCAGCACCTTGTTGTATCTATTCCACGAAGAATTGAGGCAGTTCTGAAGGCAAAAGGGGGTCCAACCCGTTACTAGCATGGTGTACCTAATAAAGTGGCCGGTGAGTGTATATATATATATATATATATATATATATATATATATATATATATATATATTGTGACAGAGTGTCTTGAGAAGTGGTAGATGGGGTGTATATCTGTCCAAGATATATCATGTCTGTTTTATAAAAAAAAGCAACCAGGAAAGTAGAGTGGCCAGATCTATGGCTTTTGCAGATCAGGTTTGGACAAAACCAGTTCTCAGGGCCTGTGTTGCTGGAGTGGGAAGTGAGGGTGGGCCCCACTCCATCCAGACAGTCCGGGTCTTGGGCTGTCTGATTAATCAATCAGTCCTCAGGTGTGCAAGTCTTATAAAAGGCCAGGAGTGCAGACATACCTTGGCTCTCAGCCTGGGAACAGGTCATCTGCCAAGACCCTGTGAGAGCCATGCAAGGAAGGGCACGGAGCGGGAGGCGCAGACCTAGCGGAGGCCCAGCATGACTAGGTTAGCTGGGAATGTAGTTTAAGGGGTTAAGTGTGAGCCAGTTGGGAGGGGGTGAGGGGTTTGAGGAGAAAATGCGGGAGTTGCTAGGTGAGTCACTTGCCAACGGACGCGGTGTTATAAGAAGAGGAGGAAGAGGTGGAGCTACAGTTCTTGCCGGACCCGATTCAGCCCGCCCGCCCGCCCTATTACAGGCTTTTGGTGTTCGGGTGTGGGCTTTGGGTGCTTTCTTTGTCATGACAGCCTGCGGTAGGGAGGTCTTGCAGGGCACGTTAAGGTGGTAATTTGGATGGGGACCCATAAGAGGGATGATACTCCCCGCTTGTTTGGTGGCTTGTGGATGGAAAATGGTGCAGTGCCAGATGACAGATTTGTCAGCCCCTGAGTCGGCGCGGTGCGGCTGGGGGGATAGCCAGGAATACTGGTGCTGCTGCAGGGTGCTCTGCCAGACCTCCCTAGTCATAATGGGTTAACTGCAATGTTATTGTTATTATTGTTATTTATTTTTATGTTTGTTAATTATTGGAAGCACTTTTAATAAAGAGGCTGTTATGGCCAATTTTTTCCAACGTTAAAGGAGGTGTCCTCAATTAATGGGTCAAAGGGGGGGAAGGGGTGTGTGGAATAAGGGGTTTTAGTGGGGGGGTAGTGGTCGGTAGGGGATAGACGAAGGGACTCAGCAATACCTTAAGTCAAGTGGTATGTACCGTTTCTGTTATGTGTGGTGACCGGTATTAGGCTGGCACTGTGTTAGAGAGGTATCCTGATGTTTAGTTAGTGCTGGACAGGCGTAGGATTTTGTTTGTGTTGTTTTATTTCTGTACTACATTCTCTAAATAAAACTGGCTGAGGTCAGTTGTACGAACTCCAGTTGTTCTGTGTGTGCCCGTCTACCCAGGAGACGACGAATCCGCTATATATATATATATATATATATATATATATAAATAATGGAGGGGCAGGAGAATTTATTGTTCTTTGTGTACTGGATTTGGTCAGTAACAGTGTGATGGTATGTTGATAAGTACAGTATGGTGATTGAGATTATATATATATATATATATATATATATATATATAATCTCAATCACCATACTGTACTTATCAACATACCATCACACTGTTACTGACCAAATCCAGTACACAAAGAACAATAAATTCTCTTGCCCCTCCTTCATCATACTACTACCTCCTTCATCCTCCTGCCCCTCTATCAACATACTACTATCTCCATTATCCTCCTGCAGCTCCATCATCATACTACTACCTCCATTATCCTCCTGCAGCTCCATCATCATACTACTACCTCCATTATCCTCCTGCAGCTCCATCATCATACTACTACCTCCATTATCCTCCTGCAGCTCCATCATCATACTACTACCTCCATTATCCTCCTGCAGCTCCATCATCATACTACTACCTCCATTATCCTCCTGCAGCTCCATCATCATACTACTACCTCCATTATCCTCCTGCAGCTCCATCATCATACTACTACCTCCATTATCCTCCTGCAGCTCCATCATCATACTACTACCTCCATTATCCTCCTGCAGCTCCATCATCATACTACTACCTCCATTATCCTCCTGCAGCTCCATCATCATACTACTACCTCCATTATCCTCCTGCAGCTCCATCATCATACTACTACCTCCTTCATCCTTCTGCACCTCCAAGATCATACTACCCCTTCATCATCATACCACTACCCATTTATCCTTCTGCACCTCCATCATCACACTGCCCCCTTTATCATCATACTACTACCCCCTTCATCCTCCTGCTCCTTCATCATATTACTAACCCTCATCATTTTCCTACCCCCTTCATCCTCCTGCCCTTCCATCAGCATAGTAGTACCCTCTTATCCTTTTGCCCCTCATCACCATACTACTACCTACTTTATCATTCTCCTGCCCCTTTATCTGTGTTTAAAACATAAAACAGTTATACTTACCTCACCTGTATGCTTCCTCTAGTCCCCCAGCGACTCCTCTCCCTGCTCTGCATGAGTGAGTTCATTCGTGCTGGCAGGGGGCGGGGCTTCCCGCGACGGGGGCGGAGCTTCCCTGGACATACCCGAGACATGGGGGGACATGTATCATCGTGCGGTCCGGAGGTTTTCGGCGGAAATTGCCGATTTGCGCAATATTTTATAAAATATTCGCAAATCAGCACTTTCCAACGGGCAGGGAGGGGGTGTGAAGGGGGCGGAACGGAGGGCGCGGACTCAGAGTCCGCGCGATTCACCATCCGTTCCGCAAAAAGATACGCCGAAAACCTACTCCAGTCCTCAGCTGGCGTAGGTTTTCGGCGGTGCGCACCAGAGCGCACGGGATTTATGTAGAGGTAGTCCGCCTCTACATAAATCCCCGTAGCGCCGGAGATGCGGGGACATTTATAAGTCCGGCGTAAAAAACGCCGGACTTAATAAATGTCCCCCATGGTGTCCACATGTAGGCCTGACAGCTGCCGCAGCGACCGGCGCTGGGGCCCACTGAGGACAGGCAGCATCACACTATGGCTGTCTGGGGGCCCCAGCTGCTGGACGCGCAGTGGGAGTGGGGGAGGGGCCCACCGGAGGATCCTTCGGTCCACCGGTGGCCCAGTACGACACTGAGCTGATATGTCTCACCTCAGAGCTGGATTCACAGTTTACGCTGCTGAGGACCAGGGCCGCTTTTGCCATGAGGTGGTTTGAGGATTCCGCCTCAGGCGGCAGATTCCCAGGTCCCTGAGGGAGCTGCATCTTCTCACCAGAAGGTTTAGAAGGCTAAGGTGCTACCTGGGACCTGTTCCCTGATGGGTCCCCTGACTAAAACATCTGTCCATATTGCCCACACACTTTATACTGTAGTCACTTACTATACACTTGCATCCTGTCACTGTGGCAGGGCAGCATATGCAGGAGCCCCTCCTCTGCCTCCCTAATCTGCGCCCCTCCCTCCCTAAGCCCCGCCCCTGCCTCCCTAAGCCCCACCTCCTGATTGTAGCTACTCACTCCAAAAGTCCTAGCATGTCTTCAGCTGGAGGAATACAGGATATTAGACAAGGTAAAACCTGGGTCTGCAGTTTATAATATGGCACTAGTTAAATATGAGGAATATCTGGAATGTCTGGGTGGGAGGGTGAGTGGAGGAGGGGTATGGTCTGCATAGCGTGGTCTACAGCTCTGTACTCTGACCCAGGAAGTCTCCGTTACCTTCCAAATCATAGCAAATCCACTTCTTGCTGGGGCTTGCATCAGGGGACAGGACTGTAGAGGTAATCTCTTCAGAGCTATAACGCCTCCCTCCCCAGACAGAGAGTGCTGCATGTATGTGCCCACATATTCCACACTCATTCCTTCATGCTCCCTGCAGTCTCTGTCAGCCCTTGTTTTCCATCCTCTCCATTCCTGCTATAATGTGCCTGTACTCACACTCAGTCATTCAAACTGCTGCTATAATTTGCCTGCACTCATACTCAGCCATTCACACTGCTGCTATACTGTGCCTGCACTTACACTCAGCTATACACACTGCTGTATAGAAAAGTTTCTGTCACTGTCCTCCTGCACAGCTCTGTGATTCTCACTTCTTGATTCCTCACATGCTGAACACACACCCTTTTCCCATTGCTGTCATGTGACCACACAGACCTCTGACAGCAGCCCTGCTTCTCTATTCTAGCCTGTTGTACTACACTACTGCATTAGGGGAATCTGCAGTCCCATCCTGTATCTACAAACTGCTGCTGTTTTTTCAGGTTTATGTAGTTACTATACATTATACTCCACATGCTGATTGCTATACTGTACAGTAACTTATAATATCACATATTTCTAAATGTTTGTTTCATTTGTTTTACATATTATTCAGAATTTTAAAAAATCATTATTTTTGGGGCGTGGAACCAATCGTCTGCATTTCTATGACTTCTTATTGGAAAATTTGCTTTAGTTTAAGAGTAATTTGAATAACAAGCAAAGTCCCGGAATGAATGATGCTCGTAATCCAAGGCACCACTGTATTGCATATTAGGATGCAACTTTCTCTGCCACCACTGAGGGCACTGTGGGGGGTCGGTTAATGTATTTAATAAGGAAGGTGAACAGTGAAGCATGCTGGTAACTGCTGGTATATCTACGGTATATATACTGCTGGTATAACTTTGTGTGCAGTCTATTTACTGCTGGTATAAATGTGTGTGGCATATTCACTGCTCGTATACATGTGTGCAGTATGATATATAAATATATAGATGTATATATATATATATTTAGCTGGGGGAGAAAGAGTGAAACTTCAAATTCCGCCTCAGGCAGCAGGAAAGCTAGAACCAGCCCTGCTCAGGACTGCTCTATAATGTCCCCCATGCTGCTGCTTATGAGGACATGTTATAGAGATACAGGGGAGCAGGATCCCTCTTCTATGTGTTTGCCATGTATGGGAGACATCATAACAGCTAGTCTTTACCTACTAGCTTAAAGACAATTGACTATTACAGATGAGGCCTGCAGAGTGAAAAACTAATGAAGACACAAGTTTTATAATGGGCAGAATAGGTCCATTCATACAATATAAAATAGCAGTGTTTATCACATCTCAATGATACTGTTACAGGACTTGGTGGCGCCCCCTGTCGGCAGGGATAGTCACCCCTAAGGCCCTGCCTTTATTCTAAATTCCCATGACTAGCCTTATATCTAAGTCTCTGTAATCATCATCATGTATGTAGCAGAGGATGTCACGCTGTATATAGCTTGAGCGGAGTCCATGATTCCTACATGTCATATCTCATTGGTATAAAAGGCGCCAATCACCTTGAAATGAAAGACCAGGAAGAAGCTTAATGAACAGAGACTTCAGGATCCTCCCTGGAGCTGATAAATGGAGGCCTGTGCTCGCTCATAGATGGCTTTGTTACTGGCCGAGCTCTGCTCATTGGACTCATTATGGCCCTGGAGGGACTGAGCTCCATGACTGACATTGAAGCATCCTGATCACCGCCGGACGGACACGACATCAGCTGTAATGGAGAAAGGGGGAGAGGGGGCAAAATTGCTGGTTTAAGGCAGAGACTCTGCACTGAGCAACTTTGTTAAGTAATAGGTGTGTTTCCTGCTCTTAGAAATTCCACTGGGGTAATAAAGGTGACTGTGAAGGATTCCAAGCGGCCTAGACTCTGTAATGGAGCTTTTAAACATAAAGCTAATGGCCTATATATCTGCAAACATTGATTTACCTACCAGCAAGAAAGCATTTGCTAAATGTATAATAGTTCACTCTCCATCAATGCAATTCACTCAGATGCTTTCCTTAAAGGGATTTCCTTGGTAAAAGTCCAAAAATAATTATATTGATTTGGAGATAGATAGATAGATAGATAGATAGATAGATAGATAAATATCTCTGTCATCCCTGAAGATGGCAAAGATCCATGTTAATGCCAAAATTACCCTATCTCCCTTCTGAACCTCGACCTCAAATTCTTCTCTAAAATTTTGGCCAACTGTCTCACCCTTCTCCTCCAACCTTTCATACAACCCAATCAGGTGGGTTTCATGCCCACGCATGAGGCCCATGACAATACTACCAGGGTTATTAATATTACTCGGGATGGTCCGAACCTGCCGAGGTTCGGGTTCGTATGAACCCGAACGCTCGGCAACAGATTTCGCTGTCTGCCCGCTCCGTGGAGCGGGCGGATACAGCGGAAGTAACGCCTGGAAAACTGGGATACAGCCTATGGCTATGGCTGTATCCCAGTTTTCCAGGCGGTCCTCCCGCTGGATCCACCCGCTGCACGGTGCGGGCAGACAGCGGGAATCATTACCGAGGGTTCGGGTTCGTACGAACCTAAACCTAACTCGGTTCGGACCATCCCTAAATATTACTCATTATGCTCGTTCAACAGCCCTCTTAACTATGCTATTGTCTACGGACTCAGAGAAGGCCTTTGACCGAGTCGGCTGGCCTTTGCTCTTCGCCACACTCAAGCACTTGGGTATCGGTCAATGGCCTTCTCTCTGTGTCGTTCCCCATATCTAATGGCACGCGGCAAGGCTGCCCCCTTTCCCCCCTCATATTTATCTTAACCCTTGAGCCCTTTTTTAGGGAAAGCTGGAAAGCTGCTTTTAATCCAAGATCTGTCCTGGGGTCCGTTTGGCAAGTGATGCAGTTCTTGTCCTAAAAAATGGCTTTTAAACTGGCAGCCCTGTGCCGAATGGCCGGGGCTTAGAATGTCTATGCATTAGGCTGGCACAACCTCTCTGTCCCTCCTCCCCGCCCTCTTCATCATTTGGAATGCTCCAGGCAGATTGTCTCCTATTCATCACCTGTGTGAATCCTGAACATGGGCTGGATCGTTAAGGCGCCTGTGCAATGTTTAGACAGGAGAAAATGTTCTAGGGGCATTCCTAATGATGAAGAGGGCTGGGAGGAGGGACAGAGAGGGTGTGCCATCCTAATGCATACACAATCTAGGACACAGCCATTGGGCACAGGGCTGCAAGTTTAAAAGTTGTTTTTTAGGACAATAACTGCATCACCTGCCGAACCGACCCCAAGACAGATTTTGGATTAAAAGCAGCAATCTGAAGGTACAAGTTGTTTGGGGGGGGGGGGGGGGGGGGTCAGATTGTGGGTACAGAGTCGCTTTAAGAGTTACCGTCACTCTGTTCTCCAACACCTGGTTAACGCTGCCCGAGCATGTATTCCCACTCTCTGGCATCATACTGACCCCTCTAGCATCTCTATGTGGATCTGGAAAGTTGAAGATATTAAATGCATGGAAGATATCACTGCACAGCTGTACGGTTGTGCCTCCCGTTTCTTAGAGACTTGGTTTTATTGGGACCAATTCACTGAAACAGATTAATACGCGTCTCTCCTGGCTCAGTGAGGTACTACCTACCTCCTCTTCTTTTCTTCTTTGGTTTTAGATTGAGTGTTAGCTCACTCCTTGCCTTTTTTTATGCATGCAATTCCATATATTTGGGAGAGGTGGAATGCATCCGTTATGTTTCTTGCTGTTGTCTTATGTTGCAATTTTTCTTCTTGTGTATCTCTACACATGTGCCTTTACGTCCTTTGAGTGTTATTTGTATTGCCAGTTTTTACAAAAATTTAAAAATGAGAATTTGAAAAAAAAAAAGATAGATAGATAGATAGATAGATAGATAGACAGATAGATAGATGGTGTCCCACTACTGGTGTTTCTTGCACCTGTCGCAAAAGCTTTCTCTCCAGGTTGAGTGGTGATGAAGGTATTTTATAGTTTCACCACAAGATGTCAGTATTTTATGTGTAAGCTCTTATGTAAGGCACTAGACACTAGACACTACAAAGGGAGAAGAGAATAATGATGCAGTTATATATTTTATGGGATCCAGCTCAGTGGTATAGCATATAGCATGGAGGTCTACAGTGATTTACTTGTACATAACAGACTAATATCAAACAGAAGTGACCCTAAGCTAATGAAAGGGGAGAAAGAGACCCCAGCCCAGCTCTCTGATGGGTGACCCAGTCTGACACCTCTCCTATGGACATACATTATATTTGCATTGGAATGGAATGACCACAGCTTAGTAAATTTCAAGGCCAAAAAATTGTTGATGGTCGTCGATAGAAACCCATCAATACAGCTATAGGATGTCTAGTTCCCCAGAGGTCGGCACAATTAAGTAAAGGTCATTGAGGTTTGAGCTTGTATTGCCTTTATATATTGACTCATACAAATATACACTCTCCTGATCACATGACGTTGACACGCTCTCTGGTTTTTGCATTAATCTGCAGCGGTGTTAGCAGACGGAAAATCATTGATTTCATTGACTCTAAACAGCCACAACCTTTAAGTACAGTGTGTGCTGGGGGTGGGGGCGTATTCATGGCTGGTGGGGTACATCATTGGCATGATCCCATCGGAACCACTTCTCAATAGTTTTGTGAGCCGTATTAGGGGGTCCAGTGTGTCCAGTAGTTTCATCCAGCCACAAGTTCTTTTCTGGACCCCTCCCCATTACTGCAGCGAAAGAAATTACTTGAGCTGAATCCAGCCTTTCAATTGAGAATATGCAGAGTCTACATCCAGGACTATTTAGGGCTGTTACAGCTAGAACCCTGTACAGTCCTGATCCTGATTCCTCCAGAGGTAAAAAGAAAGAAAGCGAAGAGAGGAACAGTTATTAATTATACATCATATTGGGAGAAGTTGTACAGACCTTCCAGGGCTTCAGGCCAGGCCTAGGACCAAGTGTCCACCAAGCTACAATTCTTCAAGAAACCTGCACCGCACACCCCACACCCCACACCTGCATCCAAGACTGCAAAATCCAAATACTGTAACATCTACTTCAGCCATACCAGTTGGATATTCTGTTGCCTCCCATTTGTGGAAGACTGTATCATATTCTATGGTCCAAGTGTTGGACTGCTACCTGCATCCCAAGACCCAAACACCTAACAGGGTTCTCCCTGGGGGGAACTGTTCCAAATAGTGTTGAGTGGACTTGCAGAACTGTTTAGGTTTGGCAACGCTTTTCAAATCCAAATGCTTGGCATTTGACTCCTGGTGGCTGGAAAGTGTTGAATACCGCCCTAGGGCTACCAGGAAAACATGGATAAAGTCTATGTCCATAGGCTGCATGCATGTTTTTAAGACTCCCTAGGGCTGCATCGAACTTCTGCATCTGCCAGGTGTCAAATGCCAAGCCTTCGAGTTTGAGAAATGTTGCCAAACCCAAACTGTTCGGCAAGTCCGCTCAACCATAACTACCACGTTCACCATCTCTGCAGCCTTTCACTGTGCCATGAAGGTTGAGAGTACCCTGTAGAAACCTTTGGGCTGCCCCTTCCCCCAAGCCCCCATTCCCACAGCGACATCTGTGCCCAGTCTGGGCATTGCGTATGCTTTTAGTTTTACTACCTCCCTTGGAAAAGACAAGAACCCTGTTGGAACGACAAGCGTCAGGAACCCTTCCACAGATGCATTGCAAGTCTATTGAAATTGGTAAGACCATTGAAAGCAAAGCTACAGACTATGGTTCAGGGAAGAAAAAGAGCGCTGCACCTCACACCTATGGCTGATACTAGTGCCTCTCGGCTGCATAAAAAACATCAGAATTCTGTATGTGAATTGATCAAGCCACACTGCCACATGTACCTCGTGCAGGTATCTGATACACATGGGTCCCTACACTAAGTCCACACTGTGCCAGTCAGTGACCACCACCCCCGCAGGCGTGCACAGTCAGGGAAGGGAGGCCATGGAACGGCCCTGCAACCCCCATGCCACAGGACCAGACCTAAAAATGCCACACTAAAACCCAGCCAGCACCACTGGAGGAGAAAGCTGCCCCCAAACAGCACAAGTCTGGATAAGGTATTGCACTCACCATAGCTATCACAGATAGAATGGGACAGACAGGAGGGATTAAAACCATGAGCCCTCAGGTGTCTCCTGCTAATTGCGGTCATGTGGGTCTTACCAGGAAGAGTGCAAAACACGGAGAAAAGAGAGAAACAAAATACGGTTCAGGGAAGAAAAAGAGTGCTGCACCTATGGCTGATGCTAGTACCTCTCGGCTGCATAAAAAACATCAGAATTCTGTATGTGAATTGATCAAGCCACACTGCCCCATGTACCTCGTGCAGGTATCTTGATACACGTGGGTCCCTACACTAAGTCCACACTGTGCCAGTCAGTGACCACCAGACTGATGGTAACTAGAGATGAGCGAACCGGGTTCGGTTCGAGTTGATCCGAACCCGATCGCTCGGCATTTCATTAGCGGTGGCTGCTGAACTTGGATAAAGCTCTAAGGTTGTCTGGAAAACATGGATACAGCCAATGACTATATCCATGATTTCCACATAGCCTTAGGGCATTATCCAAGTTCAGCAGCCACCGCTAATCAAATACCGAACGTTCGGGTTTGGATGGACTTGAGCATGCTCCAGGTTCAATCATCTCTTATGGTAACCCAATGCACCCCGTTGGCCAATATATCTAGAATCTTCCTTTCAGCTAAACCCAAACCGTGTTAAGTATACAAGTAAAGCTTTGACACGCTTTTACTTTTAATGTGTGGGGGTAGGCCACAGCTTGTAAACCACATATTTAACAGGGAATAGGGGGAGGACCTTGTGCTGCCATCTTCTTTGCAAGGTCACGGGAATGCCAGGACACCGCTCTAGAGGTGGGCATGTTCTAGTTGTTACGCCAGGTGCCTCCCCGACCCTTCAGCTTCCTCTTCCGCAAGGTCCTTCCCAGTGCTAAGCTATGACAACACAATACAAAACAAGTGTAAGTATACACAACACAACTGACCAACAACAGGGACGGAGGGTAGGAGACGACTTTTCTGCCACCCCCTCAGTGCCCCCCCCCCCCCGGACCAACAAGCTGCAAAAACCTGCTCCTCAGGGGTGCGTGCCATGTGCTTTGGCCCCGCCAGTCACAAGCATTGGCTCCTTAAACAGCGCCAATGCCCCAGATGTATTAAACAAAGGACTTTCCTATGTGTTGTACAATAGGAGCCGTCTCTTCACCTGCACATCTACGTCTGTTATCTGGGTACAAATACAAGATAGAATACAATTGTATTGGACTTTGTTAAAACGATCCTTGTTATCTAATATTTCCTTTTTATTAATTAAATATTCCCTACTATATCAATATTTCATAGGCGCACTTACAGACGTAACACTGTGCACTAGTGACGCCAAGACTGAGCACTATGGATATGATGGATATGTGATGGTGAGATCAGGAGTTGGTAATGAGGACAGTTTAGCTGTTATGGAACAGATAATGGACCATAAGAAAGTCTGAAGGGATTGGACATCACTGTTCTTACAAATGGTGACTTAAAGGGGTACTCCAGACAAAAAAAAACTGTTTTCAAATCAGCTGGTATCAGAAAGTTTCACAGTTTGTAAATTGCTTCTATTTAAAAAACTTGAATATTCCAATACTTATCAGCTGCTATATGTCCTGCAGGAAGTGGTGTATTCTTTCCGGTCTGACACAGTGCTCTCTGCTGCCACCTCTGTCCATGTCGGGAACTGTTCAGAGCAGCAGCAAATCCCCATAGAAAATCTCTCCTGCTCTGGACAGTTCCTGACATGGACAGAGGTGGCAGCAGAGAGAACTGTGTCAGACTGGAAATGCACTACTGCACGTTTCTCATGGATCTTTCTCCTGTTAGGTGACATTGGGTATGCCTGTCTAGGTAACATACATCTGGTCAAAGGGGTTATCCAGTCTTAGAAAAACAGAAACGGCTTCTCTCCTGCCCACAGTTTGGGTGTGGGTTTTTTTGCAGCTCAATTCCTTTGAACTGAATAAAACTGAATTGTAATACCACACACAACCTGAGGACAGGGGTGGCCCTGTTTTTTTAAGAAACTAGATTTTTTTTTCTAATCCTGGATAACTTCTTTAAAGAAGTCCAGCCATTTTTATTTTTGGGCAGCCCGCAGGGGAGAAACTTACTACAGAACGCTAACATACCTCTCCATGTGTCCACGCCACCTTCAGGACCTCACTTGAAGTCCTGATGATGTCACGACGAGAGGGAAAATGTCTTTCTGATGGATTTCCCACTTAGCCAATCAGTGACTGCAGCAGTGTGCCACCCCAGTCACTGATAGTCACTGAGCAGGCAGTCAATCAACCAGGTGGGGACGTCCGCTTGGAGAAAATGCCCGGGCAGGGGGCCCGGAGCGATAATCCAACGCTGGAGAGGCACAGGGAGAGGTGAGTTAAGCTTGATTTTTATGTTCCCTTAGGCCCTGCCTTTTAAATAAAAGACCCCTGGACATTTCCTTTAAGAAAGAATCTTATTAGGGATATATTTACTACTTGCTTCCCTGGTGACTGCTTGGCTTCTTCTTAGCCTCTCTCCATTAGGTCCACCATGCTTTACACTGCAGACCCGCCAGCAGTCTGTTCCAATGTTAGTAAATGTGCCAATAAATAGATGAATTTCTCTACCTTCTCTTAGTTCAGGCCACAAGTACTGGCAAGACATGAATCCTAAGACATAATATCATTGGCTTCATTTCTTTAGGGCTTTAGTATTTCTTAAAGCCAGCATCGTGCGCTGCATCTATCTGTCTTACTTGCACAAATATGCTTTCCTAGCAGAGACACTTATGGCAATACATGTCTGGGGATCGGGTGAAGTGAGGCAGACATCTCTCCTAAAGTACTGAGGATGAATTAGATGCTATATCGCTTCGGCTTGCTCTGAAATAAACGCTGTTTTGCCAAAGTAAATAATCCCTGAGTGCACTTCTGGGATTTCGCTTGATGTTTAGTAAATTTCCGCTGTAGAATTAAATAGTTTAAGCATTGCAGAAGGAAAACAACTCAATAAGCTACCCTCTATCCTCTAAAACAGGGATGGAGGGCCTGTGGCCCTCTAGCAAAACTGTGGCCAATCACAAGATGGATGAAACTGCTGCCAATCACAAGATGGATGAAACTGCTGCCAATCACAAGATGGATGCAAATGCTGCCAATCACAAGATGGATGAAACTGCTGCCAATCACAAGATGGATGCAAATGCTGCCAATCACAAGATGGATGCAAATGCTGCCAATCACAAAATGGATGAAACTGCTGCCAATCACAAGATGGATGCAAATGCTGCCAATCACAAGATGGATGCAAATGCTGCCAACCACAACATAGATTTTGTGGATTTTTGTGGATCACAACCCAATCCTATCCGTAGGCTATCCAAACCTCTTTGAATCTGTCGGCTGCAATTTAGGTTCCAAGCTGCTGACACTGTTAGATAGCTGTTAGGTCAGGGAGACACCTGGTACATTTCATATATCCGTCTGTGCTTCCAAAACATAGAAAAATACAAAGTGTCAAAGAGATGTTCCCAAGCTCCAAGTGCTGAGGGCTATAGTGTTTTCTTTCTCCCTCTGTCGTGACTGGTAGTCAGGGCTCAGCTTCCAGCTGGCTGTCAATGAAGTAGGGTCAAGGATTGGAGGGGAAGCAAGAAGTCATTGCAGTCTTCTGCAGTTTATAGACTTGGGAACTCCACTTTACACTGGAGCATAAAACCCATTTTCTATGTTATGGAAGCACAGACAGATATATGACAGGTACCATGTGTCTCCTTGCCTTAAAGAGGTATTCCGGTAAAAAATAACTTTTTAACTCTTCCCCTATCCACAGGATAGGGTGAAAGAAGGAGATTGCAGGGGGTCTGACCCCTGAACCGCCCAGCGATCTCCATATTGGACCCCACTGGCTCTATTATGGCTAGAGCCCCGGGTCTGCACGTGACCCGCGGCTCTATTCATTCCTACGGAGCGTCGAAAAGAGCCAAGCACGCCGAAAGAGCGCTGTGCTCGGCCCTTTCCGTCGCTGTATAGGAATGAAGGCTGCTGTGGGTCACGTGCTGACCTGGGGCTTTATTCATAACAGAGTCGGCAGGGTCCCGCTCCAATCCCTGATACAGAGTTCATCGGGGGGTTCAGGGGTTGGACCCCCGCAATCTCCTACTTTTCCCCTATCCTGTGGCTAAAGTTCACAAGGGCCTCTTTGCTTTCCTGGTACCTACACAAGTCTCCAGCGAGGGCTTCAGGACTATTAAATTATGCCTACATACAGACCTGCATCCTGACCTAGGAAACTGCAGCTTAACCTCTGTGAGTACTACATTCTTACATAGTTCTATCCACTGGGAGCCAACCAGTAAAGATCGAAATTGTGAAGTAGTTCAGGACCGTTTTTCCTTACATTACTACCAAGACTACAGGTGACAAGGCCCGGCCTGAAGTCCAATAGATCCTAGAACGCAGTGAGGCACTGGTACAACTTATCCTTGCTGGCTTGTAGACATTGTGAACTCCTCTGATAAGTCACTGGGCCTCTCAAACAGTGAATGTAGAACCCCTTGGATTAGTACTCCTAGGTTAACTATGGGCTCCACTGGGCTTTTGTTCCTTGCCACCTAAGGTCTCTCTCTCTGACCTCATCATTGCACCTGGCTTTCACAGGTACCCAGAACACCCCCAGCCCAGACAGTACACAGGGTGAACCCCTGGAGAGCATCACCACCAGCGGCGTAGCTGCTGCGACCCGGCCCGCCACGGAGAGGGGCCCGCGGCCCCTCTCCCTGTATCCTCTGCGCCCGCCGCTCCGCTCTCCAGTACGGCCCCCGGCTGATGCTGGCTCCCTCCTTTCATCCCCTGTGCCCGCCGCTCCGCACTCCCGAACTCCCGGCCGATGCTCCACTACCTGGCGGTGTCCCCGGGATTCCCCTGCAGCACACGCATCAGGGAGCTGTGTACGCCGGGGCTGTTACTTCCGGGTCAGGGAGCGCTCCCTGACCCGGAAGTAAAAGCCCCCGCGCACACTGACCTTCCTGGTGCATGTGCTGCAGGGGAATCCCGGGGACACCGCCAGGTAGTGGAGCATCGGCCGGGAGTTCGGGACTGCGGAGCGGCGGGCACAGGGGATGAAAGGAGGGAGCCAGCGTCAGCCGGGGGCCGTCCAACACCGCAGATGAGAAGGGAGCTGCAACGGGGGAACGAGGTTAAAGGTGAGTTGTTGTTGTTGTTCCCCCCCCCCCCCTTTTGTTTTTATCTACTTGACAAGGGGGCATATACAGTGGGGGCAACATGGTGGGAGCATCTACATGGGGGGGACGTATACGAAGACAACACAGTGGGGGCATATGCATAGGGGGCAACATAGTGGGGGCATATACATGGGGGGGTAACATGGGGGGGATGTATAAGAAGACAACACAGTGGGGGCATATACATGGGGGTAACATAGGGGGGATATTTATAAGAAGACAACACAGTGGGGGCATATACATGGGGGGAATGTATAAGAAGACAACACAGTGGGGGCATATACTTGGGGGGAATGTATAAGAAGACAACACAGTGGGGGCATATAAATGGGGGTAACATAGGGCGGGTATGTATAAGAAGACAACACAGTGGGGGCATATACATGGGGGGTAACATAGGGGGGGTATTTATAAGAAGACAACACAGTGGGGGCATATACATGGGGGGATGTATAAGAAGACAACACAGTGGGGGCATATACATGGGGGGTATGTATAAGAAGACAACACAGTGGGGGCATATACATGGGGGTAACATAGGGGGGGTATTTATAAGAAGACAACACAGTGGGAGCATATACATGGGGGTAACATAGGGGGGGTATTTATAAGAAGACAACACAGTGGGGGCATATACATGGGGGGATGTATAAGAAGACAACACAGTGGGGGCATATACATGGGGGGTATGTATAAGAAGACAACACAGTGGGGGCATATACATGGGGGGTATGTATAAGAAGACAACACAGTGGGGGCATATACATGGGGGGTATGTATAAGAAGACAACACAGTGGGGGCATATACATGGGGGGATGTATAAGAAGACAACATAGGGGGGTATGTATAAGAAGACAACACAGTGGGGGCATATACATGGGGGGTAACATAGGGGGGAATGTATAAGAAGACAACACAGTGGGGGCATATACATGGGGGGTAACATAGGGGGGAATGTATAAGAAGACAACACAGTGGGGGCATATACATGAGGGGGAGAGTATAGGAAGACAACACAGTGGGGGCATATACAAGGGGGGGATACATAAGGAAGGCATCTATATGGGGGAAAAGATAAGGGGGACAACACAGAGGGGACCATCTAAAAGGGGGGACTACACTGAGAGGGGCTGTCAAGGAGATGCACATGGGGGCCATATATATGGAAGACTGAACAAGGGGCCATCTCTACACAGAGGGGGGCATATACTATAAGGGGGGGGGGGGTAACAGAGTCAGCCTACCCACTAACTGAGGGTGTAAAGGGGCCAATACAGATGTGCAGTTTGTATAGAGATGAGGATGGTGACAGAGTGAGGAGCCTAATATGTTTGTCTGGCAGATTCTGTGGATTCGTGGCTCGAAGAAGTTCTCATAATGGCCCAGATGGAGAAGATGATGAAAAGGGAAGAACTCCGATCAAAGAAGACGTCCCCTGTGAGTCACCTGATGTAAGTGCACTGTAATGTATATGGTGTACAGAACCTGTGTAGAGCTGGGTCTGCCTCTTCTGGATGAGGTGATAGTGAGCTGTGTACAGTGGATGTTATTCAGTACCAGTGGTGGTATTAGTCAGTATGTGGTGGTGTTAGTCAGTAGCAGCAGTGGTGGTATTAGTCAGTATTGGTCTCAGTATACTGGATTTGGTCAGTAACAATATGGTGGTGATGGTAGTGGTTGTGGTGTGGCGGTAATATTTGCGCCTTGGTAATATTGGTCTCAGTATACAGGACTTGGTCAGTAACAGCATGGCGGTAATATTATATTGATATATATTGATTATATTTCTAACCTATATACTGGTATTATTGGTAATATCAGTCTTTATCTATCTATCTATCTATCTATCTATCTATCTATCGCATAGCTTGGTCAAGGAAGGGGGGGGGGCCCAAGTTGAACTCTTGCACCAGGGCCCAAGGGACATTAGCTACGCCCCTGATCACCACCATCATTTATGCAGCCCTCTTGTCACTAGGCTAGCCTAGGAGGAATGTTGGAACCCCTCAAGCCAGTGTGACTACAGAGAACCACCATAACCCCAGGGAACTACAACCCCCATCATTATTATCATACTTTCTGAGCCTTCTGTCACTACACATATCAAATTCAGCACCCAATAATCCCTTTAAGTAACACTCTCCTAGCGTAGCATATGTATAACCCCAGGGCAGGAGAGAATCCACACAGATAGACACGGTAAAGGGGTAGTTCACAGAAAAAAATTCTTTCAAATCAACTGGTCCCCGAAAGTGCCAGACATTTGTAATTTACTTCTGTAAAAAAAAATAATCCCACATCTTCCATTACTTATCATCTGCTGTATGATGCAGGAGGTGGTGTATTCTCTCTAGGCTGGACACAGTGCTCTCCGCTGCCACTTCTGTCCATGTCAGGAACTGTACGGAACAGTAGCAGATCCCCATAGAAAAACTCTCCTGCTCTTCAGACTGGAAAGAATATCACCACTTCCTGCAGGCCATACAGCATCTGATAAGTACTGGAATACTTGAGATTTTTTAATAGAAGTAAATGACAAATCTTTAGCAATTTCTGGCACCAGTTGATTTGAAAGAAAACATTTTTTTTGTGAACAACCCCTTTAAATAGTGAACAGTCCTCAAATGCAGTGATCCCCTTTAAGCAGTGATCCCCTATATACTAGTGTGAATATGAAGCTGACTACTATTCCCATCATCTCATCCACCCCAGCTCCTGTAAGCGGCAGATTTATCGCTACGCTTTCACTTTCTATTTTGTTCCCTTTTATCGGTTCCCCGCGTCTCCTAACAGTGTGAACGATCATGAAAGTAGCATTGCTATATATAAAGCCTTCTTACAAATGGAGTCCACTAGAAGGAACTTGGTTGTTATGGAAACTAAACTTTCTGAACTGATGGCAGAAAGGCGAGAAATATACTTTGATGTCATGTAACTGGTTTGTGAAGGGAATGGAGTTGGGGTAAGTTGTAGTGCGGTCTGTATATCAGCGGGGGAGGGGCGCTGGCGAAGACGTCTCTAACATACGGTATATATTTAGTATAATGCGTGTGCAGATATGAAAGGCGAAAAAACAACTACAAAGCACACCAGAAGATAGTCCTATATAGGCAGATGGTGACTGTAATTTGCTGTATTGCCGCGCTGATCGCCAGGCGAGTAGCAGTTACTTGTAGGTGTTATTATGTGGATTATAATAGGATTGGTGCTGATGTCGGTGTTTCCTAATGTATATACTTAGGTGTAAGTATCTGGGATACGCAGCAAAATCTATGGACTAATATAGCTGTTTGTAGTACAACAGGTCCCAGCTGGCCCTGGAACCACGTCTGCAGCTCCCAGGGCCGGCTCTAGTTTTTACAGGCCCTCGGGCAGCAGAGCCTCAGGGCCCTATTCCAAAGAATGATTATCGCCCGGTTTCGGCCGTTACGGACGATAATCGTCCTGTGGAATAGACGGCAACGATTAGCTGACATCGTTCATGACGGCTGATCGTTGCAGTCGTTTGTCTTTCAACCATGTTGAAAAACAAATGACTGTGATAGCAGTGATCTGCTGCCGTCACTCCGTGGAATAGGAGGGGCGGCAGCAGACCGCCACTATCCTCTATGGGCTGCCCGGACAATCTAGCGATCACCTGGGCAGCTCCCCGTGGCCCCTCCCGCACTGACCAGCTCGCTGCTGCCGCGTTTAATGGCAGTGGCAGCGAGCAGGGAACGAGGAGCAAACGAGTGCTGACAGTGGTAGTTTTCTCCTCCCAGTCGGCCCGTGGAATTGGGCCTTCAGTGGGTCCCTCATCTATCCACTAAGCCCATCATCCACATACTATGCACAATCACTTTAGACATCAGTAACATACACAAACACACATTATTGACATCGACTGACTGACAAAGACACTGACTGACTGATATAGAAACTGACTGACTGACAATGACTAACTGACGGACATGGACTGACACAGACACGGACTGACAGACTGACACAGACACACTCAGACACTGACACACAGCACTTACAGCTCAGTCTTCTCCCTCTTCCTCTCTGTCGGGCTGCTCTTTACACTGTAAGGTTGAGGACCTGTGGGTCATGTGATCAGGTCCTTCACCCTTTTTCTCTCTCTGTGCAGGTCCTGCTCAGTCTCCTGTGTCTTCAATGTTCAGCCCTTCACCCTGCACTACAGTGAGACGGCTGAACATTAGAACACTGGGCCCCTCTCCGGGCCCTGGCACTTGCCCGGGTAATCCCTGTGCTGATGCCGGTCCTGGCAGCCCCTGTATACCCAGGTATATAGCGTGTATATAGAGCAAACTACAGTACCAATAAATATATGTATTATTAGTAGGCTCTCTAGCATAACCCCCTTGGAATGGCTAAATCATAACTCTTTAGTATTGCGTAGATCAATGTATATTGTCTTATGAAACAATATGGCGTTACTATGGTAGTGTATAAATGCAAACAATAATGGTAAATATATCGGTAAAATTTACTAAAGCGTATATATCACACCATATACATGCAAAAATTATCACATAGAGCAAAAAATAAATAAATTAAAAACATATAGGGTTAAAGTACGTATCTGTAAAATATAAAATATAAATATCTATAGCATGATTCTTGGGATGTCCATAGAGAAATACATAGTTTTATCTATTGGCGACTTTGCAGGTCGCCGATGTTTATGACCACTGTGTTTGTATTTGGTTAGTTGTCAGTCCACTATTTGATATTCTGATATATATTGTAACAGTTAATGATTGTTGTTTCCGTTAATAAATAAGATGTATATCATATAAAGAATTGGTGGATGTCCACCTCTCACCAGTCCCGTGGCTCTAGGTCTGCGCTGTCTACGGCCGTAGACTGTGGGGAGCATATAGATGAATTTGCAGCTTCCCCCGTTAGTAGATGTCTCGGTAGGAGCTCTCTTTTAGGGTATACGGCAGAGTTCTTATGTTGGGAGCTGTTAGATTCAAGGCAGTGTATTTGGAATCTGGCGGCCTCTCCCAGTGTGGCCAGGTAATCACCCTTTGCTGGGCGTTTCTCCTTTAGCTGCTGCCGAGATGGAGGTACTCTCAGTGCATCCAATGTGGACAAAACAGGTGAGAAATGAGGACTGATGGTAGTATATGACACACAGTGCGTCTCTATATTGTATTCAGCAAGTTATTGCAACTCCTAAGTTTTTTCATCCTTTTTTTTTTTTTTTGCATAAAAGAAATTAAAAGAAAAACAGACTGCAAAAAGATGTGAACCCAGCCTAATCCTTTATTGAGTATACTCAGATTGACAATATTAAAAGGGTTCTCTGAGAAAAAAATTTTTTTCAAATCAACATGTGCCAGAATTGCGAAATATTTCTTAAAAAATGAGTCATCCAGTACTTATCAGTTGCTGCATGTCCTGCATGAAGTGGTGTATTCTCTCCAGTCTGACACAGTGCTCTCTGCTGCCACCTCTGTCTGTGACAGGAACTGTTCACAGCAGGAGAGGTTTTCTATGGGGGTTTGCCACCGTTCTGGACAGTTTCTGACATGGACAGAGGTGGCAGCAGAGAGAACTGTGTCACACTGGAAAAAATACACCACTTACTGTAGGGAATGCAGCAGATGATAAGTACTGGCACCAGTTGATTTAGAAAAAATTTTTCCCTCTCGAGTACCCCTTTAAAGAGATGCTTGAGCCCAGTCCAACTCAATGCAGATAGATGCCCTAATTATTCTGTGTCCTCCTGTGGGCCACGGCGCTTGTGTGAGCCCTGCGCTCTTTCCATCTCCTGCCAGACACAGTGCTGTACGTTTGGTAGTGGCTGTGTCTGGTATTGCAGCTGTCGTCCTATTCATTTCAATGCAACAAGCTGCAATACCAAATATAGCCACTACAAAATACATGGAGCTGCGCCTGATAAGTCATGATGCAGCTGCACAAGCTCCAGAATCCCTTTAATTGGCTATAGATAAAAACAGCGACTGACTACACATTAAGGTGCCTATACTTTTTTCTTCTGTCAGTGGAAAATCCGGAGCCCCCCTTACATATATTTCGTTTGTTAAATCCGACATTAGAATAAGATGTGGGCACCTTTATATAGTCAATTTGTCTAATAGTACATATAATAAAACAACCTGGTGTGTCTTAAAAACGGCACTACATCTGTCCATGGGGTTTACCGACAGGATCAAGTGAACGGACCGAAGCTGCATTACCGCACAGAACCTGAGGACATGTGCGGCGCTGTTTTTGGAATGGATCAGCCCTGTCTTTCTCATCCTTTGCCCTCTACTGCAATGATAGACACGCTCCACAATCACGGCTCCCCTGCCTATGTAAATGGGTGGTCTTAGGGGCGCTGGGCGATCGATTTTCACCCATTATAGGAGCACACTGAGCAGTCGTCTCTTCTGATCAAGTTACCCGGCTAAAATAGTGGAAGTAATTATGTGCTTGATACAGTTGAGGATCTAATTTTAGATACCTGCTGCGTTATATTTATCCCGGCAAATGAAGTTAGGGATTCATGGAGTTTTATCTGTAAAATCCTGTGTCATTGCAGCCAGAGATAATGCCAGCGTCTCGCCAACAGAGGAGATTTTCAATGTGCTCGGAAGGCATACAGCAGATAAAGAAACACGCCACATGAAAAGAACAGAGGCACATTGTATTAGGAGCACAAGTCCTGAATATTTCATTTGATGTTAAACTGCTTTATACATAATTTACCCGAGGATAATATTATAAGAAACCAATGATGGGGAAGCGACTGGAGTCCCAATAACTAGCAGCCGCTATGTCTGCTTCCCAAATGGCATCAAGTGATCTGGGATCATTGGTGAGTAGAGGAAGAGAGGGGGGGGGGGGCTTCAGATCTGTTATTATCTACTGCAGGAACATGGAAATCATCTGCATGCTGCTGTTGACTGATCCGACATTCTTACTATGGGTCTTTAGTATCTGAGTTGTGGGTGTAATTGGCGTTTTAGCAGGGTCTGTTTGCAGTGTCCCAGAACAGGCTGTCAGTTTCTCACTTTAAGTCTACTTTTATTACTATAGCCATGCCTGTCCTGGAAACTATATGCACTGCAACTGTTTACTGTGTAATCCCTATTACTCTCAGGTTCATGTGTATCTTGTGTGCATAACTATGTGCAGTGGTATGCAAAGGCTGGTGATCATGTGACCGTGCCCCGTAACCATGGTTCCTCCAATGGCCGTCGAGCTTTGGCCAGGGGTTACCATGTGACTTCCTCTGGCAAGGGTAGTCTATTCCCTGCCACAGAGGGGATAGGTTGTCTGTAAGAAGTTCCGTTCTCTACCTCAGAGAGGACGGAGGTGTTCCTGTAGCCCCCCTTCACCTCCAGAAGGGTGGCTGGTGTGTTGCTGTAGCAGTCCCTGGCTGTCCACCTGCTCAAGTGCCTGGAGTATCCTCTCATCTGGGTGTCGTTCCTGTTCTTAATCTCCTCAACAACTCAAGATATTCACCGCAAGTACTCTAATCCACCCAGCCTCTCTATTCCTCTATTACTACTACTCCCATCATCCGGCACGCTTCACCTCAGCCTATGCAGCACCACCTTTGCTCTGTCTGTTTAAACCTGCTATATACCCGGTTGCATCCGGAAGAGACTGTTGCTACCAGTTACCTCAGTTATAATAAACTTGTAACCACCGCTGTTACTGAACCCTGGCATTGGTGTCCCTTATCTGGTGCCCCGACTAGGTACAGCGAAGAATTGCATGCCCAGTATCCCGCATAATACCGCAGACCGGCCTACAGCTGTGCCACCCTCGTGCCAGTACCGTGACAACTCTATACCCTGCAGCTGCCCCGGTTCCTGCCTGCTAGTAACAGCTGCACTGCGGAGTGGCCCTCACGGGTCAGGGCATCGCATGTTTGTAAAAAAAAAAGAGAATATTTGGCTCTTATCTGCCCAGTTGTAGGCTTGTTCAGCCCAGGAGAGGCCATTGCTAGTGTGAGAATGCTATAGTAGAGACCATGTCTCTGAGGACACCTTATCGTGGTGACAAGGTACACTCTGTTTGATCTAATAGTTTGCTAAGATCCTAATTTTTAATATCGTGTGTATACCGGGGGGGAGTATTTACAGTAAGAGCTTGCACCTGTAGGTTGCTTTTGCACTTTTTGTATTTTTGTCCGTAACATAGACACCCTAGTAATATTCTGGTAAAGGTTCTGTAGTCCCTGGTTTGTATCAGGATGCAGCAATGACTGAATTACTGAAATACCACAACAGAGAGATCAAATAAAACCGCTATACAACGCTCTAATAATACCACCATATAGTGCTCAAATAAAACCACCGTACACAGCTCAAATAATACCACAATACACAGGTAAAATAATATACCCATACAGTGCTCAAATAATACCACAATACACAGGTCAAATAATACCTCCATATAGAGCTCATATAATACCACCATACAGAGCAGAAATAATACCCCAATATAGAGCTCAAATAATACCACAATACATTGTCCAAATAATACCACAAAACACTGCTATAAAATAACACCATACAGTGCTAAAATCATACCTCTATATAGAGCGCAAACAATACCACCATACAGATTAAATAATACCACCATACAAAGCTCAAATTATACCACAATACAGTGTTCAAATACCACCTTAAAGTGGCCATATAATACCGCCATACAGTGCTATAATGCTGTCATGTACTATTTAAAAATACTACCACACAATGCTCAAATAATATCACCATAAGTAGCAAAAAAAAAACGCAATACACGCAATGACCACATAATACCAATATACAGTGCTCAAATAATACCATTATACAAGGTCCTGCTAATACTACTAAACAGTGCCTATATAATACCACCATACATTGCTCAAACAATACCACCATACAGGGCTCGAATAATACCACCATACAGGGCTCAAATAATACCACCATACATGGAGAATTTATCAAGTTGTGCAGGTGTCAAAGGTTCCCAATTTTGCCATCTGTGCTGGACAAGGAAGGGTGTTGCTTGTTCTTACACCTCTTGCAAAAGCCTGTACTTTAAAGTGTCAGTGTTGGTGAGGTATTACTTAAGTTTGCCACTAGATGTCGCTAGTATATGTACTGTATACCTAAGTATTGCACATCTGTGTTGTCTAAAGGGTTATTGTCTCTGTGATCTGTGCACCAATGAGAGCTCTTTCTCTTTCTACCTATCTCTATCCTTCTTTTTTCCTTGCACTCTCTTCTCACCCACTCACAGCACACGTTACTGATGCTGTAGGAAGTTGTCACATGGGGAGAGGAAGTGTAGCCACACTTTAGTGAGTCTTACTTTGGATTCTTTAGGACAGAGGCACACAGGAACGCTCCCTACAGTGGTCAAGCTGGGCCCTGGCCTATTCCAGGTCCCCTGTTACAGGACTCACACAACTAGTCCAGTGTAGTCTGAGGTGTGATAGTGGATGGGCGCACATGGGGACAAACACTCATTTCTTGAAAGCAGAACTTCTACACACTATGCTGAATGCACACTTAGAAAGGACAAGTGGATCATTCCAGCCCACGCCGTGAACAAGTTTAAAAGTGCAGGACAGTATCCTGAAGAAATAGGAACTTATCCGGATAGAGCAAAGTTTATAGAAGCCTACGTACTCTATCTTGCAGCGCAGGTGTCCCAGGAAATCTTGACCACTCTGCTCATCCCAGGTAACAAGGTTTGGGGCTTGTGCCACCCTCTAGGACGGGACGCCTGACACTGGTGGGCAATAGGGGGTGCAAAGACCAAAGAGTCAAAACACGGGCACAAGTATTCTCTCTACTCATAGAAACATAGAAGATTGTCGGCAGAAAAAGACCACTGGGTCCATCTAGTCTGCCCTTTTAGTATTTTCTTTCTTATTATCTTAGGCGTGTTTAAATTCTGTTATTGTGGATTTACCAACCAACTCTGCTGGAAGTTTGTTTCAGGTATCTACTACTCTTTCAGTAAAATATTATTTTCTCACATTGTTTCTGATCTTTCCCCCAACTAACCTCTCACTGTGTCCTCTTGTTCTTGAGCTTAGGTTTTTTTTTTACTAAAAACACTCCCCTCTTGAACCTTATAGAAACATGTATATAAGTATTCTACTTATTATACTTTTCAGAGCACAGTACTACTTTTGGTTGGGACTCTCTCGACATCCTTCTCTCTACTTCTCTGAACTTCTCCTATCTCTCAGCACGCAGCTCAGTCAGCACGACTGTGCTCCTTCTCAGCTCTCAGCACAGATCCAGTCACTAAGGTCTAAAATACAGTAACTTATCAATTTGAAACTTACTGTGTATCACTGTATCGAGTATTCTGGCAGTAAAGAAGAGTTTATTTATTTTAACTGGACTCTGTGGTCCTTATCCAAGCACCTACACATTATACCACCATACAGCACTTAAATAATACCACCATACAGTGTCCACATAATACCACCATACAGCACTTAAATAATACCACTATATAGTGTCCAGCTAATACTGCCCAGCGCTCACAAAATACCACTATACAGTCTCCACATAATACCACCATACAGCACTTAAATAATACCACTATACAGTGTCCAGCTAATACTGCCCAGCGCTCAAATAATACCACTATACAGTGTCCAGCTAATACTACCAAACAATGCTCATATAATTTCACCATACAGTGCTCAAATAATACCACCATACAGTGCTTATATAATACCACCATACAATGCTCAAATATTATATGTAGAATTCAGATGTCTGGTAAAGCTGTGTAATACGTAATCATCGTTATAGACTGCACTATTCAGATTACCTCCACACGTTCAGCTTTTACTTCTTTTGCTCTTTTTTTCTTCATCCTCCTTGGTTATTTTTGGTGAAGGTTTTAGTGGTCACATAGAGAAATAAATGACATTATTGGGCGGTTTACTGGAATCCTGCGCAGGCAATATTGGCTTTCTAAATCCTGACTTGCGGAGATGGAGAGGAGTCACGAGGCCTCTGGTTTTCTGGAAAACCAATTAGACGTGACTGCAGCTGGCATAGGAGATTCTAGTTCCTTTCCTCCAAATCTCACTCTATCTGCTTCCCACTAATGCCGAGCGATTGTGTTATGTGCATGTGGTTTTCCTCATTCATCTCCCTGTAGTAACTGTTGTTGATGTAAGACTCCAGTCACATATCTTATCTCATTAACGTGACTGTGTGCATGCTTACATGTGCTTATATACTATATTGAACATACAAGGACCATGAGCCCAATGCCAGCTGGCAATTCCCAATGTCTAGCACAGGGGCAGGGAACCTTGGCTCTCCAGCTGTGGCAAAACTACAACTCCCATCATGCTTTAGCTTTGGCTGTCCAGGCATGATGGGAGTTGTAGCTGTAGTTTTGCCACAGCTGCAGAGCCAAGGTCCCCTAACCCTTTGCTAGCCATAATGGTACAATCTGAAGATCAGGGCCGTACAGAGAGAGCGCCATCTAGTTCCTGTGGTGTCCCACTACTAGTGTTTCTCTTGTGCACCTGTCCTAAAGTTCACACTCAGGTTAAGTGGTGGATGAAGTATATAGTTTCCCACTAGGTGTCGCTGTTTGTTATATGTATTTCTCATGCACAACTGAAGGTAATGGGTTAAGTTTTCTGTATCATGTGTTGTGTCCTGACCATT
Organism: Dendropsophus ebraccatus; assembly: GCF_027789765.1. NCBI lineage: Eukaryota > Metazoa > Chordata > Amphibia > Anura > Hylidae > Dendropsophus > Dendropsophus ebraccatus. The sequence goes on along the minus strand of NC_091463.1, from coordinate 20,033,306 downwards.
AGCAGGTGCTCTTTTGTTTCTCTCCTATCCTGTCTGTCCTCTCTTGCACACAAACAGCTCTGTAGGAGGGGTTACCTCCGTGTGGAAGTGTAGAGAGTTAGTTGTTGAAGGTCCATGAGGACAGATGCAGGAGAGACTAGCTCTGACAGAGAGTTCTTCCAAACCAACCACTACCTATACTATGCAGTGCTACATTAACAGTAGGGGAGAGCAGCCACCAAGGAATACCCTAGCCCACGCCAGGAACCCTTCTAAAAAGTGCAGGATAGCCTCCTGAAACAAGAGGAACAGATCCCAGAAGGACAAAGCTACCATATTAAGAAGGTCTGCGTATTCTACTGTGCAGTGGAGATCGACTGCTAAAACTTGTCCACCTAGCTACACTAAGATAATTGATGACTGGGACTCATGCTACCCTAGCAGGACGAGTAGCTCGCAACTGCAGGACAGAAGGCGGTCAGGCTTAGTCTATATGTGAGTACGAGGATTACTTCACTACTTAACTATTCACACTACAGTTCCGTGGGCAAGGGCTCCTCTGGCAAACTCCTCTCTACCTCTACAAAGCACTACTACTTCTACTAAAGCTTCTGCTCTTTCCAAGCACCTACTTCAAAGCACTCAAGTCTGTGTCAAGATTATTACTGTCTACAGAGTGTGTACTGTTATCCTGCCAAAGTTTTACCGTAAATTTTTATATTTTGATATCAAACACACGGGACTCTGCCTGCCTCTGTCTGCACCTGCACCCATATACACACCAACGCACACCTTGGGTTATTTTTCCCCATCTCTGTGGCTGGTGGTACCGACATCCCGTGTGGATCAGTTACCATTCCAGGTTGCCGTGACAAAAGCCCAAGGGACCCGCAACAAGTCCGGAGGTTTACGACCATTTGGGGGACTATAACTGGCCAAACAGGTATCAACATGACACCACTGGTGTCACGAATAACAACATCACAACAACTGGCCGAGTACCACACATCTCTAGAGAAAACCCTATTCACTTGTATCAGTCCATGGCCGTTTTTATCATCTCACAATTCATTACCAGGCCCCGGGAATCGGCGTCAAGGTTGGTCGCAACATCATACCCTCTACATCGGAGAACATACATAGCCCTAGGCAGAGTATGGAAGGCTAAGTGACTGACAGTACTCTTCTTTGTACTGTCACAACCCCCTGAAGCCATTGACTCCTTTCTAGTAGAAATGGGCAAATATTTCAGAAAAAAAAATATCAGAAGGCTTCGTCATTGGATTTGACGTGACATGGGGGCTGATTCAATAAGTCCGATTGAGTTTTGGGCTTATTGAGTCAGGGCCGTACATTTGTCAGGAGGGTTTCTGGACGTTTATAAAGAGCTGAAATGTGCCCAAGGCCTTGGCTCTCAATCTGCTCGTGTATCTGCGGCCATTCACCTCCCTCATAGATTAGACCAGACCTCGGCGGCTCACAGTGACTGCTGGGCAACTTCTCCATCACTCGTGAATTATTCATGAATGAGAGAGTATGTTTTCTTTTATGGTCAAGGTACATTAGCCCTATAGGGTAATGCTGTCATTGAAAGGTTTACCAGCATACATATCACTGTGTGCAGAGCTTATGTAGCGGAAATTGGCCAGACCATTATTATCATTATATCAAATTCAACCCCTGACGGAGTGGGCAGTTCAATACCAGTGGACTTTAAAGCCATATTTATGGTAAATCACTCTTGTAGTTGTTGTTTGTTGTTGTGTAAATAGCCCCCTGTGTGCTCCCCCAGTAGTATATAGCCCCCCTGTGCAATCCCCAGTAGTATATAGCCCCCCTGTGTGCTCCTCCCATATAGCCCCCCTGTGCGCCCCCCCAGTAGTATATAGACCCCCACTTTGTGCTCCCCCAGTAATATATAGCCCTCCTCCCATATAGCATATAACATAAAAAACAAACACTTGTACTCACCTGGGTCTGGGCGTATCCTCTTCTCTTCCCCTCTTGTGGCCGCACTGCAGCGGTCACAAGAGGGAGATCTACCCTTGTCCTGGCGCTGGCGCCTGAGTGACGTCGCTCGAGTGCCAGCACCAGAGACAGAGAGCGGCCTCTTTTGACCGCTCCGGCCACAAGAGTGACTGACAGCGAGGGAGCCAATGGCTATGTCTATTATAGGCTGGAGACCCTTCTCTATTATGTCTATAATGGGCTGGTCATCCCACTCTATGATGTATATTATAGGCTGATGATGCCACTCTAAGATCTTCATTCTAGGCTTGAGACCCCACTCTGTGATGTTCATTCTAAGTTGGAGACCCCACTCTGTGATGTATATTATAGTCTGAAGAACCCACTCAATGATGTCTATTATAGGCTGTAGACCCTGCTCTCTTCTAGGTTGGAGACCCCGCTGTATGATTTCCCTTCTAGGCTGGAGACCCACAATATGATATCTATTTTATGCTGGAAACCTACAGTATGATATTGATTCTAGGCTGGAGAGCCCATTCTATGATACCTATTCTAGGCAGGGTATCCACTGTATGTGTGGCACGCGGTACCGAGAGGAGTTTGGTTTGGTGTCCCTGCCGGCTCAACTGGTACAGTGGTGTGGTAGCTGAGTGGGTTTAGGGTCACTTGGGCACTTGTCACGGTAGCCTAGAGTGGTGTAGGACCCACCCCGGACAGTTTGGCACCACGGCAAGAAGGAATAACTCAAGTGTCCAGATGTGTGTGTGTGTAAGAATAGGCCAGAGTCCAATGCTTAGAATTTTAAAAAAAAACGGTTTACTTGTAAGAACTTAGTGCAATACAACAGTACATGGTAGGCATACAGTTCAGTGCAATACAAGGAATACAATCTTGCAAGTGACTCAGTTGCTTGTAGTTGAGTTGTAGCAGAGGAGAGGGGTTGCCTGAGGGGTCTTGTCCAATGTAGTAGCGTACTCTGTCTGGAACAGTAAAGGGGTGTAGAAGAGATATAGAGATTACTTGTACTCACTGATAAACGCTAGTCTAACCGCCCTCTGCCCCCTAGTTGCAGGCTACCCATCCTAGTTGGGTAGTACAAGCCCCAGGCCAAAATATCTGGGCTAAGCCGACTTCCAAGACTTCCCGGTCATCTGGCACTGCGCAGTGGAATATGTAGACTTTCCGTAGCTTAATTACACTGGGGTCAGTTCCTATGACTGCTGTGATAACTGCCCTGCACTTTATTGATGTGGACAAAGTGTTCCCTGTGTGGCTTCTCTCCCCCTGGTACTTCCTTAGCACTGCATCTTGGTTCTGGTACTTATAAGGAAGAACTGTGGTTGCTTAGGTTTGTCCCTGTCAGAGGACCTGGCCAAAGCCAGGCCCTGGCTTAGCTTCAGCAGAGACCTGTCTGTCATGCTCTTTCTCACACTGAATCCAGACTACAGACTAACTAACTCCTCCCACCAAGAACTAGGTCCTTACTCCAGGGGTCTGTCCAACCCTTCCTGTGATTGGTGGGGCTGTGTGTGTAGAGAGAAATAGAGCAGAAGATAGGGTGAAGAAAGGAGGGAAAGCACCTGCACCTGTGAGTGGTTGAAGAGCAACATGTGACACACAATAGTTAACCCTTAGTCTACAGCTGTGCGTTGTAAACAACAGACACTCTAGTGGCACCTAGTGAGAAAAAAACTAACTGCAGTGGACACCTCATCCCACTTGTGTGAACCCGAGCGAGTTACCTTACTCGCTCGGGTTTAGGGGTTCATAGCGGGTGACCACATATGATCTATTCTAGGCTGTAGACCCCACTCTATTATATCCATTCTTGACTGGAGACCCAACTCTATGTCATCCATTCTAGGTTGGAGACCTACTTGATAGTGTCCATTTAGGTTGGAGACTTCACTCTATAACATCTATTCTAGACTTCACACCCGCACTATGACGTTGGTCTAGGAGACCCATCCATACTCCGGAGGCAGTCTATGGAAAAATAGTTGGAGGCAATTATGATCATCCATGCGGATTAGACATGAGCAAGGAAAGTGAGGTAATGTGTGAGTAAATACCCTCAATGTTCCCCTAAAAAAGAAAAAATCACAGAATACTTGCCACAATTTCAAGAAACCTATGCTTGGGTTTTGCAATTGGCACATGACTTCTCTTCGGGGAACCCTCAAGGTTGTAGGGGAGGAGTGATAAAGTCACAGTTTTATTATGGACGGGTTCAACAAGCTCGTGACCACTTTCACTGTCAAAAACACTTAAAGTGTAAAGTATATTGGTTTTCACTCTACTATGGGGTTTTTTAAATTTTATTTTACAGGGATAATGCACAAAGTGACACTACTACATGACCAGATGGCACACAGTAATTTCACAGGAAAGAGATTACACTTGGTAGTATCACAGTTAAATGAAGTTTGGCTCAATGAAGTTACATATAGTAATCATAAGCAGATAAGAGATGATTAATTCAAGGATGAGACATGCACTGTGAAATCCTGGTGCAGGCATAATGCCCTCAGTGATGTCACAGTTAAAGGGGTAAAAAATCTTTCAAATCAACTGGTGGCAGAAAGTGCCAGAGATATGTAATTTACTTCTATTAAAAAAATCTCGTCTTCCCATACTAATCAGCTGCTGTATGTCTTGCAGGAAGTTCTGTATTCTTTCCTGTCTGGAGAGCAGGAGAAGTCTTCTAGGGAGATTTGCTACTGTTCTGGACAGTTCCTGATATGGACAGAGGTGGCAGCAGAGAGCACCGTGTCAGACTGGAAAGAATACACCACTTCCTGCAGGACATACAGCAGCTGATAATTCCGGGAAGTATTTATTTTTTTTAATAGTAAATTACAAATCTCTGACACGTTCTGACACCAATTCATTTGAAACATTTTTTTTCCCAGCTGATTAATTAATGACACTCCATGATGTGGTACAGGCATGATGTCACACTATAATAATAATAATAACAATGCAAAAAATAATGATACATATGATAATATGCTAGTCCTGTGGGAGCCCTGACGGCAGCCATATTGGCCCTCAGCCAGCAAGAATAGATAGAAGTTGGAAAAAACTCAAGCATTTTAACACATTCTCAGTAAGTGACAATTTTAATGAATTTCAGGGACTGTTAATCTCCAGGTGACGCTACCAGGGTGAAGTCATCCAAGAACTTCTGTGTTTAACCCCTTCCCCGCTGAGAGTCCTATACACAAGGTTTAGCTCTCCTTTTTAGCACCGGCCACATAAATCATCTCCATGTCAATTATACAAATGCACATTAAAGGGCCGGATCACGTTGTGTCATTGCCACACGGGGTAAGTCAATAACCCACCCCCACCCCCACCCGTTCAGTTTCCATGGACAGTATTTCGGAATGTCACATCATGGCTGGCACAAGCCTTTCACTGGTTTCCAGGGTTACGTAAGCATTACTGTATCACCATGGCGACGTAACCCTGACACACTCACTCACTGCACACAACTACGCAGCCCTCTCCCGCACCTCGCTCTCTCCCTCGTAACGTTATTATGTCATCAGACCGCCATTTGCTGTCAAGGAAACAAAAAAAGCTGTAGCTCACCTTGAGGGCTTCCAAAGGGAATGGATGATGGCGGAGCGAGATAGCATCATGTCACATCTGTATCCCTAGTCCTGTGGGCCCAACACTCTGCGATATTGAAGCAATGCCATGACATGAGCGCCTATGACATCACAGCATAGTATGGCGGCCATGCAGTAACCCAGTGGAGCGGCACGGGTGTTGTTAAAAGGGCCACATGGTCCTCGTTGGCCCACCAAAGTGGCAGGAATACATTACGGTAGCTGGAGTGAGAATGGTGGGCTCCACTAATGTGATGGTGTCTAGTCTCCTCTGGGCACACTCTGCTTAATGGCAATGGGGGTGCCACCATCAAGACGAAAAATTAAGAGACCAGAACTTAAGGAGTTACGTAGCAAAGGGGTTACCTTATGAAAGAGTAGAACTTCATCAGGACAATTGAGAAACACAGCTTGAACCATTCCAACAGTTATATGTGCTATACAGTGCTATATCAAGGTTTTACTGGCAGTGAACTGTTAACTTCTGGAGTGTCACTAAAGTTTCCAAGATGGTTATGTCCCTGGGGTGACGGAAATAAAACATACCAGTTGGCCCTTGGTGGTAAAAGAGCGGTCTGTACTAGTGATGAGGGAACATTGGAAAAGTGTCCGGGTTTGGCTGCATGACCAAACCCAAACCCTCTGCATTCAACTCTCGGCATCTCGAAAAATTGGATGGATTGGAAAACATGGATACAGTCTACTTATCCAGGACACCTTAGGGCGGCATGTGACTTTTCCAGATGCCGGAAGTTGAAAAAGTGGGCAGAGCATGCAGTAAAAGGGGAATGGCCATGGTGGGCCACCATATTTACCTGGCATAAATAATAGGACAATTCTACACCAGCTCAGCCTGTGCTGCACAGGCAAATATATTAAGAGGTCAGCGGCAGGGGGCGTTTACCTAGACTGGTGTGCATGTCTACCTCCTCTGAGGTCCAATGCCATGTAAAATAGAATCATCCCTTCATCAAGTGTTTTTAATCTCTCCAGTATGTCCATCCTCACCACTGTGTCATCTCCTCCACTGTGTCCATCCCCTCCAGTGTGTCCATCCCCTCCACTGTGTCCATCCCCTCCAGTGTGTCCATCCTCTCCAGTGTGTTCATCCCCTCCAGTGTGTCCATCCCCTCCACTGTGTCCATCCCCTCCACTGTGTCCATCCCCTCCAGTGTGTCCATCCCCTCCACTGTGTCCATCCCCTCCACTGTGTCCATCCCCTCCACTGTGTCCATCCCCTCCACTGTGTCCATCCCCTCCACTGTGTCCATCCTCTCCAGTGTGTCCATCCCCTCCAGTGTGTCCATCCCCTCCAGTGTGTCTATCCCCTCCACTGTGTCCATCCATTCCACTGTGTCCATCCATTCCACTGTGTCCATCCCCTCCACTGTGTCCATCCCCTCCAGTGTGTCCATCCCCTCCAGTGTGTCCATCCCCTCCACTGTGTCCATCCATTCCACTGTGTCCATCCCCTCCACTGTGTCCATCCCCTCCAGTGTGTCCATCCTCTCCAGTGTGCCCATCCCCTCCAGTGTGTCCATCCCCTCTACTGTGTCCATCCCCTCCAGTGTGTCCATCCCCTCCACTGTGTCCATCCCCTCCACTGTGTCCATCCCCTCCACTGTGTCCATCCTCTCCAGTGTGTCCATCCCCTCCAGTGTGTCCATTCCCTCCAGTGTGTCAATCCTTTCCTGTGTGTCCATCCCTTCGTTTGTTGAACTCCTCCAGTGTGTCCATCCTCTCCATCGTGTCTATCCTTTGCAGTGTGTCCACCCCCTCCAATGTGCCCATCCTCTTCACTGTGTCCATCCCCTTTAGCATTGTGTCCATCCTCTCCAGTGAGTCCATCCTCTTCAGTGTGTCCACCCCCTCCAATGTGTCCATCCCCTCCATTGTGTCCATTCCCTCCAGTATGTTTATTCCCCCCACTGTGTCCATCCCTTCCACTGTATCCACCCTCTGCAGTGTGTCCACCCCCTCCAATGTGCCCATCCTCTCCACTGTGTCCATTCCCTTCAGCATTGTGTCCATCCTCGCCAGTGTGTTCATCCATTCCACTGTGTCCATCCTCTCCAGTGAGTCCATCCTCTCCAGTGTGTCCATCCTCTCCAGTGCGCCCATCCCCTCCAGTGTGTCCATCCCCTCCAGTGTGTCCATCCCCTCCAGTGTGTGCATCCCCTCCAGTGGTGTCCTTCCTCTCCAGTGCGCCCATCCCCTCCAGTGTGTCCATCCCCTCCAGTGTGCCCATCCCCTCCAGTGTGCCCATCCCCTCCAGTGTGTACATTCTCTCCAGTGTGCCCATCCCCTCCAGTGTGCCCATCCCCTCCAGTGTGTCCATCCCCTCCAGTGTGTCCATCCCCTACAGTGTGTCCATCCCCTCCAGTGTGCCCATCCCCTCCAGTGTGTCCATCCCCACCAGTGTGCCCATCCCCTCCAGTATGTCCATTCTCTCCACTGTGTCCATCCTCTCCAGTTGTGTCCTGCCTCTCCACTGTGTCCATCCTCTCCAGTGTGTTCATCCTCTCCAGTGGTGTCCTGCCTCTCCAGTGTGCCCATCCCCTCCAGTGTGTCCATGCCCTCCACTGTGTCAAATCTCTCCACTGTGTCCATCCCCTTCAGTGTGTCCATCCTCTCCACTGTGTCCATCCCCTTCAGTGTGTCCATCCTCTCCACTGTGTCCATCCCCTTCAGTGTGTCCATCCTCTCCACTGTGTCCATCCTCTCCACTGTGTCCACCCCCTTTAGCATGTCTATCCTCTCCACTGTGTCCATCCCCTCCTGTTTAGACACATGTCAGTTAGCACACCACCTTGATGGATGGGTGATGGAGCCAAATGAGGAGAGTTGTCTCAGTGATAGATAACATTTTTCATAGCTAATCCAGCCTATTAACCAGGGTGCAATTTGTAACATTGATTTTGAAGAAGAAACCTCATCTTCCCCCAGAGATCAAGAGGAAAACATTGTCTCGAGAATTTCCTCTAGAATTTAAAAATTTGTAAACATTCTTCACTAAATAATTATCTAGATTTCCTGCTTGGATATTATCATGTAATTACCATTTATATTCCATATCTATTACAGCCACCTGCAGAGAGAATTTTCTATCATTTACAAATGATCAAGTTGTTACCACAAATGCACAGACTAATGGTACGAATTCTCAGTCCTCGAAATAAGGGGTTTGTCACCTGAGTTTGTACATGTATTCAAAAGTTCTAGGACCATTTGCGTCCACCAGTCATATTGATTGTGGGACATGACATAGAAACATAGAGCTTCCTAATACCCAGGACGATTATACTGTAGCACTGTAGCCATATAGCAGTGAGTGAGTGTACTGGTATTTATACAATGGACAGATAATATGGAAACCTTCATTTACCTTTAAGGAACAGTGTGGATCCTCTTCAGAAGGCACAGCTGCCAGCCAATCAGAATTTATCTTTATTGAGCCAACTGACATCACTTCCTGCATTTGGTCTCTCTTTTTGCTGTTACTAAAGACAAAATGGCCTTAGTGATGGAGCCTGGACTGTAGTTCTCCAGTAAGTGAGACACCTGGTGGCCAAATGTATAGCATCATATTTCATATAGAAAACAGGCAAAAAAAAACCAACTCATTTGCAGCGATGTAGTATATCACCTCCCCTGCTGATTTAACATTATTCATTGGTAATAACTGTGTCCATTTTAAGGTTTTGAAGATTTAGGAAAATCGAATGAGATAGGGTAATGAGTTCCAGAGATTAAACGCTATAGTATGGGAACTCTTAGAGATAGTCGTGTGAGGAGCAGGAAAAAGGAGAGGATGAGGATGAAATATTACATGGGGGGGGGTACTGTTTATAATAGGGAATAATTTTAACAAGGGTCCCTTGTTTTTACAAGGGTCACTGTTGGCTTTATAGCAACCTCAGGCTGCTGCAGCGACCTGTACTATGGGCTGCTGCTGCACCTGCTCCTCCAGCCCGACGGACACCATGTCCCTCAACCCCCTTACCCGCTCCTGGCATCCTCTTCCTTAGCTGCAAATGTGCTGAGTCATGCTGTGGGAAATGACCATAACATAGTCACTAGCTGACTACATTCGGGCCATAGTAGTGAATGGGGCCAGTACCCATTTCTGACAGGGTGCCGACGTATCCGTGCATCGGACGTCAGAACCATGCTATGAACCCTGATCTAACAGCTTACTACTCCCAAGTGTCATCAAATCTTTAGGTCAGATCAATGTCTGACCCTAAAGGGAATCTATCAGCTGTAATTCACATTCAAACTGCTGACACTGTTATATAACTGATAGGTCAAGGAGACACCTGGTACCTCATATATCAATTTGTGTTGCCTTATTATGGGAAAATGCTTTTATTCTATTATACAAAGTGTCAGAGAGGCTTTCCCGAGCTCCTAAAGTGTAGCAAGCTGTAACCTCCTTACTCGCTCTCCCATACCTGACCCTGCTGGGGACTAGAGAATCCCCTCTGCCCTTAATAAAGCTTTGGATACTCACCCTCTCCACCGGATATCGGTCCCATTGCTGTAAAATCGCCACCGCTCATCTTTGTGCTTAATATGCTAATGAGCAGAGATGAATCCGACGTCCATAGGAAATCACTGAAATCATAGGAAATCATGTGACTCATCTATGCTCCCCCCTCCCTTACCTGACCCTGCTTGGGATTTACTTTCCAGGTATCAATAAGGTAGGGAGGAGAAGAGAGGAGGTGTTACAGCTTACAGCGTTTCAGGAGCTTGGAAAAGACTCTTTGACTCTTTGTACCAGAGAATAGAAGCAGTTTTCTACATCTTGGAAGCACGGACAGATATATAAAACATACCATGTGCCTCCTTGACCTAACAGCTACCTACCAATGTCAGCAGTATAAAATGTGAGTTACAGCCAACAGATGCCTTCAGTGACACTCTCCAGGTGACAACTCTTGTCTAATAGATCTCCTAAGAACATACTGGGGTTTCTGTACAGTTCTATCTTCAACCCACTGCATATTCAAGAAACCCTCTCTGGACCTTAAGGCCACTGGTACTCTCCCGATGGACAAGTCTTCGCTGGCCATTGGCCCACCAATGACACTCTCTCAGTGCATTTGGCTGAGGAAAAGGGGGTGGGGCCTAATTTAAGACCGGCGTACGAGCACAAGTACGCCAGTCTTAATAAATGTCCCCTATAGTCTTCTCATAGTTACAAGTGAAAAAATATACAAAGTTACCAATATCCCAGCTATCAATTCTCATCATGCTGAAATTGATGAATACTTACACCTCTTGCATATTGCCGCTGCAAAATCTCAGGCAATGCCGAATTTACAGTCAGGCTGAAGAAACCCCCCGACATCAGAGCTCCATGACAAGGTATAACAAGATAGAAGGGAGGCGGTAGGAGAAAGTCATTAATTGTAGACACCTTGACATCTGCTCTCCTATTCAAAAGACAAGCGAAAGAACAGATGTCAAGAAGTCTAGTGGAATTTTTGGCTGCACCCACAGATTGTAATCTTCTCTGAATATAATGCTTCCTCTGAAAAACCCTGGAGCGCTGCAAAGTTTCCTCAGAGGAAATCCTTTGCCCAGATCCAAGTGATTGAAATGTAAGGGTGTGTGACGGAGCAGAAGCATGGAAGAAAAGCATCTGTTCTTATCTGGTTCGCTACTTGGATGTGTTCTAGATCAGTGGTTTTTGAAATTCCTGAGCTGAGTATCCCCCTACGCCAATAAATTCTATCAAAGTACCCCTGAGACTATGACCTTACACTGTGCTGAGCATTAAAAGGAGTGTGGGGAACATGAAAGTACCCCCTTCATACATGGCATGTACCCAATAGTGTATCAACAATGGAGCTAGACGATACTGTTGCTATGAAGTCTATGGGACAAGACGGCCCATAGACCTGAAGGCCCAGGGCCTAACCTGCCCCATGAATTTCCTCTGGTGAGTGCTACTTTCAACTTATAGCCACCCACTCCCTGTCCTGTGACTTGTGGCCAAAAAGAGATCCAGAGAAAGCAGGGACGTCAGCATCTTGTCACAGGTGCTGGCCCACAGCCACATACAATTCTCAGCATGGAAGAAGTGCGTGGGGGGACACAAATTAACTACTGTGCAGAGGTCAAAATTGGGGCCCCATTACTGTGTGTAGACACAAAGGCGGATCTAACTAATTTGTTCAATAGGGTGCCTAATCTGTGGGGGATGAAAGGAGGACCTAACTACAGTGTGGGGGCATAAATATGAGACCTAACTACAATGTAGGGGCTCAAAGTAATTAAATAATCTCTTTGAGGATCTTTGCAAGGCTGGTGGGCTGCATACTTAATGGTATTGCCAGATTATGAGAGCTATCCATTGATTTCATTTTTGGGGGAGATTACTAGGGATGGTGCGCGCCTGTACGGTTTCTCATGCTGGTAGGTGGCCACTTATTCTAATATCAGCAAGTCACAATTCTGGAAGGAGGAGCTGTGAGAGTAGATATAAGGATGATGTGACCCATTTGTTTTATTTATGAGATGAGTGAGGTTGGAGTGCTTTTTAATGGTCGGTAGTTTTGGTTTTAGAATGTTACACCACAACCAGTCACAAGGTAGGAAGATGACATGAAGATTTGAATCCTTCTCAGGACGTACATAGAGTTGGGAAGAAATAGAAGGGGCTTCTTCTCAATGCTAGTGGATGTCAGCTCACCCCATACCAGGAGCAGCTAACACTACTTCATGTATTTTATAACCAGATGCTCGGGGTCTGTTTAAGGTCATACCACCCAAGAGGAAGGCAGATTTGGTCAATGTATGCTAAAGTCATCCGACAAGGGATAGCCCCTTTGTGTACCCTGTGTTACTGCAGAGGTGGCTTGCAATGGTATATACACCCTTTAAATTTTATAAAAAATCTGAAAGCTCCAGTGTATACCTGACTTTTTGGCCACCCATGGGAGTCATAGCGGCCATTAATGTTATATCTCTGCTTAGTGAACAGCAAAAACGCCATCACTATGGATGAGTGTGAATCTCGAACATGCTCAGATTTGTCCGAACCCGAGCACGCAGCTTCTGACTACCGGTGGCTGAAGAAGTTGGACACAGCAATAGGGAGTCCTGGAAAACATGGATACAGCCTACGGCCTATGACTGTGTCCATGTTTTCCAAGCAGCGTTAGGGCCGTATCCAACTTCTTCAGCCACTGGTAATCAAATGCCGCACGCTTGGGTTCGGACAAACCCGAGCATGTTCGATTCACTCATCTGTAATGATCACTACTTTAGTATATGTGATTTATAACACAGAGAACAGAAGGAGAATTGTTATTCCAGCATAAGATTCTTTATGAAACTACTGAACAAGTCTGTGGTTTTTGAGAATAGCATTTTTTATTGAAATAAGTGACCACAAAATCTGCTGTGTTCTCCCCCTAGATGGAACCATATGGATCTGCTTGTTTGCATGTGTCTTACTGGAGAAAAGAGAAAACCGGGATGAGTATAGTAGCAGGGGGCCCTTACATGAGGACTGTCACTTCCAACAAGGTTTAACATGTCATGAGGACATTGATCGATTGGGGTCTGGGTATTCGTACTGTAGAGCAAGCCAGGTCCATGTTGCTTCCCACTTATTTTAGTGATTGATGGGTATCAGAACACCCAGACCTTCACCTATCCAAATATTTGACTTGTCTCTTCAACGTGCAGAATGGTTTTGGAATTGACAGGGACCCCACTTCTTTTAAAGAGAACCCATCATTACTTAGATGTTGCCTGAATCAGGTGTCAACAGGGCGGTCCCCATCAGATCCAATCAAGACTGGTGGAGCAGATAGAAGCATTCAGGGTCCACCCCAATGACCTGTGATTCAGACAGCATGAAAGCAATGACAAGTTCCTTCCACAATGCCCATCAAGGTAACTGGTAGAGAGAGTTCTCTGCTTGTCGAGATCCACGAATGCCCAATGCCAGGTACTGCAGCTTGGGCCAATTTAGGTAAATGGATCTAAGCTGTAATACCATGCATAGCCACATAAATGAGGGTGGCGCTGCATCAGATATATATATTCTAGAATCCCTTTTAAAGGGAACCTGTCATTACTTTTGTGCTTTGAGAGCTACAAGTTATCAGGGCAGCCCCACCCCACCAGCCCTGTACACAAACTGGACTCTCTCTAATCTATCAATTGAAGTTGGAAATGTGAGCATAAGGCACCCCATGACTCATGGTTTAGGCAGCCTAAAAGTGATGAAATGTCCCCTTTAAGGGTGTTTCTGAGCTTTATCATTGATGCAGTGCCACCCTCATCTGTGTGGCGGTGCCTGGTACTGCAGCAAGCTGCGGTAAAAGTGATGTATCCTCCCCCCTTTCACCCTGATCCTCCCCCCTCCCCCCTGACATTGACAACCAATTCTGAGTGTACAGCTATATCCTAGCCCCTGTAAAGTGACTCCGTACCCACAATCTGACCCCCCCCCACCCCCCAAACCACTTGAACCGACAGATAGCTGCTTTTAATCCAAGATCTGTCCTGGGGTCCGTTCGGCAGGTGATGCAGTTATTGTCCTAAAAAACAACTTTTAAACTTGCAGCCCCGTGTCAAACTGGAGTGGCCTAGATTGTGTATGCATTAGGCTGGCACACCCTCTCTGTCCCTCCTCCCCGCCCCCTCCCTCATCATTAGGAATGCTCCAGGCAGATTTTCTCCTATTTATCACCTGTGTGAGCATGGCACATGGGCTGGATCGTTAAGGCACCTGTGCAGTGTTCACTGCAGAGGAATAGGAAAAATCCTGCCAGGGGCATTCCTAGTGATGGGGAGGAGGGACGAAGGGGTGGTGCAAGGTTAGGGCACAGATACTCTAGGCCACGGCAGTTTGACACAGGGCTGCAAGTTTAAAAGTTGTTTTTTAGGATAATAACTGCATTACCTGCGGACCCCAGGATAGATCTTGGATTAAAAGCAGCTATCTAAAGGTACAAGTGGTTTGGAGGGACAGATTGTGGGTACAGAGTCACTTTAATAGTTACATAAACTCCGCCATGTCCCTCCACTGTGTCACATCAGATGATGGAATACTAATGTAGTAAATTTCCGTGAATATCTTTCAAAATGGAAAACAGAAGCAAATAAAATGGGAATATTTTACACTTTATAACCTGATTGCGGAGAAACGGAATATCATTAAACCGCTGAACAAATTCCTAAAATTATACAAATGTATCCACCACTGATTTTATTGCCTTTGAAATATCTACAAAAAAACAAAAAACATTACATTTGTATGTAAAAGAAATACAAGATAGCGTAACATCGCTCGCACCCTGCTTGCCCGTAATGCCATTTATCCCCTCTAGATGGCAGTACAACCATACGCGTAAGCAATTTACAAAGGCACAACGGTAACATAAAGGCCACTACCACTGCATGCCGTTTACTAAAGTTTTTTCTTTTTTTGTTTTTGCATGATCCTGCATGAACTAGGGATAAATAAAGTGCCGTGCCGCCATCACGGGCCTCCAGACCTCTCTGAGTGTGGGACCCAGGGGGCCATGGAAGGAGTTTTAACTCTTTCACGGCCGGGAGACCCTGCAATGCCTTGCTCTGCAAAGCACGGAGACCGTTCTGCAATAGTTAATAAGAGATAGGAGACTGAAGCCGGGTTTTGTGGGGTGGTAAATTTTATTCTAAACCGTCAAGTAATTTACCGATGCCCACGCTGGTCCCATAGTTTATATCGGATGCTCAGAGACCCTATGGAAAGGCTGCATTCAGTGGAAGCTACAGTATTCATACATCACCAATGCATTGCTGCCTGACTATATAGAGGGGGGGTAGCTCTGACAGGCACCTGGCATCGGTCTCGTACTGTTCTTCTAGAGAGGGTGGATACTGCGTCTGCACATGTCTTACATGGTGCACTATATAGGCAACCCGTGGCTCGCCCGGCCAGGAAACATGCTGGGAGTTGTAGTTCAGGCAGAGCCGGGGAGCTAGAGGCTGGCTATGAAGCTTTCCATTACGGGGATACAGAATTGTGGCTATACAAGTTTAGTGCAGCTACTGCCCACCTGAGATCCCATAGGGGTTATTTATACAGCTGAGGCAGGACTCAGGCAGGACAGGGAGGATACCTAAAGCGTGGGATTTAATGACTGCCTTACACACCCTCTTATTGAGTATCACTGGGTTTATTTGTTACATTTTTATTTGTGTTCTACTCTTCTGTTTGTCGCCGCGTCGCCCATCTTCCGCTTTCTTTGATCCCTTGATAATCCTCCTGCTCTTTTTTTTACTTTCTGTAGTTTCCAAACTGGATGGCCAGGCGGTCGGTGACGCAGCGGAAAGTGGCCGGCTGTACTTCCCAATAGGGCACGGGGTTGTTGAAGAGGCTGATGCCGTTGTAGTAGGCTCGTTTCACTCCGAAGCCTACGGGGCAGAAGTCATTGACTCCGACTTGGGTGATATTGTTGGAGTGCAAGTAGACGACCTGCGGAGGAAAGAAACCAATGGTATTAGATATGAGACCATACACAGTAATACCAGACTATACCATTCTATATGACCTATTGAAGAGGTACTAGCCAATGACTCAATGCAAAGTATGTCTAGTATGTCTACTGTAGACAAACTATAGAGCAGGAATGGGAAACATCGACCTTCATCTGTTGCTAAACCACGATTCCCATTGTGCCTGGACAGCCATCAGTCAATCTGTGTATGTGTGTATGCAGGTGATGTGTAGTATATGAGTACCAGTGTATGTGCATATGGATAGATATATATATATATAAATATATATATATATATATATTTATTTAGTGTTTTATGGTTGCAGAGATGTCATAATGTAGTATACTGTCTATACATAATGTTTCCTTTATACATGTGTATACACTGTGCTATCTGTTCTACTTTGCTGCCACCTAATGGTAACACTGTAAAGTGCTTGTGAGACAGGTCCCATATGCTTTATGCCCAGGTTGCTGGAACAGATGTTGGGCCTGCTGGTGGGTTCTAGTGTTTGGAGGCTACTTGTCACGGTGGCCAGAAGTGGTAACACCCACCCCCATACACACAGCAACCGGACCATGGTTAGGACTAAGGTGAGGTGCAATGTCCAAACTTTACTTTAGTGCAGAAATAGTAACAAACAGTGCTCAATCAACAGGCAGATAGGAAAATTAATAGTAGAAAGATGTAGGGATAGTAGCCCGTGTCAGGGACCAGATAGGAGGGTCCTTGCCTAACTTAGTAAGTACTCTGCCGGGATGGCAAGGGTGAGACTCCCTTGTCTCCAGCTTCCCTGGAGGTCTGGTCTAGTGACCCATAGAGGTTGGGTAACTAGCTGGTATGAGACAACTATAAACAGGTACTGTAGCCAGGCACTAACTAAATAACTAAAGGGAAGTTGTGCTAGAGAGGGAGAAGAGTGAGTAGCTGAACCTAGTGTTAGCTGCAGCTGTGCTGTAGAGAAGTGTGACATCTAGTGGTTGGAGTAAGGTACAGCGGCCTTCTGTCCTAACTTGTGACACAAGTGTGAGACACTTTTACCAAGGTGTAAGACAGTAAGAGAAAGAAAAAACACTAGTGGGACACTACAATGAAATAGCACTTACACTTGAAGGCTGGGCTCACACTATGTATATTTGAGGCTGTATTTGTGAGGCTGTATAGCAACCAAAACCAGGAGTGGATTGAAAACACATAAAGGCTCTGTTCACATAATGTTGTAATTGAGTGGATGGCCATCATTTAATGGCAAATATTTGCTGTTATTTTAAAACAACGGCTGTGGTATTGAAATAATGGCCGTTATTTACTGTTATACGGCGGCCATCCACTCAATTTCAACATTGTGTGAACAGATCCTTTCTGTGTTTTTAATCCACTCCTGGTTTTGGTTGCTATGAGGACCTGACATGAGGACCAAATACAGCCTCAAATATACATAGTGTGAACCCAGCTTAAGGGCAGAACTTACTAAAATCTATGGGTGGAGTCTCTGTAGCCCCACTTCCCTCTTAGTAGGCCCTAGCATTCAGTCAGAGTCATGTGCTCAGAGTAACCAACCAGTTCTTTCTGGTTTAGCTGAAGCCAGAAAGTAGAGTGCTGTGCAGAATTCAGTGATGGCCACTCTGCCTCTGCCTACCTCGTGGCCAGTCTATGAGGAGGTGGGCTAATATATACAGTGCAGCAGGCTCATTCTGTGGCTCAACCTGTGCAACCCTCTTGTCCTCTCTGGTGTGTATGTCAGGAGGGTGGCTTACAGCCAGTGATCCCACTCAAGCACCAAGTTCCAGCTGACCCTCGACATAACATCTGCACATCCTCCTTAGCATGTATATGTCTGCCTTTGTAAATGTATATGTATACTTGCTTGTATGTATGTGAGTATGTATTTATCTATGTATGCGTTTGTATATGTATCTGTGTATTTGTATGTTTGTGCATGTATGTATATATCTAAGTCTGTATGCATGTGTCTGTTTGTGCATCTGTGTACCTGCATGTATGTATGTATATGTGTAAGTGTGTATGCAAATGTCTGTATACATATCTGCTTGTGTGTGCATGTATCATATGTATATGTGTATAAGTGCCTATGCATATATCTGTATAGGTTCACACAACGTAAAGAGACTGGCCGTTCCGTGACCCGGCCGGTCTCTGCCCAGATGATCCCGGCCACAGTGTTCTGATGCGGGCGCATCAGCGAGCCAGAGCCGCTTGCTTCATTGTGTGAACTGACAGGTCTTTCTGCGTCTGCAATTCAATGAATTGCGGCTGCAGAAAACTGACATGTCAGTTATTTGTGGGTCTGCATGGGATCCCGGCCGGAGCGTATACTATGTGTATACGCTCCAGACGGGATCCCGTAGAACAAGAGGCAATGTTCACAGGCGCATAAAGTACGGCCGTTGTTGCCGATGGCAACAACAGCCGTACTTTTACGTAGTGTGAACCTAGCCTAAGTCTGTATGCATGTGTCTATGCGTCTATTTACCTGCATGTATGTATATGTGTGTGTATGCACGTGTCTGTCTATGTATTTGCATGTTTGTGCATGTGTAAGTGCCTATGTATCTGTATGTGTATCTGTGTATTTGTACGTTTGTGCATGTATGTATATATCTAAGTCTGTATGTGCATCTGTGTTTCTACATGTATGTATATGTGTAAGTTTATGCATGAATCTATTTGTGTATTTTCATTTTTGTGCATGTATGTATATGTGTACGTCTCTATTGCATGTGTCTAGGTGTATCTGCGTATTTACATGTACGTGTATTTACATGTAAATGAATGTCTGCATGTGTATTTGTGTATATGCATGTGTATATATGTATAACTGTGTATGCATGTATCTATGTGTATTTGTGTATTTGCATGTATGTTTATGTGTAAGTGTGTGTATGCATGTGTGTATACAGTATGTGTAAGTGTGTGTATGCATGTAACTGTATGTGTATTTGAGTACATACATGTGTGTATATGTGTACGTGTCTATACGTGTCTAAATAAATCATTGTCTTACATATGTTTCTCGCATTCCTCCTATTCTTCCGCCATATTCTGCAGCCTTGTATATTGTATTTTCCAGTATGACGAGCGCTGAGTACACTGTGTAACACTTACTGCCTGAATGACATTTGTTTCCTCAGCTGCTTTCCCTCCACCGATCCTCCTGCTTCCCGACACTACAGCCTCCCCTGTGGTCCCGACAACGCACCGCTCACATCTCTGACCTTTTGTTAATTGCAAAGCCTGGTGTTAAGACTGGAGCTGTAATAGATGTTGTCTGAAATCTGCAGCTCCATGGGAAATCAATAAATGGCTGCTGCACGCCTGACACCAACGTGGAGGAAAAGTTCAGCATCATTGGAACGTGTCAGGTTGTATTGTGAGCCCTGTTCTCTAGAATTTGGCCCCTGCCTCTCCACCATGTTCAACAATTGCTAGTTGTTGGTGTGTATGTTCAACACTATCTCAGTGTATAGGGTGCAGGGGCATAGCTATAGGGGCTGCCAACAGCAGTCATACCCAGCTATTGGTGCCTGGGGGGCCCAATGTTACAGAGGGACCATCGGGCCCCCCAGGCACCAGCGGCTGGGTATGACTGCTGTTAGCGGAGATGAGTGGAGTTACAGTACAAATTGCCAAATCAACTGGTTTTGACTAGTGTATGTCCAGGCATGATGGGAATTGTACTTTTCCACCAACTGGAGGCCCAAAGCAGTTCTACTTTCCAGGTGATCCATTTTTCTGGAAAAGTCTGGTTTTCATGGAAACCTTTCATGCTTTTTCCTTCTGAATGTGATATAAACTGTTTGCTGTTCTCTTTATTGCCCCACATCCTGTCCAGTGTACACCCTGTAATAATCTGTTTCTGCCAGACACTCTAGCTGGGAATTCAGCCAAAAATATCTCCCTCCCAACACATCTTGTTGACTATAACCTCTCTCTACATCTACAGGGGCCTTCAACATAGTAGAGGGAAGGTTTTTTTTTTTTTTTTAATGGCTGAGTTCCCGGCTACAGTGTCAAACAGAAACAAGAAGTTCATTACTTCATTTAGCAATGTTGGTTAATTTATAAAACAAGTTTCATTGACGAATAGTTCTGTTAACCTGGCCTTACACTTTAGATAGTTTTTGGCCAAAGTCCCCAATTTCGGTGTAATTAATAGACCATTTAATGTGTATATGTCTCTTCCCTAACATTTGCCATCAGGGAGAGATAGGACGCCCCAATAAACATTACATTTCCATCCAATGCCACCAAAATTCACAGTTTCAGATGATATTTATCCACCAAATATATAGGAAGTACCAGGGGAAGCCTAGCCACTTTGAAGCAGGCTTTACACGAAGACCCTAAGCCTTTTTGTAAATCACTGTGTTGTACCTCTCAATTAGGGATGGTCCGAACCTGCCGAGGTTCGGGTTCGTAAGAACCCGAACGCTCGGCATCAGATTCCCGCTGTCTGCCCGCTCCGGGCAGTGGGAGGAACGCCTGGAAAACTGGGATACAGCCTATGGCTATGGCTGTATCCCAGTTTTCCAGGCTGTCCTCCCGCTGGATCCGCCCGCTGCACGGAGCGGGCAGACAGCGGGAATCATTACCGAGGGTTCGGGTTCGTACGAACCCGAACCGAACTCGGTTCGGACCATCCCTACTCTGAATATAAGCATAAGACTTCATCAGAATGGCCCTTTTGCTCATTTCCCACTAGGGCATATGGACATCATAGAGGGAGCTATCATACTGAGATTCCTCCAACTATGTCCACCCTCATTTAACCAGTCCCAATGGGAAATAGTTTGTCTTCAAAATCCCCCCCAACATGTTTCTTTTTGGTCATCAAAAGTTGGGTGGTTGTATTCTTACCTGGAGAAATTTCATGTCGGGCAGGCCTGGAGGGACCTTGGAGAGCTTATTGTTGTCCAGATGAAGTTCTCTGAGAGTGGGCAGGTTGGCCAGGCTGCCATTTTCTACCGCTCTAATGAGGTTGTATCCCAGTCCTAACCTAGAATATTATATACAAATAGACAGATGTCAGACTGAGGAAAAAAACACCACATTGTAAACATTTCTCATTATAGTTTCAACATTTCCTGGTATTTGGTCAGTGTAGAAGCTGGATGTAGCTAGTCTATCCCAGGTTCCTGAACCAGTAAGGGTTGTCATTCATTCCCCCTTAAACATAGGAGCTAACAGAAAAAGGAGAGTTTCTATCTAGGCAGAAGAGCCAAAGACCAATCTGGCAGAATTGGCCACTGGAAGAGGGGTGGGTAGTTTTTTATCTTTACATTACACTAAAAGAGTCCTTACAGGGGGTGGTATACTCTGTCTTTAGTTTTTCTTCTCATCTATTGGGAATTTTCCAAGGGAATTTATTGTCGCAATATACAGGCAAACATCAAGCGATGGTAAGTAATTTTAGGCCTATTTAGCTAGGTCTGTGTATAGCTTTATTATTGTTGTATTTGCTCATAAGCATGTCCAGAGGATTCATTTCCTAGTAAGCCAATCTCCACTCCAAGATGATAAACAGGAAGGGCCTTGTGCTGCCAAATGGTTGGCCAACAATAATAGAGTCATACCCGTATTTGTTAATGTTTGCCAAAATGTCCGGAAGTGTAATTTTTACTGAACTTCTCATAATTCACATTGACACTCAATTCCTATTAATTCAATCCATACGGTCAGGAAGGAGGCTAAACCCCCTAAAGAAGAGAAGTAGGTTAATGGTTAAACAAACAATTGATATTGAAAATTTTAAAGGGTGCTAATCACTAGAAAACCATCTCTGCAGTTATAAATCTAGTGCTATATATCCCCCAGCACTGTTTCCATACATATATGTAATCAGTAACAAGTTGAGATTGGGATATTTGAGCGTCTTGAATCTAGTTAGTGGCTTAAAGAGTCAGACGAGAATCATGGTGAGGGTCCTTGGCCTTAAACTTTCACTTATTCATGAAAGTAGTGGCAGTGAGCAATAAAAAAGGAACCCGACCTCTTCTCTTTCTTCTCAGATCCCCATCATATCTATCATCTTTTGTAATCTGAGCTCCTTGACTGATGATATCTTCTGACATATTTGCATGACATATCAGAAGATACAGTTGAATCAGACCAAATGTCCTATGGAGGCCATAGGATGGTAGTAATGGAAGATACTGTACTTGGGTCAGTTGTTCTGATGGTAAGTCTACTAAATATTGGTCCTTTTGCCACAGTATCCTATTTCTTACCTGTATAAGTTGGGGTATTGGCTCAGATCTCCCATCTCAATTGCCTGAATCTTGTTGTGGTCAAGGTGGAGCTCATTTAGACTGCCTGGGAGACCTAGAGAAACCAGACATTGGTTGAGTAAAACATCAAGTTATGAGGAAATATTTAAGTATTCCTGAAACAAGAGAGAGAATGGATATATTAAAGTGGTCTTCTCAGAGGATGGTTTTCTCAGAGAGTCACTTGATGTTGTCGTACTGTGACTTCTCTAGTCCCACGTCCATACAAGACAAAGGGGGACTTGATACTTATTTGCTTCCACCATCTCTTTTATATGATCTCATGATGATTGATACCTCACACCCTAGTGTTAAAACATTATACCTTACACAGATTCATACCACCCAAGATGACACCAACTTGGCCTAAGACCTTTCTCTACAGAAGATGGGTTTTCTATGGGTTTCCTTGCTTTTTAATCTACCAAATTAAAGGTCTGGAATTCTAAATCACCATCAGAAGAACATGGGCTGTATGGAGATGACTAAGTAAAACTGTGCCCCAACCTATTTTTGGAACTTCTGACACAGGTGGTGGGCTGATGTCTAAATTTCTGAAGACCAATAATAGCTACAGATCTCCATAAGAACGTTATTCTAAAAAATGTTCTTTGCATCTTGTAACAATAATGTCAAAGCCTTTAAACATGTGCCCGTCTCCAATATGGTCGATCTGTGATGACATAGAAGATAAAGAAATGTTTATTGGTACAAGCTGTTCCCTCTCCTCCCTCTACTCGGCATGTTTCCTTCTGTGGTCACAGTCTCTATCTTCATTCTTTCACTTAAGACGTCTCAGGTTACCTTTAGGGATGCCGTTTAGTTTGGCTTCTGAGATACGAAGGTAATTGAGTTTCAGTCCATCGAAAGCTCCGGCTTCGATACCTCCATTCTCAAGGGGATTTCCTCCCATTTCTGGAGAATAAAACAGGAATTCAGAATCACTATGGAACGTTAGAGGTTCTGATGAGGTCAGAAATATATATTTCCTAAATTAATTGAAGTTCTCACCCGGACAACCTGCGAACCCTTCTGTTTCCTAATTTACTCAGCTTCTCTGATCTACTCAGTTCAGTAAGAAAAGTGTTTCTTTCAGCTCCTTCTATCACTCTATGCGGTCTAGGCGGCCTAGTATCCTAGCATCCAGACTGTAACCGACCAAACCTCTCTGTCACATGTCAAAAGTTTCTTTAAAGTGACAGGGACACCTTAAACATCCAACAGGCTAACAAGTGACTGTGCAAGCATGATTTCAAATGTCTTTGGGAAGTCATGCTGCTAAAAGGGAGAAGAGCTAGAATATTCTGGACTCTCTAAAGCAGTGCTTTTAAAGGGGTACTCCGGCCCCAGGGTATTTTAAGCTAAGGCCCCGGTTCCAGCGCCAGGTCATGGCTGAGCGACCTTAGAACAACCCATCCCACTGCTGCTTCCTGGTGTGAGCTGCCGTGGGACGGGTCGTTCTAAGGTCGCTCAGCCATTCAGCGGCCGAGGCGGGACTCCGCTACGGCCGCTGAATGGCTGAGCTGCCTTGAGACGTCACATCTCATGCGGCAGCTCACACCAGGAAGCGGCCGAGGGACGGGTGTATCGGGCGGCGCGATCCGAGACCCGGCACTGGAACTGGGGAGATAAGTGACCTTCGCTGTCCATAACACCCCTCCCCGGCCATAGCTTAAAATACGCCCGGGCCGGAGTACCCCTTTAAGGCTTAGGAGTGCTGCACTGTGGTTCTGGTTTACAGGTGGAGCAGTATGTAGTAGTGAAGTGTGATGATGGGTTATACAGGTGGAGTGGTATTTACTTGTGTGGTGTTTGATTATACAGGTGAATAATAATGCTTTTATTTGTATAGCGCACACACATTCCGCAGCACTTTACATAGCAGTATGTATTGGTGCATGGGTGTGTAGGGGTTTGGCTTATAAAGGTGGAGCAGTGCATATGTATGCCGTGTAGTGTTGGGTTATACAGGTGGAGCAGTATGTATTTTTGCAGTGTGATGTTGGGTTATAGAGGTAGGGACAGTTTTTATTTTTTCTGCACTATGGTTTTGGTTTACTTCAGGTGGAGCAATATGTATTCTGCAAGGTGGTGTTATTTTACTAAAGGTGGACCAATATTTGTTGCTGCTCTGTGGTCTTAGTTTACTACAGGTGGAGCATTATTTATTTCTGCAAATATGGTGTTGGTTTACTACAGGTGGAGATGTTTGTTGTTTGTTGTTGTTTTTTTTTGCTGTACTGTGGTCTTACTTTGGGATAATATGTGCATAACATGGCACTACGTAGTAGTATGTGTTTGTTGGTGATGCTCCAGCATCAACATGGATTGTCTGGTGAGGTCCGAGAACAAAAAGTTTGAGAAGTCCTGATCTATAGAGTGGGAGAGACAGACGCCACTCAATGAGTGCTATGTACAAGCCCAGCAGGCAGACATAAGATATCCTGCTTCCTGTCCCAATGATCACATGATCACCTGCAGCAGCAGGGTCTTACCAGGCCAGGATCAACTTAGCCCTAGGCGTCAGGGACCTGTATTCTAGGGCCAATATGTCTGCCCCAGTTACAGGGGAACTTAGAGATTTAAAAAAAAAAGTTGAAATATCCCCCAAAATGGAAGGGCAAAATGCGTAAAAACTAAAATAACTCTAGGATTCAGTAGGGTCAGGCCCTTCTCTTTGGTGGCACCTTTGAGGTTGCTGTTCCATACATCCATATGATACCAGGCACACTTACCGATGCAGTTCATATTCTTAAGGCCATTGAATACATCCTTAGGGATCTTCTTGATCTTGTTCTCGTGAATGCGCAGTTCCACTAGAGACTTGGGTAGACTCTTGGGGATCTCTTCAAGGTTGTTTTTGGAGATGTACAACTTCTGAAGCTTGTGAAGTGGCTCAAAAGCCTTCTCATTGACTTTGGAGATTTTGTTGTTTACTAAAACTAGGGCCTAAAATTAAAGTATATCTGTATATTAATGGTAATACCAGAGCTTCAGGAAATGCTCCAACACTATACACTTTTGACCTTCTCTTAAATTATACCCATTTTACGACAGCAGTGGTGAGTACACATTTTTTTTTACTGTTTTTACCCCAGACTCAACTATGCACATACACAAACTATATATAGCATTATATTGGGAGAAACCTTTAGATAGTCAAAGGGTCTTTTGCTCTGTTCCATACCCTTTCAGCCATGAGAAAGAAAATTCAGTTTCTAGTAGGAGCCACCTGGCTCCCTGGCTGTATACTAGGCCTCAAGATCCTCTGGTTACACTTGAGCTATAGCCCCAGCAAAATATGCAGATTTGCCCAGGTCTTCTAGTTCAATAATGAAGGTAGATAAACAAGAGGAAAAAAGAAAAAAAAATATTCTAGCCATTTGGGATAAGTTGAGCAAAGTTCCCAATTGCACTCTAGGGCCTGTTGGCCTTCAAGGCCAGGCCTAGTCATTCACATAGCTGATAGAGCTGCACCTTATCTTGCCTGCACCCCGCAAATTATGGCATTGCAAAGTGTCAGCAAGTGTCTTAAGATCCTGCCGGGAGCCAAACGATGTAGAGAAACCCACTTGAGTGAAGCAGAGTGCCAATGTAATTTATTTCAACCTCTGGCATTACTTTCTGCACATTAACATCATGGTATCCCAGTTTCCACCATGCATTAAGGAAGCCCCAGGGAAATCAAGAACATAGTGCGGCCTATAGTGGATCTACTACGAGGCCCCAGTGTCTATATACTACAATCAGAAGCAGAATCCCCTGTGACTACATAGTAATGTGGTGAGGAAATCCTTAATCAATGACTTGTTGAGAGTCCTTGAGGACCAAAGAAGCAGTGCTATAGAATATAACAGTATTAAGAAGTACTGCTTACATAGAGGTTGTTAAGTCCCTTGAAATCATCCTTTTTAATTTCCATGATTTTGTTATTCTGTAGATCCAGTAGGGTGGTGTCCTTTGGAATATTCTTTGGTACGCTAGTCAGACCTAAAACAGAGGGAAACATTGTTATAATGACTGTCATTAGATCTCCGCCTTCCATTAGTAAATACATTACAGGACGTATTTAGTAGGGTTTTTTTTTATAGCCCAGGCCTTAGGATATGTTCACACTGAGTAAAACAGGCGGAATACCGGAGTCCTGACTGTTTAATTCTGTCTGCCTCAGTGTGTCAATGGGATGCCTCATGCGCCTCGGCTCTCCGCTGCTTTACGCTCAAAGAATTGACATGTCACTTCTTTGAGCGGAGAGTGGAGGCATCCCATTGACACACTGAGGCAGACAGAATTCAACAGTATTCCGCCTGTTTTACTCGGTGTGAACACACACTCAAAGTTGAAATTTCCCAGCAATCCTTGCTGGCTCAGTGTCTGTTCATAGTTTTCGCTCTCATTGTGCAGTGTAGAAAGTGTAACCTCTGATGCTTTATAGAAGCTTCTGTCTGACAACATGCCTGTTGACTGTTTCATGTGGAAACCAGCAGAAATTTGAATGTAGCATTGGACTATATAATACAGTGGATCATTACAAGATAAGCAAGGTAATATATACAAAGCTACCCAACTTTTCTGTTCACAACATATCTATATATTAGGTGCACAGTGCTATGCAGACATGGATACACCTTTTGGCTATGTTCACACTGCGTATGAATCCGTCCGTAGTTCGTACGCCGCCGTACATATGCAGCTGAAACTACGGGCGTGGGAAAAATCGACATGTGGCCGGATGCGTACGCACCGCGAACATACGCCCGTAGTACAGTTATGCTTCCCTAGCTTGATTCGAAGCGATCTGAGGCAGGTCATTTACTTGGAAATCTTCGCCCAGCCCCGTAAACCACACAGAACCTTTTGGATCGAAAAATCAAGTTCAATATGTCTGAAATAAGTACTCCGTACGGGACCGCACGGAAATCCACGGCCGTGAGTTTCAACATTTCCGTCCTCAAACAATGGTCTTGTTCATTTTTCACGGCGCCGTATACGATCCGGCCGTAAGCTAATACGTAGTTTGCATTGTGCGGGCGTATATCGTATACTTTCAAGCGAACGCATCAACCTCAAAACTATGTGCGTATATTCGCGGTTCGCACTACGGACGGATTCATACGCAGTGTGAACATAGCCTTAATGGGGTTTGCTGGTGGTTTAAAATAAATTGGATACAGACTTATACCCTTTACTCACCCCTTAAATTCACCATTGTCCCAGTTCTGCCACTTCTCTGGTGTCCGCTACTGGAAGTGCTGCAGAGCCGCATGCACACTGTGTACAATGTCAGTGCAGCAATTCCAGTCGGCGACAATGACCCAGAGCTGCAACAATTTAAAGGGATTATCTGAAGAAAGATTTTTGCATTCAGAGATGCTCGTGGTGCGTAAAAGATGAAAAACACATACTCCCCTGCCCCCATTCCTACACTGGCTGAGACTTACAGGCATATTCTAGGAATCGGGATGGAGAACAGGAAGCATAGCTCAAATGGCACTTGTGTAGAATTGCTGGCAGATGAATACGTGACACCCTGAGCTCTTTGAAATGTAAATTTTTGCACAAAATTTTTCAAATGTTCTGGAAGACCCCTTTAAGATAACAGAGGTTCTACTATGACCTACCAGAAGGCCCGCCACTGGAAATTTGTACTCATAATCACTATTTGAAGCAAAACCCCTTGAGGCTACATTCTCTTGGATAGTGTTATTTGGGCACTGTATCGTTGTACTGTTGTGGCACTATAAAATACACAGTGATGAGTGGAGGCATTAATAGCGATAACTGCACAGTCTATTCACCAACCAAAGACCAGCCGTAAATTTGTCACTTATATGCAAGCCTATAAAATGTTATGTGGTTATGTGAAGTGATAAGAACTAGTTACTATATCGCTATGGGAGTGACCTACTCGAAGCTACTGACCTGCAGCCAGAGAAGTACAGATACCACATGGATCCCATATCCCTCTGACTACAGGCTGGAATAATTGACAACAGCCCGTAGTCTGGATACCATTTGCAGATAGTAGAGTAACCACAGGGAATTCAGAGGAATGTCTCCGTAAGCCAACTTAGTAGTAGTTTTAACGCTTCTCCAAAGGTGAACGACAAATCATATCATACTTTCCCACAAGACGTCTTGAAGCTTCTTTCTGACAGTAAAGGCCACCTATAGAATTTTTTGTAAATCTAGAAAGCCGGCGTATGGGAGCTATTAGTGCTGGTGGGAAATTGTTTGTCTTTGTACATGAAGATGGGCTGCTGTACTCCAAAATGGTAGAGGGGAAGATAGTGATCCATATAAGCGGTTAGATGGCAATGTATGTACATATTGCGCTGCCCTCTGGTGGCACATAACTAGCATGGTTATAGGCTGTTGGCTGTCTGTGGGGTGTCTGTAGCCTATGGTACTGGTAACAACAATCACTTGTGTATCAAAGCAAATATTCCTATAAGATAGTGGCGTAGCTTCCATAGAGGCAGAGTAGGCAGTTGCTATGAGGCCCGTGCAGGAGGGGGGCCCAGGGGAGAAGGTAAGAGCGTGTGTCCTTCTGCTTAACCCCTTATGTACTGCAGTGTGTAAGTGACCCAATGTTTACTTAAATACTGCAACAAAAAAAAAAACAGTTAACAAGCAGAAGACAAAGAGATCTCCTCTGATAACCCCTGACCTCTGTTCTCCAGCTGCACCATCAAGTACAGGGCTCTTTGCAGAGGTCAGGGGTTATCAGTGCACCAGCAGTAAAGCAGATACATCTCTTTGTCTTCTGAACTTTGGGTCACTTACACACTGCAGTACATAAGGGGGTTAAGCAGAAGGTAGTCTGCTCCTGCACCTATGTATTTAACCATAAGGGCTCCTAATGTGCCCTAATAGGTAAAAACAGTGGACTGATAGAGCAAGCATCATTCTCTTGTGGTTGCAGCCAAGATTCTGCCTCTGGCCAACAAGACATCACAGAGTGCAGTGCCTTGTGTTGTGCGTAGGGGAGGGGAACCCCTAAATCTTTTTGCTATGGGACCCCGTGAATCCTAGTTATGCCCCTGCTATAAGAAATAATTGAAATGCATACCATTTGTTTCACAACCCAAAAATAAGGTAGATAAGGTGTTTAGTATCAGTAAAGAAGACTATCAGTAAAGAAGGGGTTAATCAGTTAACTCTCCCACCACACACAACTCCCCAGCTGGCTTCAAACCTGCAGGTCGGGCTCGTATAACCAAATCCTGTTTGTAATTTTTGTATGTATTCCAAAACGCTCTCAGACCAAGTTAATTCTAACCCAAGGTTTTACTGTACTAAAATCCCTTTATATCAGGAACAGGGGGGTCAAAGACACACACACAAAAAATATTTTTTATTATTTATTTGTATTATTTTTTTTATTATTAAAAACTAATTCTTACTTTTGCTTCTATTTTTTTTTTTGCTACCATTTATTGGGATACCAGTTATGCCGTTAAAAACAGTGTATGGAGATAAGCATCTTAAAAAGACTCTGTCAGCAGATTTATGCAGAAATAGAGAAGCTGAACAGAATGATGTATCACTTACATTGTTCTATGCAGCTGATCCAGAGATATCATCCTGAATAACATGTACAACAAGTAGTCCTCTCCATTATGTGCTTGAGCTGAGTAGCCTGGATATTCATGAGAAACAGAAAACTCCACCCACCAGCTGTTGATTGGCAGTTATCTATCAATGCCTTGTATAGGCAGTCAACTGTCAATCAGGAGCTGGAGGGCAGAGGGAAGGGTGTGTCAAGAATCCTATTCTCCTGCATATTAGGAGAACAGCTGAACAGAGTAATAGTAATGTAAGTAATACACTGATCTGTTCAGCAAGTTTATGCTGCCCATACACCTAGTGACAGATTCCCTTTAAATTTGATTGTTCCTGAGCTATCAACAGGATATCTTGCCTAGAAAACCCCTTTTAAGCGACTCTGTACCCACAATCTTACCCCCCAAACCACTTGTACCTTCGGATAGCTGCTTTTAATCCAAGATCTGTCCTGGGGTCCGTTCGGCAGGTGATGCAGTTATTGTCCTAAAAAACAACTTATAAACTTCCAGCCCTGTGTCAAATTGCCGTTACCTAGAGTATCTGTGCCCTAACTTTGCACCATCCCTCGGTCCCTCCTCCCCACCCTCCTCCTCAGTAGGAATGCCACTGGCAGAATTTTTCCTATTCCCCTGCAGTGAAAACTACACAGGTGCCTTAAGGATCCAGCCCATGTGCAGTGTTCACACAGCTGATGAATAGGAGAATACCTGCCTGGAGCATTCCTAATGATGAAGAGGGTGGGGAGGAGGGACAGAGAGGTTGTGCCAGCCTAATGCACAGACATTCTAGGCCACGCCATTTTGACACAGGGCTGCAAGTTTAAAAGTTGTTTTTTAGGACAATAACTGCATCACCTGCCGAACGGACCCCAGGACAGATCTTGGATTAAAAGCAGCTATCTGAAGGTACAAGTGGTTTGGGGGGACATATTGTGGGTACAGAGTTCATTTAAGCAAAGCAATAATGAAACTTAAAATGCCACCCTCCTTTAATTTTGTCAACAGCACAACTGGTATCCCAATAAACATAGATTAAAAAAATGGAAGCAAAATTAATAATTATCCAGTAATATTAGGATGAATTCAATTTGTGGCAGAAATTTCTACAACCTCCTCCTTTATCCGCATAGGGCTTGCAGAAACCCATGTGCTTTCCCCAAAAAGATCTGGTTGTCAAGACAGTTAGTTCCATGAGCCTTAGGCCCCCTTTAACATGGCGCAATGTGGAAAGCAAGTGAGCACCAACCTGTCAGGTCAGAGCTTGCTGCTTGCTCCTCGTTTCCCTACGCACTGCCGGCACTATTACACGCGCCGACAGCGAGCGAGGAGGATCAGGTAAGCCGAGGGGCCGCGGGGCAGGTGTTTTAGCCTGTTGAAAGACGACAATCAGCCGACATCATGCATGTCGACTGATCGTTGTCTTCTATTACACAAAGCGACTATCGGCCGTATACGGACGATAACCGCTTAGAGTAATAGGGCCTTTATTTGAATTGAAAAGGGTTGTACACGAAACTCTCCCAGCTTGGAAGGTTGCCTCTATGTAGCTGAGCAGATTCAGCAGAACATGTACGGTAATCTATTTATCTAAATGTCTGCTCATTCTGGTCTTAGGAGTCCAGTGGGCGGACCTTATCACTGGTTTACAGCTGTCAGTCACTGAGTAGGACCACTTACTGAACTGCTAAGCCAAGAACAACCAGGGATTTACATGAATGCATCACAAGCTCTACTGAAGCTTTTCCCACATAAATCAATCTGCTTCTGCCCTATGACATAGCGCCTGCTGCTCGGACAGCATCATCAATGTGACAGGTTCCCTTTAAGAATTTTTACAAGCCAGTTCCCTTCTGACAAGAGAGATGTAAATCACTGAGTTCTCCTCACCATCCTGACAGATTAGTACATTATCCAGTATAGTCGTGCTTTTACTTGGTACATACTTCTGCTGTTATGTCATGAAAATCTTTAAGGGCTGTGTCATAAATCCCGGGATGCAGATCTTATAGCGATGGTCTGGTATGTGTCTTATGTATATGCGCCAGCTCTGCTCCTGCCTCCTGCACTCACCACATCTACCACATGGTGGTTGCCCTTGTGGACTCTGCCTCTTCCTACTCCTCGCGATGGGCATGCAATATATAATTCCCAGTGACGGCTACATTTGGAAATGGTTATATAAAGTTTCGGGAATTTAGGCAATGGCGGTCATGGAAAAATAGCTAGACTGTGACTAGCAGCCCATGGCATTCTATGTAACCTGGTGTACCTGCCAACCTCGCACCTCACTAGAGGCCCCAAATTCTCTGTATAAGCTTGTATGATGACAGAAGAAAAAACATCCCCAGTGTATGGAGAGATTAGACGGCGGCGAGATCCAGATCCTTGGAATATTTTTGTTGACAGATGTGGAATAGACATTTCCTTCCTCTCCTTAGGGGAACAAGCTCACAGCTGGAAAATAGTTCCAGTCCTCCCTATTCATCTGCGTCTGGTCGGAAAATTGGTCAGTGGACTGCATGCGAGAAGAATATGTCAGAAATATTTGCTTGTTTCATATAATAGACACCATGACAAATCACTAATAACTCTTCCCTGTACCCTAAGGAACAAGATTATAATTAAGGGTCTGCTTTTTATTCACAAAGGGTACCACTTGTGTCTGGCATTATATATCCGCTCCATTCATTTTCTGCAGTACCAGACAAAGCCCAAGGACATGAGAGGCGCTGTTTCTCGGCAAAGGAAGCTCTTGACTGTAGAGGTGAGTGCCGCTTATATGTTATGTTTAATGTTATCAGCAAATAAAATAAATAAATCTATCTCCCAGATCACTCCCTTCCTGGAAGGGGGATATTGGGGGAAAAAATGGATGTAATTTTTCCATTGACTTCCATCATTAACAATTTTTTTTAGCATACACCACTGACCACGTTTTTGTGTACGATAAAAGTAACCCGTTAAAAAAATGGATCCGTTGAACGGTCGTCAAAACGCAGTGTGAACCCAGCCTAATAAGGCATAGAAACCAATTCATCACTTAGGAAAGCTGCTGTTTATGGATTCTGAACTGTGTAAATGGAGAATCATATGCTTATATGACTTGAACATACATATAATAGTAATACTAGAGAGTTATTTAGGGGTGGACATGTCTTATATGAAACTTTTGTAGCTATACATGGGTTCTGCGGGTGAGCTGCTCTATCACTACCTTACAGTAAACAACATGGCATCTAGCTGTCTACTAAATGATATGAATGGAATAATATTAATGATATGCAAGGCTCACAATTATTGTTGCATTGGAGTCCACCAGAAATCTGGTACTTGAGTGGTGAAGACACCAGTAGCCTTCATCTTGGAAAGATATCATGGAATCCACATACTCAGTTATGGTCAGTTCCTATGCCACTCCCCTGGCCAACATCTATGTCTCACAGCTCTCTATTCAATCACTATTCAAGGTAATACCTTTCATTGATGGTGAAACCATTTTGAAGGTAGTCCACTAGCAGAATGCCCTCCTTATCCCAGAACACAGACACGCATCCCAATTCTTCAGAAATGAATATAATCCGTCCGATACTGCAGAATGGCCGGTGTCTTACACCATGTGGACATGGCCTAATAGTGTTATAATACAGCTGTGACCACCCTTCATCAACAAGAAACATAATTGTGTCTAATTTCACTGTAGGCTATGAAGAAGGTGCTAAGAAAAGTCATGGTCTTATTGGCTGCCATTAGTCTTCTTTGGTACTTCTTCTGGTATTGACCTGCGACTATCCTAAATTGATCATCTGTATCATCACCGTTTCCTTACCTGTTGACTGGGACCATTCTTCCAGAAATCTGACTGGGAAGGTCCAACTGTGAGGGTCCTATAGACTCTACTAGTCCCAACTAGTTGTGACTAATGAGATCCTACAATAGGACACATGAAGTCCCTCGAATATCCATGTTCCCTCTTGATGTCATAGTAGGATGACAGTGATTTTAGTAAGATTGCTATGTAGAGTACATTAAGGCCTTATTCACACGGTTCTGTATTTCCGTATTCGAGTTAGTGCACATTGTTGTCTATTGGGCTATTCAGATTTTTTTATGGATCCTCTCATAGAAATCAACGGGATCTTCTATTTTTTACGGATTGTAACCTGTTTGGCATTGGTATTTCCGTAAAATGAGTTATAATTGACATGTTGGGAAAAAAAAGATTTACAGAAATACAGACACACTACATATGCCCAATCGGTAATTTTTAGCGAATTGTACAGGTGGATAGCGGGAGGAATCTACGGACTTAAAAAAAAAAAAAAAAAACGTGTGCATAAGGCCGAAGTATGGAATCATCCTACTTCGTCTCCTAGTTGGTTCTGTAATAGAACATAAATTCTATCCATCCTCCACTTATCTCCGGTCAGGACGAACATTCCATGACCAACACATTCTTCTTTTATCTAAAACACATTATTTCCATTCTCCGAGTTTCCTCATTTCCGTGTGGGAGAAAAGTCTAATAAGTCAGATCTGTTGGCTTTATTACTAGAGCTTTAACTGGAATAGGTGAAGGCAAATGTCTACTGAGTAGTGGGGGGCTGTTTATAGGGGGGCTCATAAAGAAGTCTCCAAGGGCATATTCAGGTTATAGCTAGTGATGCTGATGGCTGATGCGCTGGGGGGAGGGGGGTTGACCATGTTATTTAGATACTGGGATACACCTCACAGGCAGCTCCTGCGGGTCCTTGCAGTCCTATATACAGGAGGCTGACTTTGTTTCCTTTCTTCTTAGCCCACAAGTAGGAGAATGAGGTTCTTGTGAAGACATCCAAGAAAATATAAAGCTATCTGAGCTCCATATCTACATGGTACCCTACAACAAGTGGGGAAGTGGGCAAGCAAGGGCATCAGCTATCAGAATAGAAATGTTTAGTTGTACAGGACAGGGGTATAACCTGGGGCTCCTGTGCCCGAATGCAAAGTCTATAAAAGGGTCCTGCACCTACTATGTGCCATTTATAACTCTAGTGTCTTCCTATGTGGCAGAAGGGTGTATATGACTTTAAGATACCAGGACATAGGTGAAACTGCTTTCCCTGCACCCCCATCCTGTATGAGGAGACCCCTTATCTTTGCTATTGGGCCATTTCCAATTCTGGAAGTGATAAAAGTAGAGGTTGTTGCCCCTGGTACCTTCTCTGAGCATGTGCAGAATATATACAAAACAAACATTTAATGGAGTGCTATTCCGGGGAGTAATATATATTTTTTTAATACATTGACTAAATGAAGTTATATTACTTTGCATACTTTTTGATTAATACATCAATGTCCATTGTGTGGCAGCACTGTGTTCTTGTCAAGTACTGCAGGGCTGTCTAAGCCCTGATTCCCACTCCCCTGCTCTGACCCTGCACTGCCTCACAGCCCTGCAGTTTGTCAACAAAACCAGCGGAAAGGCCCGTGTCACTGCTTACTTTTGCCGCTCAACAGAAAACAATACATTTATATTAATGAATTTATATTAAAAAGTAAAATAAAGGCAATTTATTAAATTTTAAAAATGGTACCCACCTAAGTACATTACATTTTCACAGCCAAAAAAAAAAGAA
This sequence comes from Dendropsophus ebraccatus, assembly GCF_027789765.1. Lineage (NCBI taxonomy): Eukaryota > Metazoa > Chordata > Amphibia > Anura > Hylidae > Dendropsophus > Dendropsophus ebraccatus. Next base: position 19,997,757 of record NC_091463.1, on the reverse strand, counting down.
TCAGCCAAATTAGAAAATGAAAATCCACATCTTTATTGTATTTTGGCAGTGATAAGATTCATGGACATCTCTGCATATGTCTGATGATCTATCTGTTGGCAAATCCCCTGTGATCCATCATGTCACAAGGAAGCCCCCTGATCTCAGAAGTATTTTACAGAGACAGCCATTCCTCGGTCAGTGCCAGCATGGCATTGCCAGGAGAACCCCTCACAGCCAAACACTTCCTTTTGTCAATTAATTGATATCAGCATAAGTTGTCTTCATTACATCAATGGTTGTAAAGAGTCTAAGCGGCCAGCATTTTTTTTAAAGGGGAACTATCAGCAGGACGAACCCAACCTGCTGATATGTCCCTACTGCACAGAAGACACCAAGGAGCAAGGTCTTTCCCCGAAAATAAGACACCCTCCTAAAATAAGACACCCCAACTACTCTAGCTTCTAACCTAAATTAAGGCATACCTCAGAAAGTAAGGCTCCCCCTCCTCTAAACTAGGGCACCCCCGAAAGTAAGGTGCCCCCCCAATGTAAGGCCACCCATTGCCACCCCCGCCACCACCCAGGTCTCACCTAATCCCCTCGTGGACATCCGAAACTGCCACCACAGGCAGCCCGGTACATAGCCCCTACGTCCTCCGCACATCCCGATGCACACCGGACCCGCCGCTGATCTGCCACATGCCGGACCCGCCGCTCTTGGTGAATATTCCGGGGAGGATGTTTTATTTCTCTCCCCCTGCTTCCTCCTCCCCCTGCCCCGGAGGGGGGAGAGAGATAAGACATCCCCCGAAAAAGAAGACATACTGCCTGTTTTTTTTGTTTTCTTTTGGGGGGGATATAAGGCACTGTCTTATTTTCAGCGAAATACAGTATTTCTCTTATCTTCCTTCTGGCGCCATTCCAGTGCAGTTAGTCATGTTCCCACAGGCCCGGTGAGAGACCATTAGGAGCGCTACCCGGCCCCATAGTGCAGATCCGCACCTGGCTGGCCTGCCCCTTTCTGATGATAATAAATGGATCGGGCTGGATTGGTGCCATGGGGGTGCTCCTAAGGCTACGTTCACACGTAACAAAACTAGCGGAATTGTGTTAGCCTCCCTCTCATAATGGGAGTCTATGGGAGGCGTGTGCTGCTGCTCTCCCCACGCTGAAGAATGAACATGTTCATTCTTCAGCGCGGAGAGATGCTGTGAGAACAGCAGTGTGCGCCTCCCATAGACTCCCATTATGAGAGGGAGGCTAACGGCATTCCGCGGCGGAATTGCCCGCTAGTTTTGCTACGTGTGAACGGGACCTAACAGTTGCCCCTGCGACCGTTTTCTGCATACAGCCCTTATGTAGACTTATGTGTCTCCATGGTTACAGAGACATGGTTAAAGAGTCATGTGGCTATGTCCTCTTCTGTCTGTCCTCTAGTTCTTGCTCATATACATTCAGTAGGTTACAAGAAGTAGACTGATATATGGGAACATGGGTTTGTTTGTAGTCTGTTACCATGGATACACATAATCTACAGCCTGGGACCAACACTATTGCCAGCCACACAGTTCTCCCTGGCAGTAGGGGTCCTTTTACATACACAGATATCTGACAGATTTTTGAATCCAAAGCCAGGAACAGATTATAAACAGAGAACAGGTCATAAAGGAAAGACTGAGATTTCTCCTCTTTTCAAATCAATTTCTGGCTTTGGCTTCAAAATTCTGCCAGATATCTGTATGAGTAAAATGACCCTAAGGGTGCCTTCACACGTACCGAATCCGTATCGGATTTCACGCTGCGAGGCCTATGGGGTCAAATACCCGCAGCGGAATTTTCATTCCGCTGCAGATATGTGACCCAGCCCCTGTAGATAGATGCCCCCATAGATGTCTCCTGAGCACTGGGAAATGAGAAAGAAGAGTATCCCCCAGTGTAGAAAATCTTGGGGAAGGTCTGTGTCTATGTTTACTACTTGTCATTAAGTCACATTAGGAAGAGCAGCTCTGAAGTACCAGCTGCTGCCCCAACAAGTAAAATACTGTATAGAATAATAGAAACTCACATAAGGACATGAAAGTTTTATTATTTGAGATGAAAAAGATTACTCAGCACTGCCTATCATTGTAACCTGAAGCTCTGGGAAGTAGCAGACAGATATCGCTGCACCCCGTAACAGGGCCCGCCAAGGACCCAGGCAGATGGACCTTTGGGCTCCCTCGGTAACCATGGACCAGCTGCAGTGACTACTCCCGGTCCTCCTATAGCTACAGCCCTGACTTTATCATCTAATATACTAACAGCAGCCATACCCCTGTGTCTGCTCATTGCCAAAGGGGCTATAGGAGAGGAAAGGCCAGTTCTTTTCCAGTTAAAGCGTTTTAAAATTCCAGTCTCTTAGGGGCCGTGTGTAACTATGATAAACATTCCGGTCCTATAAATCACTGTCTGCTTCCCTCAGACCCCCAGCACTAGCGCTAAACTCTTAAGTGGTGAAAGGAATCAACAGAAAAAATGCAGCAGTCCCTAAAGGCTTGGAAGGAAGACGTTCAGAAAAGTAAAATTCTGTGGGGATCTATAGTGTTTATCCTTAGCCTCCTTATACACTGGGACTGATAAGGATGAACCCAAGAAATTTAAAGGGTAACTCCACACTAGATAAATATACTTTTCTAATATGACTTATGTTGTATTTATTTCAGTCACTAAAAAAAGTTGTGCAAAAAGTGTTGGCCTTTTGAGTGATTCATGCCGTTTTTGAAAGTGGGTGGAGCGTGGTTTAACAGGGGCGTGGTCATTGCAGCCTGCTGGATTTTCCAGCTTAAGACTGACTTACATATCCCTGTACAGCACAGGGGCAGATTAAAGGGCCAGTGCTCCATAATAAATCTACCAAAACGATTGGCAGCAGGGAGTGTACTTACATCGTCATGTGATACACTGTTCTTAGTACACTCCCCCAATTAGGCCCTTCTATACATTAGGATCATTAGGCCTTGTTGCCCATGGCAACCAATTACAGTGCTGCATTAATTTTTTAAGAAGCATTACAGAAATGAAAGCTGAGCTCTGATTGGTTGCTGCGGGTAACAAGCCACACTCTTTCAAGTATATGGCCCTATTCACATGTTGAGTGATTTTTCTGGGCAGCAAAACCTCCCACAATTTTTTTTTACTCCATGATGTGTGGAAACTCATCCTTAATTGTGTGGTGTCCCGCCACGGGTATTGCTAGTGTAAACACACCTGTACTCTAAGTAAAAGTGCTGATGCACTAGATGTCGCTAGTATGTATATTGTATGCTTAAGTATTGCACAGCTGTGGAACTCAAGGGGTTATTGTTGCTTGTGGTTTGTGCACCAATGAGAGCTCTTTCCTCTTCTTTACCTATCTCTTTTCTCCTTCTTTCTCTGAACTCTTTTCTCACCCACTCACAGCAGGTATAACATACCCTGTAGAAGGTAGTCACATGGAGAGAGGAAGTCTTAGGGAGTCTTAGTCTGGTTCCTGTACAGGGAGGATGCAAGCCAGAACTGTCCCTACAGCAGTCATGTTGGGCCCTGGCTTATGCCAGGTTCCCTGTTAGAGAACAAGTCCAGTGTAGTTTACTCTGCAGACACACATGGGAAACAAGGACACTCTTTTCTTGAATGCAGCACTTCGACACACTATGCAGCCCACGCTGTGAACAAGTCTTAAGGTGCAGGACAGTATCCTGAAGAAAGAGCATTTGATACAGATAGAGCAAAGTTGCTAGAAGCCTACGTACTCTATCTCGCAGCGATGGTGTAACCAGGAAATCTTGGCCACTTTGCTCAACCCAGGTAACAAGGTCTGGGGCTTGTGTCACCCTGTAGGACGAGGCACTTGACACTGGTGGGCAATAGGTGGTACAAAGACCAAAGGAGTCAAAACACGGGCACAAGTATTCTCTCTACTCTCAAGCATTCTACTTATTCTACTTCTAAAGTTCCGACAGAGCACATTACTACATTGGGTTGGGACTCTCTCGACATCCTCCTTTACTTCTCTGAACTTATTCTACTTCTCATCACACAACCCAGCCAACACGGCTATTCTACCTCTCAAGCTCTCAGCACAAGTCTTGTCAGTAAAGTCCAAGGTATATTATCAAGTCAGAAGTCCATTTATATCACTGTATCAAGTATTTCTAAAGTAAAAGAGAGTTTATTTATGGTGACGGGACTCAGTGACTATTGCTTAAGCACCTACACAGTTATAGCACCTTCCTCGGGTCATCTCCCCTTTCTGTGGGTGGCGGTACCGATAGTCCGGGTGGGTCACAACTCCACTTCAGACCACCGTAATAAGCGCCCAAGGGACCCTCTCACAGCCCGGCAGGTCACCGACCACAGGGGAAAGGTTATAGCCAGCCTCCCTAAAATTAAACAGGTGTGCCATCATACCCGTGTGCCCAACCGGCACTGGCGTCACAACAACCTAACATCTGGCTGAGCTTTATCCCGACCAACCACTACTGTAGTGGAGTCACACCTCACCATCTAGCAAGTGACTGGTTGAGCCTCACAGTGGGCCAGCACCACGATTCCATCCATTTCTGTACAATGTGAACTTGTTTGCTTAGATTTGATCCATGTTTTTCATGGACATCACGGATGTGACTTTCATGCTGTCTTCAAAAAACACGGATCCCATAGACTTCTATTGGTAATCCGTACTGCAGTCACAATCTGTACTAGCACATGTCCTATATTTTCGCAGTATGGATTTTGGCTCTAAAATAGAACGGACTATGTGAATAGCCCAACAGAATCAATGTGTGATCAGTTGATCTATGATCTGCATTCACGGACAACTGTGCAGGACGTGTGAATTAGACCTACTTGTAGCACTGTTGTGTACAGACATATACACAAAACATCATGTATATATGCCCCCTTATGAATTGTATGAATTTATGCTAGCAGGGGTAAATCATGATAAATCAGGCACAAGAGGGGGCCATGCCTTTTCCCCACCTAGCTCTGCCCACCCGCTTGCACATCAGGAGAGCAGGCCATACGTCGGGGAAAAGGCACAGATTTTTGTGCAAACCACATGGACCCTCTGCATCAGCTTTGATTGGACGGTTGCTTGAAAGGAGTTTTCAATATTCTAAAAAATACTAGCTGTGTTGTTCCAAAAACAGTGCCTCTCTGCCACTGTTTCTTAGTTTGTGTGTGGTATCGCAGCTCTTTTCTATTGATGGGAATCAGGTTGAGTTGTAATACCACACATAGAGGACAGAGGTGGAACTGTTTTTTATTTTTTTTTTTAAAGCAGCTATGTTTATTTTTCCTGGTGAAGCCCTTAAATAACTATACAAGATATATAACATTAGTCCCTTTTTTCGCAAATGAAATGGTGAAATACCACATATAACCAAGGGGGGTGTCTTTTTTTGGGCAGAAAGAAGCAGCCATGTGTTTTTTAAGTCTTGACAACACCTTTTACTCCTTTCCCCACGTTTCCAGTTTATAATAGGATTCCCCTTTTCTGCCATTTTTCTTTACTCTTGCTGTTTACTCCATTTAGATTCATTGCTGCTTAGAACATTTTGCTGGTTGTTCTTGGAAATAGACAAGAGAGTAAAGCAAAGCATTGACTTTTGAGTTAATCTATATGTACATTGTGAAGTTTAGAAATGTCGACTCACCAAGGTCAGAGCACTGCACTACACGTAGGTGGCACTGGCATCCAAATGGGCATAAGTCAACGGGAGGCATGCCTGGGGGGAAAGGGGTAGGACCATCAACTCGAGGAATAAAGCCTGACCCATCCTCAGTTGCCTCATCTTTCATCATTGTTAATCCATCATCCATTGAAAAGTCCCAGAATCCTCTTTGTTCAAATGGCAGTGCGTTGCACAAGACCGCCCAGGAACACAGGAGAAGTAAGGTCTTCATGATTCCAGTGATAACCTGAAAAAACAGAAGACATTTGATGGTCAGTTTCTATTTGTCGCATACCATAGAGGCAGACCATTCAGCTACAACAAGACTTTCAGAACAGATACGGCCCAGTCTGGCTTTGTCCCATCTCCATCGCTCTTCAGAGGAACGGCATTGGTAACAAATAGTGATGAGCGAATACTGTTCGATCGAATAGATATTAGATCGAATAGTGAGATATTCGAATATTCGATATTCGTACGAATATCCCGCGAATATTCGATAAATATTCGATAAGCTTGTCCCCCAGCTTCCGGTTTTACCCTCCAAATGGTAAATAGATGTTTTTCACTA